>NW_024070211.1:1389803-1606288 GCF_014754425.2 Oryx dammah
GGGCTGCGGTGGCAGAGACGCTGGGGCTGCCCAAGCTGCGGGCCTTGGAGGGGTGGTGGGGCGCTAGGTTGCTGCGTGTCCAGCCTGACATGGTGTGTCGGGGTGGGTGGGGGTGCCAGCCCTTCTGTGGCCGTGCAGATGTCCAACACCCAAGCGCGCCCTCAGTTTCCTCATTTGCAACTGAAAAGAATTTCAGCTCGTCAGACAACCTCCTTATATGTTTCAGATTCTCAGAGCAAACCTGGCAGGTTCTCCATTTTATAGACGGAGAAACTGGGGCTCAGAGAAGGGGAGAGACTCCCCCACCCCCAGTGCCCAGCTAGTAAGTGTTATAAACAGGATTTGGCTCCAGGCCATCTGGCTGCGAACCGCTGCTGGCTGCCAAACACGGGGGGCAGGGCTGGATCAGAGGTCTGCAAAATGTTTGTAGTGGAGGGAAGCTTTGTTCAAACAAAATCTTGCAGGGAAATTCTCCACAGAAGATAGATAAAAGCAAAGTGGCTCTGATTGAAGCTGGAAGCGGGTGGGTGGGCGAGAAGGGGGTCAGGGAGCCCTTCCTGCCTCTGTTGCCCTGGATACCCCTTGCAGCAGGCAGAGGCCCAGGGGGACTGACCTGGGGTCAAGGCTTCCTCAGGGTGAGCTGGGGCCACTTGGAGGGTCGTGCTGACCTGAAAGCTTGGGAGTCCACCCTTCCTAGATGGCGGGGACCCTGGCCCTACAGGGTTTCCCAGGCAGGACATAGATCAAACCGCACCTGAGAGTTACCCCCTGTTTCTCCATAACCCAGGGACTGTGAATTATCCCGGCTGGACCCACTCCAGCTGCCTCCTCCCACAGGGGCAGCTTGGAGTCGCTGCCTGGCTTTCACCCTCTGATGGCATAGTGGGAGGATATTTGTTCTCCATTCTCCCCTGGGCTCGTCGCCCAGCATCTGTACAGGGCTCACTGGGAGCTGGAATGCACTCAGAGGGTGCCCTGGGCCTGGCCTGGGGGTGTCAGGTCAGAGCTGGGCAGAAGTGACGTCGAGGAGATCAGATGAGGCCAGCGTGGTGAGAGATCGGGCCTGGTGGTGGTGGTTTAGCCGCTAAGTCATGTCCGACTCTTGTAACCCCATGGACTGTAGCCCACCAGGCTTCTCTGTCCATGGGATTTCCCAGGCAAGAACACTGGAGCGGGTTGCCATTTCCTCCTGCAGGGGTCTTAAACCTGCGTCTCCTGCATTGCAGCCTAATTCTTTACCGCGGAGCCAGCAGGGAAGCCGCGGGGATCAGGCCTAGGGAGGTGCAGACAGCTCCAGGCCTGGGGGCTTCAGAATATGAGCGAGGGTTTTCCTAGGGCTGTCGCTGGAATCCGTGTCGCTTCCTCCTGGAGATGTGGGACAAACTCCGAAAAGGAGCTCAGGGCCTCAGTGAAGGGGACGTGGCCCCTGACGAAGGGGAGGTCAGTGGTGGGGGGTAGAGAGGCCTCTCAGGCTGACAGTCCCTCCAGGGGCTCAGGTCGTTCTGGCAAAAGTCGTTTTGGAGGACGACTCAAATCCCCCTAAAGTGAGGTTAACTGTTCTCCTTTTGGGGTTGGGTTTGTGGCGGGTCTCTGCCCCCAACCCCCTTGTGCCCCGTTTTTCCATTCCACACTGTGACCCTTCTTTCCAACCCATTTCCCTGCCCAGGGCTCCCAGACTCATCAAAACCAACTACCTGCCTCAGACCCCAGTTTTGACCCACACCAAGGGCAGGTCCTCGAGATGCTGCTCCCAGCAATGCCCCTGCCTCAGTTTCCTCACATGTACACTGAGGGCCTCGGAAGAGATGGCCTCTGAGGGTCTCTGGGTCTGGGAAACCCCAGAAGACCGTGCCTCGTCCCCCCGCCTGCCTCAGGCCCCATAGGAAGGAGGCTGCAGAGCTGCCAGGATTTCATTCCGCCTCCGCCATCAGTCACTGTGGTGGATTCTGCAAAGTCCATTTGGTTTATTAACACAAACACTCTTGGCGTGAGCCCAGGAACAGTGAATTGGATGGGAGTTCACGGAAGTCAGGGGACGTGTTTATCACTTCCTGCTCCATCACCTGTCGTTGCTGCTGGCAACTGGGGGCTGGCCTCGCGGGAGGGGCACAGGGGCCGAATGAAATCGCCTCTAGAAACCTCTGGGGCTTGGCCGCAGGCTGTGGTCAGCCCAGCGGGCAGGGGCCTGGTCTCGGGTCTCTGTTCTACAGCGGCTAACCAGTCCGTGGCCTGGGGTGAAGGCCTTCTCCCACTCCTGGTCCTCGCTGCGTCCAGCCCATAAGTGGAGCGCAGACGTGCAGTAACAGCCTAGACTTTGGGGTTGGATCCTGCTCTGCTGGCAGCTGGCTGAGCGACCCTGAACAAGTCCCCCCTCCCTCCCCAGCGCTGAGTCCCAGTTTTCTCAACTGTGCAATGGGGCTGAGGATTCATCTCTTTTTTATTAACCGTGGGATTCAAAGATGACAATAACCACAACAGCAATAATAATAGCAGCTGAAAGGGTGCCAGCAGTTTGTGTATTAAGTAACTCAGTCTTTACAGCACTCCAGTGAGATGGGCACCATCCGTAGCCCCATTTCCCAGCTGTGGACACTGAGGCGCACTGAGGTCACTGGGCTCTTACGAGGATCGCAGCACAGGAGGTGCTTGCCCTCACCCCCGTGCATCTTGGACGGTGGCTCATGGGGGCCGTGGGCTGCAAACGAGGGAGGGGTCAGTGCCAGCTGACAGAGACAGTCCAAGGAGAAGGTGCTGGCGGCATTATCTTGAGATAGGCAGATGAGGGACGGGGCCTTCCAGGCAGAGGGAACAGCGTGTGAGCACGTCGGGGCTGACAGCCCAGTGCGTCCAGGAGCTGCAGGTACTTTGATATGAAGGGTTGAGAGGCCTGGGCCTGTTGGTGATCATACTGTCTCAACCACGGAACACCCCAGGCTGGGGCGGAGGGGGACCGAAACGGCAGATGCTTACCTCCCAGGCCTGGGAGCGGGATGTCCGAGCAGGGCACTGAGTCCTGGTGAAGCCCCTCCGCCTGGCTTGCAGATGGCCGTCTTCTCCCTGTGTCCTCCCACGACCTAGAGAGCTTGAGTGAGCTCACTGATGCCTCTTGTACGGGCAATAACCCGTCACAAGGGCCCCACCGTTACAACCTCATTTAACCCTAATCACCTTCCAAACCCCCCGACTCCAAATCCATCACAGTGGGGAGGGTGGGGGCCAGAGTTCCAACAGATGGATTTTGGGGCACACAGTTCAGCCCATAGAACACCAACTTTGGAGAATTTCTACAAAAAAATTCAAGGAGACAGTGCTGGCATTGGGGCTCAAGGCCCTCTCCTGTCTCAGCCCCCAGGACCGTGGGACAATCAAGTACGCAGAGGGAGGAAAAGGCGCTTTAAGCTCTTTGGGAGGGTCACTAGGCAGCGACGGGGGTTGGGGGCAGCAGGGTCTTCCAGAGCCTTCTCGGGCAGACAGGGGTGGGACAGGCCCCTTCATCTGGAAGTGTTGGCTGTAAGGAACACCTTCTCTTCAGCCATGAGTCTCGGCAGCGCGAGCCTGCCTCCACCTGGTTGGCTCTGAGAGGCGGGGTGTGGCCTCACCGTGCCCCACGAGGCTAGCCTCCTCTCAGAGCCGGGTCTCGAGGGAAGGGAGAAGGTGCCTGGAGGCTGTGGCTTTGAAACCGGGCTGGCTCCAGCACTCTGGCCATTTTCCGATGAGGAAACTGAGGCTCAGCTCAGTTCAGTTCAGTTCAGTCGCTCAGTCGTGTCTCTTTGTGACCCCATGGACTGCAGAACGCCAGGCCTCCCTGTCCATCACCAACTCCCGGAGCTTGCTCAAACTCATGTCCATTGAGTCGGTGATGCCATCCAACCATCTCATCCTCTGTCGTCCCTTCCTCCTCCTGCCTTCAGTCTTTCTCAGCATCAGGGGCTTTTCCAAGGAGTCACTTTTCGCATGAGGTTGCCAAAGTATTGGAGCTTCAGCTTCAACATCAATCCTTTCAATGAACACCCAGGACTGATCTCCTTTAGGATGGAGGCTCAGCTGCAGCATTCTTAAAGTGACTCTGCAAGGTCATGCAGCAAGCGGGGGCGGGGGGGCAGGCTCCCCGAGACCCCAGGTCTGTTCCCCAGCAGCAGGAATTCCTGCAACGCTGAGGCTCGGGACCCCTCTCTGTCCTGGTCTCCTTCCTCCCCTCCTCCTCCCCTCCCCCTGGCTTATCTGTTTCCCTACCCTGCTCATCACCGACCCCTCCCCAGGCCTCTGGCTAGGGAGCAGCCACGCTGAGGGCCTCACCCGCCCAGCCTCTGTCCACAAGGACCAGCAGGCAGGGACTGTAGGTCAGGGAGATGGATTGTGTGCGGGACGAGCTGGCGAACAGCGAAGGAGCTCTGGTGCTTAGACAGGAGAGTTGCACCTTCAGGGACGCTCAAGGGCAGAGCTGGGGCCTGGCCTCACCCATGCTGGAGTGGGTGGTCTTCCTTCTGGGACTGGGGAGGCTCCCTGCCCACCCACCCTGGAGCAGCGCCAGCACCTGTCTCCTTCCCTCCCCCCAGCTTCTCAACAGCTTGGCTCGGAGCATTGAGATCAAGCATGGGGACCATGAACACCTTCTCCTCGTGTCTCAGCTCTGCTCTTTAATGCAACCAGGGTGATCTCTCCCAATCCGACCCTGCCTGACCCCTACTCCCACCCTCTCCATCAGTCTCCGTTGTCGGTAGGGCGTGAACTTGAGGGTCCTTCCTTCGGGAGACGTAGCCCTGCCCCGGGGATGTGGCCTCCACACATCTCAGGCCTCACCTCTCACCCCTGCCCTCACCCACGCTTGAGACTCACTGTCCCTGGGCCTGGCCAGGCCCTCGTCCCATGGAGCGTCAGCTCTGGAGCCAGGCTACCTGGGTTCAAACCTCGTATTCTCTACTTAGAAGCAGGGTGATGGGTAAAACACTGAACCCCATGGGCCCCTGTGTATGAATTCATAAACTGGGAAGTTGAATAGGAGCCTCCTCACAGGTAAAGGGCTTACACAGGGCCTGGTGCAGAGGAGGTGCGATATAGAGGCTCTGTAGTGCTGTTATTGCTATTTATCTCTGGGATGCCTGACGCTCATTTCCGCCTCTCATTCTGCCCAGCACTTGGCTCAGTGTTGGAAGCACAGATTGTCAGTACACGGTGATTAAAGAAGTCAGCGCTCTGAGGAGGGTTTGCTCCCTGGGACCCCAGGTTTGACAGGTGAGGACATGGCCCCAGACAGGCTTCGGGATCTCCTGGTCAGACAAGGAGAGCGGCCCCAGCGACGTGTGAACACTGCAGCATTCCCACAGGGCCATGTTTAGGCCATTTTGGTGCCCACCGCCCACCAGTCGATGCTGAAACACGGTCAGCCTATGTCGCTGCGTTGGGGCAAGAAATAAGAGGATTTCCTGGAGAAGGGGGTTGCCCCTCGCATAGCACAAGCTCCCAGTGGTGCTAGTGGTAAAGAACTCACCTGCCAATGTAGGAGGCTTAAGAGATGTGGGCTCGATCCCCGGGTCGGGAAGATCCCTTGAAGGAGAGCATGGCAACCCACTCCAGTATTCTTGCCTGGAGAATCCCCTGGACAGAGGAGGCTGGCGGGCTCCAGTCCGTGGGGTCGCCAAGAGTCAGACACGACTGAAGCGCCTTAGCCCACATGCCCCTCCTCTCTGCCCAGTCTGCTGACTGACTGTAAGGAGTGCCCTCCCCCAGCTGCCTACCATGACCCCTTTGCCCTAGGGTGGTCCCCTCTGGGGAGCAGAGACAAGGAAGGAACTAATGTTCCCTGAGAACCTCCAAACCAGGGAGCCAACGTGGGCTGCCATTTGAAGTTCCTGAGGTGCTCCCCCCCCAGCCTTCCGGAAGCCTCTGTCCGCAACCCCCCGAGCCCCACCACAGCTGATCTTCCCCAGCCCATCTTCCCCAGCCCATCAGTGCCACCACCCTTGGAATCCACACACACACACACACATCCTGAGCACCAGCCTTCACCCAGGACCTGCACACCTGTCTCTTCCTTAAATGCGCCCAACAGCCTCGCCCGGGTGCTAGTAGGGGCTCTGAGATGCAGACGCAGGTCACGCAGCCAGCCAGCGGTGCGCCTGTGGCTGGAACTGAGAAAAGCCCCTGGCCGTGTCACCTCGCCCTCCTGTACCCCCAGCTCTGGCGGTGTCCCGGAGGCTTCCGTGCCTCAGTTGCTCCGTCAGCTCCCTGCTCTGCTCTCGGGGCTCTGCAGGCTCCTCCGGGCCAGCTCCAGGAGCTCCTGCGGCAGAGGTGTGACTAGAGTGCAGTGTGGCAACGTGCCAGCAGCCGCCTTTGAGCTCCAGGGCACAGTCCTGCTGCCGGCTGTTCCAGCTTGGTCCACGGTAGCTGCAGGCAGCGCAGCCTCCTCGAAGTTTGCTTGTCTGGGGCCTCTCTCAGAAGGTCCTCTGACCCATGCCCTCCTCTCCCATCTCACAGTGGAAGTCTGTTTCCTTATGCTCCTTTCAGAGTCCTTTCCCCCAGAGAATGATGCCGACTGTGACCCGGGGCTGGCTTCCCTGGTGGCTGTGATGCTAAGGAATCTGCCTGTAATGCAGGAGATCTGGGCTGGGTCCTTGGGTCAGGAAGTTCCCTTGGAGAAGGGAATGGCTACCCACTGCCGTAGTACGACAGACCTAGACGGTGTATTGGAAGGCAGAGACGCCACTTTGCCGAGAAAAGTCTATATAGTTGAGGCTATGGTTTTTCCAGTGGTCATGTACGGATGTGAGAGTTGGACCATAAAGGAGGCTGAGCACCGAAGAACTGATGCTTTCAAACTGTGGTGCTGGAGAAGACTCTTGAGAGTCCCTTGGATGGTCAGGAGATCCAATCAGTCCATCCTAAAGGAAATCCACCCTGAATATTCATTGGAAGGACTGATGCTGAAGCTGAAGCTCCAATACTTTGGCCACCTGATGTGAAGAGCTGACTCACTGGAAAAGACCCTGATGCTGGGAGGGATTGAAGGCGGGAGGAGAAGGGGACGACAGAGGATGAGATGGTTGGGTGGCATCACCGACTCGATGGACATGAGTTTGAGTGAGCTCCGGGAGTCGGTGATGGCGTGCTGCAGTCCTCGGGGTCGCAGAGTCAGACGTAACAGCAGCAAAGCGGCCCAGGGTGGAGTCTCTGACTCTTCAGGGCCTCAGTTTTCACAGCTGGGAAATGAAACTCGACTCCCTGTAACAGGCTGAGCGGTGGCCCCCAGAGATAGCAGGCCTTAATTCAGGAAACTGGAAATGTTTGGAAAAGAGCTGTTAGTGGATGTGATTAAGTTAAGGATCTTGAATTAAAAATAGAACTGCCCTACGATCCAGCAGTTTCACTTCTGGGTATTTACCCAGTGGAAATAAAATCACTAACTGGAAAAGATGTGTAACCGCACGTCCATTACAGCGTGTTTACAGTAACCGGGGCACGGAGGCAGCCCAAGCGCCCGCTGACGAATGAGCGGAGGGAGAGCGTGCGACGCATGCGTAGGCAGAACGCCGGTCAGCCACAGAGACAGAAAAGCTCGCCATTCGCGACAACGTGGGCGGGCCTTGCCGGCCTTGTGCCGAGTGAAATAAGTCAGGGAAAAACAAACAGCATATGACCTTCCTTTTTTGTGAAATCTGAAAAAAAACAACAACGAACCAATCAAAAACAGACAGCGCGTAGTCCTGGGGTCCCTAGGAAGCCAGGGGAAGCAGGCTCGGGGCTCTGGAGAATGCAGGAGCCGGGTGCTGGTGCACGCGGACACCGTTTGTCTGCTGCAAAGGCAGTGGAAACCGTTCTCATCAAATACCTGTATTATAGGTTATGGCAAAAGTCCCGGATATTTACATGAAGACGAGGTGAGCCCTCACTCCTTGCAACCTCTGTCTAGATGCTAAATTCCACCTGCAGCCAGTGACTCTGCCCCAGTGAAAGCTCTTCTAGGGTGCCACGTTGGCCAGAAGCAGGCCGGCTGGAATTCCCAAGGCACAGAAGCTGTCTGCCACCCTCCCCAGGCTCTGAGGGCGAGCATCGTCATCTGGAGGAGGGACGACAAACGCTTGGCGCCTGAGGCAGATGTCACTCTAGGAACTGAGTCACCTTCGCTCAGCCCCTCAAACTCTTTCAGCCACCTGTCCTTCCAAGCCCGTTTCTGAGCCAATCACTGAGGCCAGGGCCGAGGACAGAGGATGCTGCTTGGCCAGACATGGGCCACGGTGCCCACTTTCTGAGGGTGGGGAAGAGCTTTAGCTCCACCCACCCCTAAGGACCCATGGAAAGGAAGAGCATGGCGATGTCTCCCGAAGGAAGAGAAATGGGTGGCAGGTAGGTGAAGCCACCGGTATCCCTTGCACACAGCACCCTGCAGGGAGTGAGGATGACGTGAGACGTGTGCATGTGTGTGTGTGTGTGTGTGTGTGTGTGAACCCCTGGCACCAGCAACAGCTCAGGATGTGTTGCCTGACCCGGGTGTGTGTGTGTGTGTGAGAGTGACGTCGTTGTGTGTGTGTGTGTGTGAGACATCGTGTGTGTGTGTGTGTGAACCCCTGGCATGCAGCAACAGCTCAGGGTGTGCTGCCTGACCCGGTACTGGTGGCGCGGTAGGTGATGGGCTGGGAGGAGTCAGGCGCTGGCTGGTTCCTCTGAGGACAGTCTGGGTGCTCAGCACACATGCAGTCCCTCGCAGCCCCAAGGCCCAGCTGGCAGACAGCCCACCCAGGGAAGGGGGCTCTAGGCGCCTGCCCACTTCTGCCCCAGCCTGGCCCCCGCAGGCCGGCCCCACTGCCAGGGGTTGGCAAGGCTGGGGCTGGTCCAACAGGCTCGGTGCCCTCGGACCCCACGCTCAACCAGGCCCCAGGGGGCTCTGCCTTCAGCCCAGCCAGAACGTCCTCCGTCAGCTTCGGCCTCCCAGGAGGCCCTGGCCTCTGTGTGCACGCTCGCCAGATGCCAGATGGCTGCGTTAGTGTTTCCAGTTACTTCCGGTGACCTGTCCCCCTTCTCTCTCCCCATCCCTGGCTGCCGTGCCGCTCCACACTGGGACATCGGTATGCCACGGGCTGTGAGCAGGGGCTGGCCCCTCAGCTCTTGCTTTGAATGGATCCCTCGTTTTCCAGGCGCCCTCACAGACTGGGCAGGCCTCCCCACACTCCAGATGGGGGCCCGGAATCTCCTGGCTCTTCCTTCCCTGTAGAGGGAGAGAGATATACCAACATATCCCGGAAACTCCTGGCTCTTCCTTCCCTGTAGAGGGAGAGAGATATACCAACATATCCCGGAAACTCCTGGCTGTTCCTTCCCTGTAGAGGGAGAAAGATATACCAACATATCCTGGGTACTCAGCACCTCCTCCCCTGAGCAGGAGGCTCCCCAGTTTGAGGGCCTGCAGGTCACCCCCAAACTCTGCCTCCCTATTGTGGGTATTCTCCAGGTCATGAACACAGGCCTTGGAATCAGAAAGTTACGGGTTCAGCTCCCAGCCACTCACTGGCTGAGCAGCTGGGGGGCAAGTGACTGGACATCTCTGAGCTTCGCTTTCTCCGTTGTATAAAGGGATGACAGCATCTTTCTCCATAATTGTTTCAGGAGGAGTGGGGGCGTGGGACGCGCACTTGGCCTGTGCTCCATCAGTGTCTGGCTCCCACCCCCAGGGTCCCTTTTATGCTCTTGAGTCACATTACACGTTTTTGTCTTGAGGCCAGACCATCCAAGGCCACTGGAGTCTTTCCTAGGACTTAGAGTCCCCTTTGCCCCGCAGAGAAGAGTTTTCTAGAGCATCCCAGAAGTCGGTGCCAGGAGTTTATTTAATGAGACAGAAATGCACTTGTTTTGCTTATGAAAGAAATGCATCCTAGCTTCCGTTTTCCTGCCTCAAGCTGAAGATGGACCCAGAGTAGGAGTCCGCAGATGTACTTCCCCTCCCGCCTTCAGGAATCTGTCTCCCGGCTACACTGGAGATGCTGTGCTGGGATCCAGGATCCGCAGACGCCTCCAGGAGCTCCCATCCCTCAACCCTCACCCCCAACTCGGCATTGTTGGCCTGAGCCCCAGGGCCCCCCTGGCCAGGGCCAGGGCCTGAATGGAAATACAGTCAGCGTGGCACGCAGCTGCTCACTGTCTCCCTCCCCGTAGGTAGCAAAGCAGCAATCTGAACAGGACAAGACACGGTGGCTCCTTCCTGAGCCAAGGTCCCAGTTCATCTGGACTCCTGGGGGTGCCTGGCTGGAATATTCCCCCCATCCTATAGATGAGTGAGCTGAGGCCTGGGGAAGTTAGATGATGAAGGCCTTGCCCAGACTGTGGAGATAGCTGGGGTGCTCGGACAAGCACCCTAGTTTCCTGACTCCTCGTGTGGGCTGTCTACTTAGCGGTCAGCTAGCAGATGGGAACCAGGGCCAGGAGGCTTGGATTCTTTGTCCGCTTCTTCCCAGCTGTCCTTTGGACAATGGTTTCGTCTCTGGGCTTCACCCTGGAGACGGCGGGGAACTAGCTTCTGGTTTCCGGCCTCAAGCTGAAGATGGACCCAGAGGAGGCGTCCCCTGCTCCAACTCTGACCAGTGAAGCTGGAGTTGCGGGGCCCCTAGGGCCAGTGAGTGTAGTGTGTGTGTGTGTGTTTGTGTGTGTGTGTGTGTAGGGGGCAGAGAAAACCAACACCTTTCCTTTAAGGTGGGACAAACTCTGCGGTGCCATTTACATCTCTACACTCCCTATGGGTTCAAGCTGAAGCTGCGTTTTATCTGAATCACATATTTGCTTAGCTTCTTGCCCTTCTCATCCCTTTAAGGGCGTGTGTGCTAAATTGCTTCAGTCATGCCTGACTCTTGGCGACTCTGTGGCCCGTGTAAGCTGCCAGGCTCCTCTGTCCTTGGGATTCTCCAGGCAAGAGTGCTGGAGTGGGTTGCCTTGCCCTCCAGGGGATCCTCTCAACCCAGGGATCGAACCCACATCTCCTGTGTCTCCTGCCTTAGCAGGCGAGTTCCTCACCACTAGCTTATTTAAAGAGCTCCCCCTACATAGCCAACAAGGGCCTACTGTAGAGCACAGGGAATATTTTGTAGCAGCCCTGTAAGGGAAAGGAGTCTGAAAAGAATAGATATGTGTAACTGAATAGAAGGTATGACTGCTCTATACCGGAAACCAACACAACATTGTAAATCAAGTATGCTTCAATGAAAAGAACCTTTTTTTTAAAGAGTTTCTCCCTTAAAAAATCGTTTGTCTGCAAATCTCATCCCAGGTTCTGCTTCTTGAAAACCTGATCTAAGATACGAGCGACCATTTCAGTGAGCGCGTATCTCTGCCAACGTGATTCATAGCGCTCACTCTGCGATGCCACCAACCCTGTCACACCTCCATGGAGGAGGCGCTCTGAAGCACAGTTCCTGGCACAGAGGACATAGTCAATCAAAAGGAGCTCTTATTACAATTCCTGCTCCTGCAGGTGTTGTTGGCTGGTCCACCTGCGCTGAAAAAGGAGCCTAGTGACAGAGAAAAGGAGAAAGGAAGTGTGAGAACCACAGTGTTATTAGGAAGGGATTATAGCCATGGAGAGATCAACAACCCCACCTGTTTTCCGATCAGGAGGATAAGGTCGCAAGAGAGCCCTTCGTACATGATCTTGGGCAAAGCAATCTCTCCCCAGGTCTGTTTCCCCATTCATCAAATGTTGGTGCAGATAAAGGAATGGATGTAGGCTTCATCCCAGGAGTCAGCTGTGATCGATCAGCGGGGGCTCCCTGGAGCGCTGTGGTGGAAGTTTCCGGATCTGCGTCTCAGCCCAGGGAGGAGCTGTGATCTATTAGTGATGTCTGCCTAGGGGGTGGGCGAGGACAGTGACGGCAACGGTGCTGTGTCTTTGCCGTTCATGAACTGGTTGCATTTGAAGGCCCCCGCCGGCTCTGGTGGCTTATGATTCAGTGATTCTAAGCAGCTGGAAGGCTCCACCAATGTGTTTGGATTTAACAAGGGCCATAGCCAGGGAGAGAAGTGAAAGACAATGGGGACATCAAGGCCAGCTGGTTTCTGACCGGCGCGTCCACTCTGCTGGGGATGGAAACCACCTTGCTGCTGCCTGCCTTCCGGTTCACTTAGGTGGGGATCATCTCTGGCCCTAGTGTGGCTCAGTTTGACCGGTAAGATCACTGGATTCGCTTGGTGTGTATATGTGATGATATGAAACGAGGCTTTTGCTGGAACCGCTGTTAGAGAGGCCACATTCTTTTCCACTGACTCTGACCCTGGGAGGTTGCAGCTTGGAGCTTCCTGCCACCACGGGTTGCCTGAGAATGAGGCCAATATGAAGGAGAACAAAGTCGAGATGACAAGAGATTGGGGGACAGAGATATCTTCGTAGCCCCTGGATCCAGCCCTGCCTGATGTGGATTCTTGGATTGTTTTGCTTACAAGAGCCAGTAATATCTTTTTTGCTTAAGTCAGTTTGAGACTTAAAGGACACATCTAGAATTATTCTCGGTGAAACCAGCAAGTCCTTTTTTTGTCTGTCTATTGCACAAGGAGCTCTGTCCTGGACTGGTTGGAACGCGCTGCGTGCCAGGCCCCCTCTGCCACCCCTTCCTCTGTAAGAGCGCACAGCGGAGGGGCTGGTTCTGGAGGCCCTGGGGAACTCAGCCCCCTCCAGCCTCCAGAGGATAATGGTCCCTGAACTGGACTCCCAGCATGAGGGATGCCTTCCCTGAGAGCTCCCCGGTAGATAAGGAGACAAAGCAAGCCCGGGGCGGGGGGCGCCTGGACCTGCTCTGACGGACCCGACTGCTGAGTTCAGGAAGGGGCTCCAGGGAGTCACGTGAGTGAGTTATTAGTGCGTCAGATTTGCACATAAGGAAATGGAGGTTCAGAGGAGTGAATGGACGCTTTCTAATTCACCCAGCTTCTTAGGCGTGGGTTTCACCTCCTGGCCCCAGGCTCCCATCTCCCTCCTCTTCCATTTGCTCCCCTGCAGCAACACCCCGAGTCTTGATTCCTTATATCTTCAACAGGAGAAAGGTTCTGAGTTTTGCTGTCTGGGGGCTGGGGAAGATTTTGGCAGTAGCTGTCACACACTGGATACGTGCTAAGCTGCTTCCAACTCTGTGACCCTATGGACTGCAGCCCACCAGGCTGCTCCGTCCATGGGATTCTCCAGGCAGGAATACTGGAGTGGGTCGCCAGGCTCTCCAGGGGACCTTCCTGACTCAGGGATCAAGCCAGCGTCTCGTGTCTCCTGCACTGGCAGGCAAGCTCTTTACTACTAGCAGCGCTTGGGGAGTACTAGCTGCTCAATGATTGTTGAATGTGTGAGTCACTGGCTGAGAGTGGCTTTTGGTTTTCTTTGGGTTGTGTTCTAGTCTGACTTTCCCCCAAAGCAGAGCCTGAAACAAAGTCTCCAGGGCAGATGGTTCCTCGAGAATGCTACCCCAGGGTAGAGGTGAAGGGCAGGGGAGTGAGATGGAGCAAAGGCCTGGTGGCCAGTCTCCCAGATGGCCCCCAGTGAGCCTCGCCTCCTGGAATTCAGAATTCTCTCCCACACCGAACAGGACTGATCTTTGTAATGATAAGATACTAGAGACGTGAGAGCGTCTGGCTTCTGAGACTTCGTGAGTGATGCTGAGGCTCCCCGCGTGCTCTCTTGGATCACTTGTTTGGGGAAAGCCAGGTGCCACGTCATGAGGATGCTCAAGCAATCCTCTGGGGAGGCCCATTTGGTGAGGAACGCAGGCCTCCTGCCCACAGCCAGCCTGAATGTGACCCATGTGAGTGTGCCGCATTCTCCAGCCACAGTCAAGCCTTCAGATGAACACAGCCTCAACAAACAAACTGAGAGATCTCAAGCCAGAACTGCCTAGCTTCAGCTGCTCTCAAATTTCAGGCTTACAGATGCTGAGATGTTAAATGTTTCTTGTTGTTTTAAGACACTAAACCTTTGGATAACAGAAAGCTTCTTTACTGAATCAGTCATTGCTATGAGTGACTGATTGCTTGATTCCTCTGAGAAGCTTGTAGAACGTGTCTCAAGACTGTCTGCCCAAGGGGAGAACATTTACCCAGTGGCTTCCGTATTCCATTGTCCAAAGGGTGCCTCCTGGGCACTGATGCTCCTGCCGTTGTTGGTTGCACAGGTGTGTGTACCGCGTGGGTCCTTTTGGGATCCCACATCACGGAGAAAGGAAAGCTCTGGGCAGGAAGCAGGAGGACGTGGCCAGGCCTGAGGTGAGGTACCTCCAGGTGGCACCCACGCCAAGCTGGCTGAAATCTGTGCCGAATGCTTGTCACAGTGACAGCTGGGGTAAGAGGTGGGGCTTATGAAGGATATGAACTGGGGGCCCAAGACGCGCCTGGCATGCTGTGTGAATCAGGAAGGCAGTGAGGGGCGAGGGGGTGAAGCTGGGGAGGAGGAGCTGAGTGGATGACGGGCAGTGAGTGAGCGGGTGAGCAGACGAGTGAGCCCGCGATGTGCTGGTCATCCACCTGCAGACAGAGAGGAGCCCACCCTCGCCGTCCGCTGGGGCAGCCCCAGCGGCCCCAGCACCGTCCGGGGCTGGAGGCACACAGGGGGCCTTGCTGCCAAGTCCTGGCAGGGTCCTCCTGGGGGAGGGCGGCCCTTTGATTTGCTCGTCTTCACAGAAGAGGAGGGGATGCTGAGTGCTGGCGCGGATCCCTGGGTGAGCGGAGCTGCAAGGACTAGGGCAGGGGCGCCAGCAGGGCCTCTGGCTGGCTGCTGGCACGCGCAGAGCTGGGCCGGAGGGAAAGCCTGCAGGGCCTTTTCTTCCCGGCTGCATCTTGCTAGAGAAGTGACCCCGACTTCTAGAGGCAGACAGGAAAATCGTAGACCTTGAAGGTGTTTTCCACCCTGGACACTGGGCAGGCAGGACCCACCTGTTGCTGGGCTGGAAATGCCAGGCATTTGGGGGGTTCTGGGGATGAGTGACTCATCTCTGTGGCCACGTGACCAGCATCTCCTCCTCCCCCTTCTTGCAAAGACGACACGTAGTGACTGGCTACACTCATGCAGTCTTTCTGCCTTGCATGCGATCGCGATTGTCCCCATTCTGCAGACGGAGGAAACGAGACCCGGGGAGAGGACGCAACTCGCTGGAGGTCATGGTGCTACATGGCTGCTCCCGTTTATACCTGGAGAGAGAGGCTCTAACGCAAGTGACCCTGAGAGGGAAATGCAATGCAGGACGATTCTAAAATGGTAGCCGGGGCCCCAGATCAGAACCTGGAGACGTGGTCAGAACGCAGGCTTGCCCCTCACTATGAGGTCCTGGGCACGGAATTCCTCCTCTGACCCTCAGCCTCTGCCCTGCAGGAGGTGGGTGCTGGGCTGCACACGGGATGTCGTCCTTTGATGGGATCCCTGGCCAGGGATTGCGGTGGAGTGGCTACCTTGCATTTATTAAGCACTTACACGGTGGGATGAGCCATCACACAGGCTTCCTTATCCTAACAGTTCTGGAAGGCTGGCATGACTCAGCTCATTTTACATATGGCGAAGCAGAGGCTCGGAGGGGTTAGAGATTGGCGAACTTGCCCCAAAGACCCAAAGCTGCTAAAGTATGGAAACAAGATTTGATCTAGATCCCTCGTCTAGCCACCAAACGCCAGCATCCTAAGAAAAAACTTTCGTTTTCTGCCATTAATGGTGATAAACATCAACAGCTCCCACTTACTGGCATCTCCTCTTTGTTAGGTATTATTCTGGGAGATTTTAGGTGCGATGAACATCTCTGTATCGGTTTAGACCTTTTCATTTGCAAGTGAAGAAATCCAGCTCAAATTGGCTCCAGCAAAATGATCTTTATCGGCTCACATGATTGGCAGATCCCGGGTGGCTCCCTGGACAGCTGTGTCTAGGAGCTAAACGCTGTCTGTGTTTTCTCCATTGCATCCTGCTCCTCTCCGTGCCCCTCTCTATGCCACTGCCTCCCCTCCTGCCAGAGTGGGTCTTTTCCCATGTGGCTGCCCCCAGAGTCCCATTCTCCCGGCTTAATCACCAGCGTGGAATAGAGGCTGTCTCTCACCCAGTGTGGACAGAAGAGCTCTGCCCGGCTTTCCCTGGAGCATAAGCCCAGCCCGGGCGGATCAGCGTTTCCAGGACGGGTTGGTGTTTCCAGGGCAATGGGGTCACAGGCTCACCCCTGCAGAGATGGGGGGCAGCCCCACTTGAATTGTTAATGCTAGCACAGAAAAGACAGCACACGCCCAGTCAGTCCCGCTCACCCTCGTAGACCCGTGGGGAAGGCGCAGTGACAGTCTGCATTTTACAGGGGAGGATACGAAGGGTCAGAAAGAATCGACCACCGTGGCCACACGGCCAACAGGCGACCTTGGCCGCCTCACCCAGACTCACTGACGGGCGGTGAGAGGGCGGTGCTCACTGGGATGGGATGGATTCAGTTATTGAGCAGCCACTGTGTGCAAGGCCGCGGAGAGGAGCAGGGCACGCAGCCGGCCCGGCGGGGCATCTCCAGCCCCCCCCCCGCCCCGGGGAAGCGAGTTAGAAAACAGCCACGGATTTGAGCAGGAGGCAGAGGCTGCCGTGCTGGGGCTGTCAGGCGGCCGGAGGGGACTAATCGCTGAATGAGTAGCACAGACAGTAATTGCCTAGGGTTTCAGAGGACGGGGGAACTGCGGGCTCCAGTCAGGGAAGCGTTTCTGAAAGAGACAGACCCTGAACCTGGGCTTGAAGGATGGACGGGGGACTCGCAGAGGCAGCGACGTAGGCCCTGAGCCTCCCACGTGGGTCAAAGGGGGTGCTCCCCAGGAACTTCTGGCTGGGCAATTCTGTGGTTTAGGAAAAAAATGCCTGGGCCCTTTTTATAAACCTCACAAGTCCTCTCACCTTTGCCCGCAATCTAGTTCAAACCCCAGCTCTGCCGCCAATGAGCTGTGTGACCTTGGGCAGGGTGCCTCAGCTCTCTGAAGCTCAGGGTTTTCCTTCACAAACTGGGAGATAGGATTCCTGCTTGGCCTACCTCACTAAGTTGTGAGGATGGGGTGAGATTAGGTGCGTGAAAGTGGCTCGGGGAACCATGAAATGCTTATAAATAGGAGTGGTGATTAGAGCTGGACAGGACCAACGCGCTCATTCTTAGCTGGGGTCCCGATGACCTGTCAAGGACGGGTTGTCTCCCGCTCCCTTGCCTGGAGCCTGGAGCTTTATTTTAGCATGGCACAGGCTGTAAGAGGGTTTGAATCACCTGCTTCCACAATCTGCCACTACCACTTACTATCTGTCTTACCCCTGAGGGACTCCCACCTCTAAGCCCCAGTGTGAGGGTGTGAAGAGATAACACGTGTGAAGTGCCCACCACAGTGCCTGGCTTAGAGGAGGTGGCTTTACTTCCAATATGGTTTCCCTTTGGGGGTGCCGTTCTCAAAGCACTTACTTTATGCTCGGAAGCAATCTAGCACCAGGGAAAAGGAGAGCACCGATGGGCCAGATCCAGGTCACAGGACCGGCCCTGAGCCTGGAGGAAGGAGCCGGCTCTGCTCAAGGCTGGGGTGTTTACTCACAGCTACTGCAGGGGGTCAGCAAGCGGCTGCTCATGGCTTGCTTCTCTGCTCCCCACAAGCTGAGAACAGGGTTCTTTTTTTTGCGTTTTAAAGGGCTTAATAAAAATAAAAAGAGTATGCTACAGAGACTATGTGGCCTGTGAACCCTAAAATAGCTGGCTCTTCCTCTGCGGACCCGTGATCCATTGAGCTGTGAACACACCCAGCCGGCTTATTCTTCCGAAATCCAGCATTTAGTGAGTCTAATGAGAGGGCTCTTCACCGTGTCAGGTTGGTTTTGACTAAAGAAAGGTTTGGGAATGTGTGTCAGCCAGGCCCCAACCAGGAAAACAGAAACTGTGGTAAGAATTTAAACTGGGGTGGGAGGGCTGCCTTAATACAAGGAACAGGCATTTACGGATGATGGAAGGGCTGAAAAATCAAACAAGTGAGGGAGGGTACCACCACGCCCTGGCTGGAGAGGTCAGGAGGATGGGGTGTTCCTGGGTCCAGGGTCCAGGGGAGCTGGAAGCCCGGTATCCTATCCAGTGGGCGCTAGTGCCCTGGGGAAAGGCAGCTGCTTCCCCGGGAGCTGCCTGCGTAGAAAGTAAAGGGAGAAGAACCTTGGTTGCTCCCTGCCTCCATTCTTTCATTTCCCAGCAGTGTCTCCTCTTGGCTGGACCCTTCCAGAAGCAGCTCCCACAGAGTCTCTGAAACAGCCTGCAGCGCTTGGCGCTCCTCTGCTTCCTGGATCTGAACCCGGGGCCCCTGAGCAAATGAGCAAAGGGAAACAGGCCTAGGATCAGCCAGGGGCTGTAAGCAGATTCTGCCAGCTCAGTCCTTCTGAAGGCCATTGACAAGCTCAATGCCTGAGGCCATAAAAATATGTCTACAGCGGTATAGACATACAGTTCTCCGGGTGTGCGAATTTGCTCAGTGTTCAAGTTCATTGCTGGGTCCACCTTGGTGGCATATATTCTGTGAGTTGTGTGTCCTCATTCACGGCTGCTAATTTGGAGTCTGCATTCAGCTTTTATTTAATTACTCCGAAGTGGTCTTGCCCTGGTTGTCAATATTCCTATCATTCTTTCCCTCTTCTTTGTGGAAAATGGTTTTCCAACTTCGCACATTCCCTGAACCTCTTCTCGATGTTTCCATACCCAGGTATCACTCCAAACCACCTTCTCGACTCTTGTCTGCAGACTGCTTGTACCATTATTTTCCTTTTCTCAGCTCTATTTTTGAACACATTAATAAATCTCAGCACAAATACAACTTTATATCCCTGCTGTAAATAGAAACTCAGGATCATATGCCATCAATATAAATAAATACCATGAAACTAAATCACTGTTAATTAAATTCTGCCTGCAGCTTTGGCAAAGGCTGTGAGTATGAGGCTCTTGGTGAAAAAGGGAAAATGTTAAAAATAAAAAGGAGAAGTGCGGAAGAGCAGCGTCAAGAGACCTTCTCCTTGGTGTCATCAGAAGGAGTGAAACAGAATCGGAGATGGTTAGATTGCTCCTCCCGTGACTTGAAGTATTGATGCCACTGATGTCGTTTTGCTTCCCACCTGTGGTCGTGCTGAAATCACACTAAATCTCTCACACCAGAGAGACACATCCCACACCTTGGGGAGCCCAACCTAAGAGCTTACTTTCCCCCCACACGCTCTGTTAATCTCTCCTCTAAAGTTTTATTATCCATCCCCCGGCATGTTTATCAGAGTCCTTCTGTACAACGCCTCCATTTCTGACACTTAAAGCTTTGAAATCTCCGATGAGGTCAATGGATGTTCAAAGACACTCTGCATTCCTTTATTAATTAATCAACATCCAGAAACAGTGAAATTCCTATAAATACTTTATTCACCAAATAAGGGCAGAGACAGCTCCTGTTTACTCTCCCACCTTGTGAAAATTCAAAGTTTGTTTTTTAAAAACATCATTTTAATGATTAAGTTATGAACAGTTACTTATAAATAGTTACAACTTGCCTGTCATCTGTGTCAACATTTATGCCTTAATGACACGGGTTTTATGCTATTACTGGTGTTTGTGGATGTTTGTCTACCTGATGGCATGCTTCAAGAAATGTATCTAAGTTAATTAAATACGTGTACCTATACATATTTATATAATATCGTGTTATATAATATATTGCAATTATATACATAATATTCCTGAAGTATTTGCCAAGTGTCAGAGTCTAAGTGACGGGCTTTACATGGCCTTATTTCTCACAGCAGCCCCGTGGGGATAGATATACCATCATCACCCTCATTGTTCCAGAAAGAAACTGAGGCTCAGAGAGGTCAAGTCACTTGCCCAAGGGCATAGGCTGCCAAGCCTCAAAACTCAGGTTGAACTCAGACTTGTCTGATCCCAGAGCTGATGGTCAAACCCATGGCATGTCATCACTTCTGTCATGGGGTTCCACTTCCTCCTGTCGGAAAACTGGGGCCAGAGCAGGTGCCAGCCTTGCCGCGGTCTCGTTTCTGCTGCCTGTGTCCGTGGAGAAGCCAGCCCTCCACCCCCACTGCCCTCTCCCAGGCACCTCTGACCCCTGTGGTTCCCAGGACGGAACAGTGCCTGGGCTGTCCATCTGGTCAACCACACCAGCAGGACTCATGCTGATCAACTGAAAATATTGCTGCTGTTTCTTCCAATCCTCCTGTCTTTCCTTCTGAAGAGAGTGCAGAGCTCCTCCCCGTGCCCCCCACCCTGCAGGTCCTAATGCGATTATTTGTATAGCAGACAAACATACCAGTGTACATGATTCTGAATTATGGGGTTGCCAGGATGAGCTGTATTTAAAACAACAACTGCATTAGTCATAGCTGGAGGAGACTGGAATAGCATCATCAGGCCTTCTGCCGAAGTTTTCGGTGGGATTCCATTCCCTGATGTTTTAGGTTGATTGTGCTTTCATTTAGACTGAACTGATACTTAGCATTCGGCCTGCTAAGTGCAAATCCCAGGGCCAGGCCTGGCTGGGGTCAGCACACAGAGAGAAGTAACGCTCCCTGGTCATGAGAACCCACGGCCTGCGTCCTTCCCTGCTCTCTCCCTCCTTCCCACCTTCCCTCCTGCCTTCGCTTCCTCCCTCCTTTCTTTTCCCCCTCTCTCTTTTCTTCCTCCCTCCTCTCTTGACTGCGTCCCTTATTCCAATAGGTTTTGGGTTCCAGTATGTCCGGACACCTTGCTAAGTCCCTCACACAAAGATAGATCACAATCCCTTTCATGAAAGAGCTATCAATTTACTAAAGTTGAAGGTTCAGAGCTAGAGGGGTCCTTTTACAGTCCTGCCAACATCTTGTTCTAAAGTTGGACAAGCAGAGTAACCAGAGAGGCGAGGTGACCTCCCCGGGGTCACACAGACAGAGGGTAGCGGCTCTGGGGTTCGTGCTCAGATTTCCAGAATCTTCAGACATTGTTCTTTTTACCACAGTAGGAAAAACGCTTTCAGGAGCTGTTGTGATATTGGGAATTAAAGTGATATCATGTCCCTTGAAAGACCGGCCATGGCAAATAGGAGATAAAAGATCAGCAGTGAGCTAGCAACTGAAACCCCTGTGTTCAGTCATTAGGTGTGAAGCGCCGTGGGAGAGGGCATCCCAGCCTTCTGCTGGCGGTTCTGGAGGGCTCTGCTTCTCCCTCTCATCACGTGGCCTCTCTGGCTCTAGATTTGGGTCTAACTGGACCTCCGGACGCTCCCCACTACAAGGTCTGAAAAGCCGCCGGGGAATCGTCCCCGGAGAGGGCTCTCTACTTTGACACTTTTGATTGTCCCGCCTTCTCTCGGATCCCGGCTCACTCATGGCCTATGACCTTGGCACAGAGCCTGCCCCATATTCTACACTATTCTTCATCAGCAGTCAAGCCCCTAATGCCAGGCGCATTCTAGCTCTCCCTTTGAGGGCACCTGGTCTTGGCAGCTGGGCTGTGTGTGCCCTGGCAGAGCCTCAGCATCCAGCTGAAGCCTCCTCTGTGGTGCCTTGTCCAGCCAGCCAAGGTCAGCTGCTGGCAGAATGAGCCTGGGATGCACCCCAACAGGCACTTCCTGTGTGAAACCCTGATCACTTACTCCCGCCTGCTGTGCCTACTGGCCCCTGCCATTGTCCCCTAAGGGCTTCAGTAGCGCTCCTCCAAACCCTTGGGTCTGCAGTCTCCTTTATCCCTACCCCAGTGTTCCAGTTACGCCCGAATTTAAGCAACGGAAATCCACAAACAATTTCACTGTAGTAAGTGAGGGGCAGGTCACAACTTCAAGCCCAGTGAATTAAGACAAGGTGGCTCTGGAGCTGGCTCAACTTGAGCAGTTAACATAGCCACTCTGTGCCTCAGTTTCCTCTTCTGTAAAATGGGATGACCAGTGGACCCACCTCACACAGCTGTTGGGAGAACTAAATGTTGGTTCACAGAAAGTCCTTGGGACAATAGCGTGCCGTAACTGCCAAACACGCGTGTCTCTGGTTTTCAAGGTTATGTTCGCAGCTCTGTCCTGTCCTGTGGGGGAGCTCAGTCCCTCCCTCTTGGCGGCTTAGGTCTGATTCTGCAACCCAGATCCAAACACCTTGTTGCTAGGTCCATCAGTGACCACTCGTGATGATTCTCTGCTCTCCAGATTCACAGAAGATGCAGCCATCCCTGAGCTCCTACTATTCACAAGTCCCAGTGAGATACACCACCTCCGAGCCTTCGGGCGACTTAGCTCACCTTTCTGTGCCTCGCCTTTCTCAGGGGGAGAACAGGCCTCTCCATAGTTCTTGCCCTCATAGCTGCTGTGAGAGATTAATGGATTAGTTACGCAGGCTCACAGTGCAGGCACAAATGCAAGCACTGAGGACTGCTGTGTGCAAGCCCACAGGCGTTCAGAGGAATATTAGCTACAGTCCCCGAGTGAGTAAGTAAGGGAAACCGCTCAGTGGGGTCCAACTCTGCAACCCTGTGGACTGCAGCCTACCAGGCTCCTCCGTCTGCAGGACTTTCCAGGCAAGAATGCTGGAGTGGGTAGCCATTCCCTTCTCCAGGGGATCTTCCTAACCCAGGGATCAAACCCCGGTCTCCCACGTTGTAGGCAGACGCTTTACTGTCTGAGCCACAGGGAAGTCTTATGGCCCCTGTCTTGGGCTCAAATCTGTCACACCTCCCACTCTATCTGGTCTAACTTTGCCTGCTTCCCTAAATCCAAACCAGGCACCTCGCCTTGCTGTGCTCTCATTCCCACACTGGGTGGCTGGCTTGTCCCTCCTGTGTGTCCACCACTTAAGTTGCTGGAGGGTTTCTCTACTCTCACGGCTGGGTTATGCTCAGGGCCTCCTGAATTGTGATAATTCCCCCAACAGCTCCCTTTTATGGAGAGCTGATCACATTCCAGAAATTGGGCTAAGTACTTTACAGAGATTATCTTTAATCTTCACAGTGACCCTAGGAAGTAGATCATATCGTCCCTGTTTTATAGACGAGGAAACTGACGCTCAGAGAAGTTATGACATTTGCCCGGGATGCCTGAGTCCTGCATGCCAGAGCTGAGATTCAGACGATCAAGGCCTGAGGTCTCATTCTTCTTGTGCCCTGAATTTCTCATCTGGTGCCCTTCCTCCTGCAGACCTCCTTGCCTGGCTCCTGGGAAGGCAGTCTGCCTCAAGTGCATCCCTGTGATCTGGACAAAGACCACTCCCCAGGACCTGCAGCTTCGCCTTCCCTCAGGCTGAAGAGCTTTCTGAATGCGCCTCTGATCCGACCTTCTGCAGGCTCTGCCCTGACCCCTTCCTGACCCTGACCCTGGCCTCTCCTCTCACCGTTTGAGGGCTCTCCCTCTAGGATGCAGTCACATTCTTCCGTGACTTTCTAATCCTGCCTTCCTTTCTCAGCCTGCCTTCCTTTCTCAGCACACACCGTTCTCAGGGCTGATGGTATATGGCTCTTTAAGTGCACACTTTCTAAAGAACCATGTGGGACCCGTGTGGCTGAGACCAGGGCTCCCCAGAACACAGAAGAATGGCGAGGGCTTCGGCATCTCATAAGACGGTTTGTTGACGTGTATTCCAGTAACCCACACTCTGTAAGCTGGTCCCCAGAAAGGAGTTCCTTGGTCGAAAGCCTCAGGGAAATTCCACATCAACAACATCTTGAGAAACCTCAGGGTAGGCAAACTGGTGTGATTTTGTTGATTTTATTTTTCCCAAATGTATTTGACTATTGGACCCTGCTTTCTTCCTTTGTGACTTTTAGTTAACATCCCGAAGAAGCTCTAGGGCAAACCTTGATGTGAAATAGCCATGCCTGTTTAAACCACCTCACCTTTGCCTAAGAACTGACTCAGCTTCGGGGCCCACGAGAATCCCAGCCGTCCCAGGAAGTTTCTCTTGATTCCTTCGGCTACAAACAATCTTTCCTTTCTAGGAAGCTTCATGTCAGGGACTTTCATGAATGACTCTGGAGCAGGTACCGGGTGGCATGCTGTTGAGATGAACTTTGACTCAGATGCATGTCTGAGTCCTGCCTGACACTACTGCTATGGGCTGGGTGAACCTGAACAAATTTCCGCAACTTCCCGGAGCTCCATGCGTAACCGTCTCCTTGTCTACAACACAGGATAAGAAGTTACTCCGCTTGCAATATTTTCCCGCGAACAGCTCAGCAGAGAGTGTGGCGCAGAATGCGCGTCTGATGAGTGACAGTTGCTGCTGTTACTGTTGTTGTTATTACTGCCCCCGCTGTGCTGTGTTCTGAGCTCACTTGTGTCTGACACTTTGTGGCCCCAATTCGGGGTGTCCATATCTATTCAGTGAATTCAGCTGCAGTCCGTGCCGGGACCCCAGAGGGCCATTTGGAGTGCGTCCTCAGCCACAGAGATTACCCTGAAGGTCAGCAGCACTGACCTCTCTTAAATCCCCCTCTGAACCCTCATTTTGGGCTGAGGAGGTGCTCTGACTCATGAATAGAGAATGGGGCCTCTCATGCCCTGAGTCGGATCCAAGGATAAGACTGGGTTTGCAGGCTGGGCTCCCCCAGCAGGGCTGCAGGCCCTGCCTCGTCCACGCGAGGCTGGTGTGGGCTGATGGGTCTCTCTCCCTGAATAATCTGATCAATGGCTCCCCGCTACGCTGCTCCTCGATGGAACCTCTAGGTCCTTTCTTTGGCTGGTTCCAGCCTGGTGGAGACCTCTGCATAGACCATTATTGCTTAATTACTGGCTAAATGGTCTCATTTGTTCTCCATTTGTCAGCGGTGAGTCCCGCCAGGGCAGCCAAGAGAATTTTGAAATTCCTCGTCGAGCTCTGGCTTTAGGAAATGAAGACACCCGGGTCTCCTTCCTTTCTGCCAGCGTCTGGCAACACTGGGCACGGACTTGGGGGAGCAGCTCCTGGAGCTGGTGTTGGCCCCTCTTCCCACACCATCTCCACAGCTTTCTTTGCTCTCTTTGCTTTTTGCTTGTCACCCCCCACCCCCCGCCGCATTTTTGCCTTGGCCTCTCCACTCTTTCAGCCCAGCATGGTACAATGAGCTTGAACCCTGCAATCATGAAACCTGAGTTTGAAGTCCACTGGCCACCTGTGTGGCTGAAAGTCCATATTTTCATATGCAGAATGGGTGTAATAGCAACACGCGCACAGAGGCACACTGGGTGTGGCTCGAGAGTGAATTTCCATCGGCGGCTGCAATTGTGTATGTCGCACACTTCCGAGCTTTGATTGTATTTTTGTAGCACCCGTGGCGCATCTCACACTTCCGTGTCCCTTTCACAGGTGCCTCTCACAAAGCTGAGGAGTCTGGCTCAGGTCCCCCTTCCAAGCCGGCACTCTTTTGCTTCTTCCCCACCCTCTCATCCTGTTTCTCCTGTGCAGTGCACCACATGGATGCTACGGGTCCAGGGGGGGAGGTTTTTGGTTTCCAATAATGTTGTTAAAAAATCTTTTCTGTGCTCTTTTTTCTATGTGAAAAAATCAACTTGCTAATAAATAGTTAATCTGAAATGCAAGCGTGTACATGGCCTGGGAAGGGGCTGGCTGGTCACCCCCATTATGTAAAGCTGGGCATTAAAGCCTGTTTATGGCATGGTTTCCACAGGAGGCCGACTCCACGATTGGGCTTGGCGTGCAGACTGTGTGTTAGGAAGTGCTCTTGGGAACAGTGCCCATGGAGAGAAGGGAAGCAGGGCTGGGCAGAGGGAGACTTTGAGCTGGGACACAGTCCCCAGATGACCTTGGCCAGCCAAACCTGGAACGATGTTTGCTTCAGAGTCTGCCCAAGTTGGGGGTGAGATGCTAGGTCTCTATGCCAGTGGACCACTCTGGGGAGGGGGGCCACACTTAGGAGAGGTGACTCAGCTGAGGACATCCCTGAGGGCCTGGGAGTCAAGGACTGTGAGTGACTGGCCTTCCCAGGAGCTGGAGACCAGCCCTCCATTTCTTCCTGAAGGACTTTCTGGGTGTTGCCTTACACAGTCTGCCACCGAATGGATGGCCCCTGTGACTGGGGCTGCCCTGGCCTTCTTCTACCCTGGTCCTGCTTCTCCTGGTTCTGACGCCCGGGCCCCACTCCTTGTGTGAAGCATCTTGTGTCTTCAGGGTCCTGATTGCTCTCCCTCAGACCCAACCCAGCAATCAGATGAGGCTCCTAGGTGCCTGAGGATTTCTTATCCTTATCTCTGGGCTTTACTCTGACTCCAGGGCACCCTTTTCTAGAGGAAGAACATAAGTCCCTTTCTTCATCAGCCAGAGCCTGGATTTCTGCACGTATGGAAGGGAGCCATGTCACCAATCCTGCAAAGCAGCAGACAATGCAAAATCGTTTACACCTGTCCTTCAGCTGCACCGCGTGATTACAAGGGGATGGGAAAAGTGTGATGCAATTAGGTGTGTGCGCTCTGGATTCAGCCTGCCTGCCTGTGTATCTTGGCTCTACCACTTACTCCACAGCCTTGGGAAAGATACTCAACCTGGCTGTGCCTCAGTTTCCTAAGCTGTAGCAAAGAGGTTTCTATGAACCTATCTCATAAACTGTTGTCAGCGCTACATAAACCATTAGATGCCATGCCTTCAGAGCAATGCCTGATGCACAGTAACAGCTCAAGAAGTAAGCTTTGGTGTTTGCCCTGATGGTAATGTTTGATAGAGAGTTTTGCTAAAGTGTACTTGTTACTTGGTGTCATCCTCACTTAATTGAGGTTGGTCCGGAAAAGTTTTCCATGGCAGAAGAAACTGTCCTAACATTAAAGAATTGCCGTGGATGTCTGGCCAAGTAGATCAGCTCCAGACAGGACTCCCAGTAGCCAGGGCAGCTAAGAAGAGAATTCAGCACCACGACAAACCCCATGCCTTTCCCTCAAGGTGGTTTTCTTCCTCTGGAGGACAAGAAAATGTACCAACTCAGTCAGCTGCTGTTTCCCAGCCTTCTTGGCTAGCTAAGGGCCCAAGATGCTTTTAGTCCAGCGATTCTGAGGCTGTCTGTCTTGATTCCCACAGGAGCAGTAGACAGAGAGCTGAAAGGGCCAGCGAGGGGGAATTCCGTGGCCACACGTGCTTGGGGGTGGGGACACTGAGAGTGGGCCTTCTTCCCTGCTCTGGGATACCCTTTCTCCATCTGTAAAGCAGAGTGTGACTCCTCAGAACCCGGCAGGCCTTGGGGCCTGGTGGGGCTCTGGGGATGGAGGTCATGGATCCCCAGGGCCAGCAGAGGGCAGCCTCTGTCCCGTGTCCACCCTCAGGGCAAGGTTTTCTTTCTAACTGGCCCCTCCCGGGACACCACAGAGGGCCTCTGAGAGCAGCGGAGCGAGTGGAGTCTTTGCATCCTAAACATCCCTGCTCCAGACCTCGTTCCTCCCTTGCTCACTTCTCCAAGCCCTGGGCCCTCTGGCTCTCATTAGAGCAGATGGGGCTGATGCTATGCCTTTGAGATGGAGGTTTGTCCTGCTTTGCTCTCTGACCCTGAGCTACTGCCTGGTTCCGTGGTATTTCTACAGGCACCTTCCTTCTTCCCCGAGAGGTCTATGCTGCAGGGCTTGGGGAGCACCCACAAGGCCTTTCCTCCTTCCACCACCCCTCTAGTCTCCCACTTCAGAATGCTCTGAGCTGGCACCCAGAATAAGCAAGGCAGTGGAGTAGGGTGGAAGGCGATGCCGTGGCTTGGTTCTTGTCCTCTGGTTCTGGTTCTCTCCTGGAGGAGCTTGTGCTTGCTGGGAGCAGGAGATAAAGTTCTTCGAGTCACAGGAGATGAAGAAGAGTAGAAGAGAGTCCCAGGACACGAGGCGCCTGGGCAGCTGCATGATTCCTGTTGAGCACCTGCCCTGGGCCAGGCACACGTCTAACCTGCAGCCCGCGATGCCAGTACTGACAGTTATTATGAGAAAGCCAACGGAGAGGCTGAAGCATCTACTGAAGGTCACGTAGCTAAGAAGTGGCAAAACCAAGCTTCAGTGTCTGGTTGACCCCATAGGTGACTTAGACAGAGTGATGTCTAAGTGGGGAGGAGCCTTGGGCAGGAGTCAGCCAAACGGGGCTCTGATTTCAGTTCTGCCCCTGAACTGCAGCTGTGCGACCTTGGGCAAGAAATTTTGTCTCCCTGGACCTCAGTCTCCCCATTTGAGAATGGAAGGATTGGACTAGGATGCTCTCTAAGGATCCTCCAGCTTTAAGCTCCTATGAATAGACTCTCCCTGGGCCTAATGCTTTTTAAAAACTATTGGCAAGGACTCACATATGCAGAAGCCCAGCCTTATGTACAAATGGAGTAGGCGGCAGCCTGTATGGTGTGAATGATGGCTGCTGGGAAGGGTCCCTGCTTAAAATATCTCAGTCGCTCATCCTGCTGCCAAAGTGCCTGGAGTCTCACCA
This sequence comes from Oryx dammah, assembly GCF_014754425.2. Classification (NCBI taxonomy): domain Eukaryota; kingdom Metazoa; phylum Chordata; class Mammalia; order Artiodactyla; family Bovidae; genus Oryx; species Oryx dammah. Next base: position 1,418,149 of record NW_024070211.1, read on the forward strand.
CTCTACAGCCGTGCCTTCCGCGAGTCCCTATTTTAGAATGCCAATATGTCGGGAGGCCTAACAGATTATGTTCTTTCTTTCTAGGAGGAAGGGAACTTTTGATGGGTATTGAAATTAGTTTGCATTTCCTGAGTTCAAACTAATTTTCCTTCGGGTGAGAGGAGGCTTCCTGTGGCAGACTGGGATAGTCTGCTAACTGCTAAGTCACTGCGGTCGTGTCTGACTCTGTGTGACCCAATAGAGCAGCCCACCAGGCTCCCCTGGTGGGGATTCTCCAGGCAAGAACACTGGAGTGGGTTGCCATTTCCTTCTCCAATGCATGAAAGTGAAAAGTGAAAATGAAGTCGCTCAGTTGCTCAGTCGTGTCCGACTCTTAGCGACCCCCGTGGACTGCAGCCTTCCAGGCTCCTCCATCCATGGGATTTTCCAGGCAAGAGGATTGGAGTGGGGTGCCATCGCCTTCTCCATAGTCTAGAGCCTTCCTTCAGTTAAACGGGGCGGGAGGTGTAGGGAATTAAGAAGGGCAGCGGAAGGATGCCGGCTGCTTCACGAAGCATCTCGGTTTCGGCTCCAGATGGATCTAGGTTTGAGTCCTGGCAGTGATGTGACCTTTTGGTCCAAGAGCTGACTTCCTCCCTCCCCAAACCAAATCCCTCCGTCCTCTGGGGGTCAGCATGCACTGACTGTCGGGATGACTGCTTCCAAAGGAGGTGCATCTGGCCCAGCAGCAGCCCCACCAAGTGGACACGCTCCCAGGAGAGGCCCGGAAGCTGGTGCCCAGGACACGCCCCCATCTCTCCCTGCTCCCCTGGCGAGCTCAGCTCTGCCCCTCCCCTTCCATTTCAGCAGCCTCAGTGGCTGATGGATGCGAAGCTGCCGTCCTCTTTCCCCACCCAACATCACCAACACGGCCACATCACGGCCCCTCCCGTCTCCAGGGGGCTGGAGGCAGTTTCCGAGAGGTGGTGCTCTGGACCTCTGTCAACTGAGAATAAGCGTAGGCCCTGCCCCACAAGGCCCTGCAGCTCAGGGAGGGCGCTGTGTGCTGGCGTGTGATGGGTGTTTGAGGCACGTGGTGATACCCCAACCCTTTCTGTCCTCAAAGCTCTTGTGTTGAAGAACTGAAGATGAGGAAGGACCGTATGGTGAGCTTGAACCCGAGCCATGGTTCTTTATTATAATCGTTTGGTCCATTCAGCCCTAGAAACGGCAAGTCTACAGGGGCACTGTTTGTGATCAGTGCACAGTAGGTGCTCGGCTGACTGTGCCGTGCTCAGAATCGCACGCACGTCCTTCCCGCTGCCCCTCTAGCCTAGGTGGGGCCTGGCTGCCCCTGCCCAGACCTCTGGCCTCGTCTCTTGGTCCTTTCCCTCTTGCTTGTCCACCGTCACTGACCTGGACCTTCCTGCTCTTCCTGGAGCAAGCCGGGCATGCCCCTGCCTCGAGCTTCCAGCCCCTCCTGCTCCTCTCTCTGGCACGGTCTTCCCAGGGGTCTCTGATTCATTCTCTTGCTCTATTCACATCTCTTTGAAGTGTCATCTCAGTCAAGAAAGCTTCCCTGACCACCCTGGCAAAAAGCGGCACCCCGCCACGCCCTGCTCCACAGGGCTTGCCTCTCCGCCACGCTCCCTTATCTAAGTCTTTGCTTATTTGCCAACTGCGAGTCTAACTGTGTTAGTAACAGTGTTCACCACGCCGTCTTGCCTGCTGCTGCGCCCTCAGGACCTAGAGCAGTGCCCGGCTCATCGTAGGTGCGCAGTAAACATTCATTGCTTGAACAGATCAGAGTGAACACACGTTGTGTGAGACAGTTTGTTCAGATTCGTTGTTTCCTAACACACCTGCTGCAGATCTCTTGAGGGTGCCACAGGCTGTCCAGGGCTTCTAGAACTATCCTTGGCTGTTCAAAGAGAGTAAAGGTGGTCAAGTATTTTGATGTGGATTAAAACCACATTGGTTATAGCTTAATAGATGAGGTTTATTCTGCAATAATTTATTCAGCAAGCATTTAATTGAGCACTTATTATGTGCCAGGCACAATGCTGCTGAGAGGGAGAAACACGTTCATGCCGTTTGAGACTTGCAATATTATTGGGGAGCCAACAATATTCAGAGTGGGGTCCGGGGGTGCCTGCTCTGGTAGGATGTCTGAGTCATCTTCAGAGGGTCCTGACATAGCCCCCTCTGTTCAGTCTGAGAACAAATCTGCCTCCTGAGATTCCACCCCTCATCCATGTTCTACCCCAGTCTCCGTCTTCCGTCTCGGGAGACATTTATACAAGATGACCCTTAAGAACGTCTTCGTCTTTCCTGCTCTGTGGCTTTCTGGGAAGGAGGCAGGGACACACAGGCACTGAGCGGCCCTGAGTGTGGGAGAAGCTGGGACTCCGAGGGGCAGCCCAGCGTGGGGCCCCAGGTGAGCGCAGGCCGAGCCCATGCTGGGGAGGCGGGCCCTCCCTGCTGCCCGTGTGGGCTGATGCTTCTTCCCCTTCACCAGCATCCTGGCACCGCAGGCAAGGGCTGCTTTCCCTCCAGGGAGAGCCAGGCTGAGTGCCAGCTCATCAGCAACAGCTCCGCAGCTTCCTGGAGCCCAGAGCGGGCGGGGTGGGGTGGGTGCGCTGGTAGCACTGGGCAGGGGAAGAACATGTGAGCTCTCGCCCTTCAGTCGCTGACGGGCTGCTGAAAGGGGAGGGAGGGTGCCGAGCTGGCTGTGCCAGGAGGAGTCAGGGGAGAGGCGGTGGCACTCCCTGGGCACCAGCCTCTGGGCCTCTCCTGGGAGCTCGCTAGCCCTGTGGGGCTGCTGCCAGGCTGGGTCCCACCTCCCACGTTCCACAGCTGGTGCCCGTGGAGTCCTGGATGGGGAGACTTGACTTGTGGAGGGAAGAAGTCAGAGCAGAGCACAAAAGGGAGACCTTGATGAGAAGGGTGTGACTCTCTGAAGTCCCCCGCTCTTCCCAAAGCAGGAGACATCTGAGAAGAACATCCGGGCTCGGCCAGTTGTCAGGTGGGGAACTGTCTTGTTAAAGATACCTGCATGGAGGCTGTCGTTTCTGATTTCTGAATTCTCTGCGTGAACTGATCCATTCATTCAGAAGACAAAAGAAACAAGCTCCCTGCCCTTCAGGAGTCTAGGAGTGAGACGATCAGGCGACTAGACTAGGCAGAAGTGGGCGGTGTCATCACAGAGGAACCAGTGAGGCAGAGAGAGAGGAGATGACCCCTGCGACCAGGGGGTCACACAAACCTTCCTCCGTGAGTCAGGATCTGAACTGGCCCTGGTGGTATCTCCAGAGACCCAGGAGGAGGGGACAGTGGGAATAGGGGATGGAAGTGGCTGAGTATAAGGCATGGCCCACTCTTCGGGGTACGCGGTTTGGGCAGGGGTGCTGAGGCATGTATCTGGTTGTCAAGCAGGGCTGGGTCACCTGACCCACATCTGACCCGTCAGCGTAGTTCATGCTCCTGGTTGCTGTGATTCGTTCCAGGCTGACATGCGATCCAAGCTGGTCCAATGAGAATCAGCCGCGGGACTTTTGCTGAAGTCACCCCCAGCGCTTATGTCATTTATAACCAAGGGAGCTTGTCTTAGTCCCCTCGGGCTGGTCTAGCCCTAGACTGGGCGGCTCACACAGCAGAGATGCATTTCTCACCCTTCTAGTGGCTGGGAAGTCCTGGATCAGGTGTCCAGCGTGGTTGGGCTCCACTGAGAACCCTCCCCCTGGTTTGCAGACAGCTGTCTTCTTGCTCTGTTCTCTCATGGTGGGGGCAGAGAAAGTTCTGGTCCCTTCATCTCCTTGCAAGGGCACCACTTCCATCAAAGGCCCCACCTCTTACACTGTTGTATTAGAACTTAGAACCGCAACCTAGGAATTTGAGGAGGACACGAAATCTAGTTCATAGCAGAGTTATTCCGGGGCTTCCCTGGCGGCTCGGCACGAAAGAATCTGCCTGCCAGCGCAGGAGACACGGGTTCAGTCCCTGGGTTGGAAAGACCCCTGGAGAAGGAAGTGACAACCCGCTCCAGTATTCCTGCCTGGGAAATCCCATGGGCAGAGGAGCCTGGTGGGCTACAGTCCACGGGGTCGCAAAAGGGGTCGCAAAAGAGTCGGACACGATTTAATGACAGAGCGACAGCAACAGAACGGAGCTACTTTACGCACGTCTGTTAACGCAGAGACGGGAGGCCGGGAGCTGAGAGCTGCAGGCTCTGTGCTCCAGGCATGCTCCACGCTCAACAGGAACAGGCTTGGACAAATTACTGCCTCCCTCTGGGCCTCAGGTTCCATTTTCATAGAATAAGGGACTCAAACTAGAAGAAATTCGAGGTCCTAGCTGCTCTCCCTCTCTGACGCTGTACACCTCTTAAGTCCTTCTTCTCCTTCCTTGAGAGGAGGCCTCTTTTCTATGTGAGCACAAGAACGTAATCGTCATCTGCCATTTCTTGCCTGGTCCTTGCTAAAGCTCTGCTTCCCTCCGTTAGTAAGATGGGCGTGGCGTTTGATGAGGCTTTGTACCTTGAAAGAAACCGAAACCCTGCTGACTCTCGGGCTTTGAGAGGTCCGGAGGTCTGTTTATCACCCGGCACAGTCCACGTTGAGCCCAGACGTGGCGGCTGGGGGGTTGCTGCCTCATCTGGCAGCTCCCCTTCTCTGTTCTCCGTGAGAGACTGGGAAGTTTGTTATTTCCCTGACTGGCTTTTCTGGTGAGACTCAAATTAATTTCCCATCTCTCCCCCTCTCCCAAGCCTTGCAATCATTAAATGCCAGGGAAAGTTAAATAAACAGCTGATTTACAGAAGGGTTTTCTTTCTTTTTCCCTCTTTTTTTTTTTTTCCCAAAAGCCGGAGCCTCTATTAATCAGCTGTGCTGAGAGCAGGCTGATTAAGCAGTTGGTGCCTCCTTCAGACGAGGGAACGCAGGGTCAGAGGGCCGAGAGACCAGCAAGAGGCTCCTAATCAGAGACTGAAATTCCTACAGGCCCCAGCCCCCAACTCCTCTCCCCTCCAACGTCCAGGGCAGGGCTTTCCCGTCCAAAGGGATGAAGAGACGTACCTGGCCCCGACCCCCTGGGTATCCCCACCACTCCGAGCTCCAAGAGTTTATGCAAATAATTCCACTGCTGAATGGGCTTCCCTGGTGGCTCAGGGGGTGAAGAATTCGCCTGCAATGCCGAGACTGCCTGCAATACACTAGACCCGGGTTCAGTCCCTGGGTTGGGAAGATCCTCTGGAGGAGAGAATGGCAACCCACTCCAGTATTCTTGCCTGGGAGATCCCATGGACAAGGGAGCCTGGTGAGCTACAGTTCTTTGGGTGCAAAGAGTCATATGCTACTCAGGGGCTAAACCACCAGTGCTGTTTATGGAGACTAAGCGAGGGGCAGGGACGTGCCCAGGCTTGCACAGCAAGATGGAGGCCGTGCTGGGTCAGAGCCCCCAGTCTGGGGCTAGGGGAGAGAGGCTTCCAGACTTGCACGCCTCGGATCACGTGGCACAGAAGGAAAGGGCATTGCGTCAGGGCATCCCGTCAGCGGGCCGCCAGCAGAGCACACACGATGAGCTCTCGGCACACACACATTTACACACCAGGCACCCTGGCACGTGGAGGTGGTGCCTGACTGAGCAGAGTGGCTTCAACATCTGTCTAGACCGAGTGCACCTCTCCCTGGCTCGTCGGGGCTGGCTGGAGGACCCAGCCCGCCTTCCTCCTGCCCTACTCGATCCGGTGTCTGTCCCCAGCCCCCGGAGCCTGGCTGCACATGGGAGTATCATTGGGAAGGCAGTGAGCAATGCTAGCTTCCCGGCCATCCTCTCCCCTGGACGCCCGGTGTTGCTGGGTCATTGAGACTCAAAAAGTACGGCGAACCTCCCTTGTGAAGAATGGAGACAGAAATTCTTACTTCCCAAGGCTGTGGTGGGGATTAAATCTGAGGCTTTATGAAGTACCTGCTCTTGAATTTGCTCAGCAACCATGCACCAAGGGCCCGGATTCCAAGGGCTGTTTCATTACGATTCCTCCTGCCTCGGCGCGTGGTGGACGATCAGTGAGTGGAAGCGGCTGCTGGTGTCGCTTGGCTGTTGGGCGCTTCCTGAGAGATTACCTTGTGCCTGGTGCTGTGGGGGCAAATCGCTCACCTGTAAGGTGACGAGTGTCTGCAGACAGTAGTGCCCAGGGTGGCAGATGAGACTGACACACAAGAAGGTTATCCCAGACCACAGGAAAAATGCTCTAAAAGGTGAAACAATGGTCATGAAGAAATTAGAGTCTGCGTGACTGGGCACTAATTACGTGCCAGGGACTGTGTTAAGCGCTTTGTTTCTTTGCCTTAATAAATTCACAGAACACTATAGGAGTTGGATTCTGTTATTCCTTGCAGAAGAGAAAACTGAGGCACGGAGAAAGTTAATAACTTGTCCAAGGTCACACAGCTGCTGGACCAAAAGGGCAGGGGAAGCACGGAGGAAAGTTACTGACTCCATAGGTGGAGTCAGGCAGGGGACACTGAACGGGAGAGCTTCGAGGCCGCCTTGAATCCTGAGAGTCCAATCCCCTTCTTTCCTGCTCCCCCACCCCCGAGACTGCAGTCCTGCTTGACCCTGAAAGGCAGTCATGTGACCCACCGCTTAGCCCTGGCTGATTGGACCAGGATGAGCAGCTGACCAATGAGCTGGGCCAGTCAGAACTCTTCACTCAAGTATTCAAACCTGCATCAGGAGAGCGGACGCCAGCTTCTGAAGACCTGAAGACCAGAAGGGCAGAGAGGAGCCAATGCAGACGAAAGAGCGGATCCAGAAAGAAGCGGGTCTAAGGAGCTACAGCAGGGGCTGGGGGCGGCTGGGGCAAAGCGGCTTGGGTCTGATTCCTTCCATTTCTGAGTTCTAGAGGCCCAGCTGTTCTTCCAGCTTCTGGGGCTCATGGGGACACCCCTGTGGCCTGACAATTAAGCCTTCTTTACTTAAGTGATGCTTTTGAACTGTGGTGTTGGAGAAGACTCTTGAGAGGCTGTTGGACTGCAGGGAGAGCCGACCAGTCCATCCTAAAGGAGATCAGTCCTGAATATGCACTGGAAGGACTGATGCTGAAGCTGAGACTTCAATCCTTTGGCCACCTGATGCGAAGAGCTGACTCATTGGAGAAGACTCTGATGCTGGGAAAGATTGAAGGCAGGAGGAGAAGGGGACGACAGAGGATGAGATGGCTGGATGGCATCCCCGATTCGATGGACATGAGTTTGGGTGAACTCCGGGAGTTGGTGATGGACAGGGAGGCCTGGCATGCTGCAGTCCATGGAGTCGCAGAGAGCTGGACAAGACTGAGCGACTGAACTGAACGGAACTGACTCAAGTGCAGCTAAGTGGGCTTCAGTCTCTTGGGAGCAAACACCGCCAGCCTGAGACAGGTGAGCAGCTGTCTCCCAGCCAGTTAGGACAGGGAGAGGCCAAGGCAGCGGAGGGCGTGGCCCGGAACCTGCAGGCAGGGAGGAAGCTGGGAGGGACAGCGCGGACCCTGTGGGCCTCTCTGCCTCTGAGCTCCTGCCCAGATGTCGCGGGGCTGGTGCCTTTGTGAGCCTGCGGGGCCCTCTGCCTTGTAACAGAGACCCCGTAGCTCATTTTCAATCAGGTCCTGTCCCCAGCACACAGCAGAGTTAATTAAACACAGCCTTCCCTTCAGCACCGAAATGGAAAGCAACCTCCTGATAAAACAATTAGTGTTTACAGCCCCGCCCCTCCCTTCCTTCCTCCCACCCTCTCTTAATTCCTCGCCTTCATCATCTCAGACTCTGCCTGCTGTCTGTAAATTAGCTCAAAGAAGCCAAGAAAGAAGCAGAGGAAAGGGGCAGATGGTCTGTGTATGCTTCCTGGGGACGGGGAGACCTTCCCGTTAGCATGGGCTGGGGCCAGCTGCGGGGCTGGGGAGGGCGTGTGCTCAGGGTGGAGAGCCAGGACACGGCTGTCGAAAGCCAGTGTCTTAGCCTGTTTCTCCTCCCCTAACCTCCCTGCATCCTCCGTATCGCAGGGCTCACACAGCCTTCCTCCTAGGCTGCCGTCAGGATCAGATGAGATCCGTGTAAGGAGAGTGGCAAACGCTGTGCCTGGCCTGGACGCATCCTCCCTAGTCCCCTCCTACGCCCAAGGTGGCTGGCACTGGGGGCCTGTGCTGCGTGACAGGCTGGTTGCCTGCCTTCTCTGGGCTTCTGTGGAAAGGAGAGCTGTGGCTCCTCTGCGTAAATCGTGTCCCGCAGTGAGCGGGAGGCAGACAGAACGGTGCGGTGGTAAAGGGGCGTGTGGTCTTACATCCGGCTGCTTGCATCCTGCCCTCCGTGGCTCCGGTGTTCTCTGGAAGGACCAACTCAAGCAACTGGTGCCTCAGTTTCCTCAGCTGTAGGGTGGGGGCAGTCTCTCCCCTCCTTGAGGGGTCAGATGGCTTAGCATGAAGTGTTCAGAACCGCGCTTAGCACGTGATCAGCACTGGATGGGTGTCAGCTATTCATCTTCCTGGTTTTGATCTGGTCTAGTTCCTGCCTTCAGATGAGACCAAAGCCTGAAGCCTGTTCTTCGAGGAGGAGTCTGGAGTTTCCATCAAAAGTGACTCCAGAAAGAAGAGTGCGCCCCGCTGAGGCCAGCTGTTCCCATGCCTGAGACTGGGAAGGGGTTGGTGGAGTTCTTTGGTGCCTCAGTTTTGTCTCTTAAGACAGAGCTTAATTAAACCTCCCATGCAGGGCTGTCAGGAGGCTTAAGTGGGATTACAGTGTGAAGCTCTCCATCCATCCATCCACGCCACCCTGTACCGACTGATGGGTCCTGCAGCCCTGAGCATCTCCGACAGACCAGAGCACCTGTGGAGCCCTTGCTGCATGACGCATCAGGCCAGGTGTTGGGGGTGGAGACAGACTCAGACCTGGAGCTGCCTGCTCTCAGAGCAGAGGCGCAAACCCGACGCGTTAAACAAGATGATGGCCTTGGGCTCTGGGATATGAGGACTCCTTCCCAGGGAACAATGAATCTCAAGCGGAGCGGTGAGGCACAGATACAAGTGCCGGAGGAGGTAAGAAATAAGAAAGGAGTTTTCTGAGACTGGCCTGGCCCAGCCTCGCTCAGGGGTTGGCCCTGGCCCAGCCATTTTGTTTGGGACGTGCACTCTGGGATCTAACTTGAATCCTTCTTGCTGCAGAAGGGTCCTGTTTCCCCCAGTCCAATTATCTCAGTAGCAGATCTTATGACCTAGAGACCAGCTTTCCAAATATTAGGTCAGACCAGCAGATCGTGAGATGGATTTCCTTGTGGGTCTCAGGAATGGCTCAGAAGGCAATCCTCAAAGCAGATCCAGCCATTTGCAGGCCCCTGGCAGCTCCGAGCTCTCCAAGATGACGACTTTGAAGGGACAACGTGGATGGTGGTTAGTTAGCACCATCTGGACTGGACCACTGGACTTTTGGCACTAAGATCAATCTCTGCTTTACATCTTGGAGATAAGCTATCATTTAAAAATTTTGGGGTTTTGCTAGAAATGAAGTCTGGTGATACTGTGAAAGGACAGAATTGTCTTTAGTCTTAGATCTTGTGCCTCCTCCCCAAGCCGTTAATTAATTGCTGTTGCTGCTTAGCTGCTCAGTCATGTCCGACTCTTTGCGACCCCATGGACTGTAGCCCACCAGGCTCCTCTGTCCATGGGATTCTCCAGGCAAGAATACTGGAGTGGGTTGCCATTTCCCTCTCCAGGGAAACTTCCCAACCCAAGGATCAAACTCAGGTCTCCCGCATTGCAGGCGGATTCTTTACCGTCTGAGCCACCAGGGCAGCCCAGGAACACTGGAGTGGGTAGCCTGTCCCTTCTCCAGGGGATCTTCCTTGACCAGGAATTGAACCAGGAGCTAATGATCCATGAACTTGGTTGAGCTGTCCAAAGATGGGGCGGCTGGGTGAACGACGCTGAAGCTCAGTTTCAAAGTCAGCCCCAGTTTGGGGGAAAGGTCTCTTTGGTCTTAAGAAGGCTGGATAGCAGGATGCCCCTATTGAGAAGACCATCCTGAAATGCTCTTTCTGGGGCTCTCCCTTTGGGTTAATTGAGGCCCTCCCCTTCCCTCCTGTCCTGCCCCCCCAACCACGCAACGCGCTTACTCTTAGTGGTGAGAGGACGATTCTCCACTTCACGGTCACCCCGGTACGTGCGGCTCAGGAAGGGCCCTTTCTCCCACCCTCTGCTGGCACTGCCCTCTGTTCTGCCTCAAATTCCTGCCTTCCCTTCTGAGTCTGTCCCCTGGCTTGATCCAACAAGACGTGAGAGATCCCGGCCCCGGAAGCTTACATCCTAGTGGGGAGGAGCCGAGCGCACAGGCCCTCGAGCCCCGACCACTGACGGCCGCCCGCCTGTGCTGCGTCTGCCCCCCTGCAGGCTGGTGTATCTTGTGCGTGGTCTCTGCCCCGCACAAGGGGAGGGGCTCGGTCTTGCTCGCTGCTGTATCCCCAGTGCCCAGCATTGATCCTGGCACGTGACATGGGGTCACTAAATCCTTGCTGAGTGGACGGATGAATGAGTGGAGGCAGGTGGCTTTGGCAGGTCTTTCCCGAAAAGACCGGGTGCCTGCAGGGGGTTGCTCGGGGCCCTCACTCTGCGCCTGTGTGAGGTGGAGACCCCGCCTCCTCCTGGCCCCGGGGCGCGCTGTCTCTCTGGCTGAAAATGGCAAAGCTGAGCCGTCCAGGCTGCGCTTCGCCCGGCTGCTGATGGCTGGGGGCTTGCTCTGCCCTGGTCCTCACGGCTTCCGCTGCCACCCAGCCTGCCTGCTTCCCTGACCATGCCCAGTCTGGACATGCAGCTCCACGGCCTGTGCCCCCCTCGTGCGTCCAGGAGCCCTGAGTAGTGGTGCCCCACTCTCTCTGCCTCTGCCCCACCCCGCTGGCAAATGCTACGCCTGTCGTTCTACGTGTTAGTGTGTGAAGGTCTACAGTAAGTCCCCTACCTGCTAACGAGTTCTGTTCCAAAAGCACGTTCGTAAATCCAGTTTGTTCTGAAGCCCAACAAACTCAGCTTGGGTGCCCAGCTAACACAGTTTTCTATATAGTATTGCACTATAACAGGTTTGTAATTCTTCTCACACAAATAACGCATAAAAAACAAAAAGTAGAGGAAACGTTTTTTAATCTCATAGTCCAGTACCTTGGAAAGCACGCTAAGTAGCACAGCACAGCAGCTGGTACGGGGGCAGGCGTCAAGTGAAGAGGCAGGAAGAGTTGCTGGTTACAGGAGGAGAGGCCGTGGGGGACGGTGCAGCTGCAGGAGGGCCAGCGGCGGGGCGTGCAGGGCGAGCTGCAGTTTCGCTCGCGCCTGGTGCTGACAGCTCAGGGTCCTGCTCCTTGCTGGGTTCAATTCTATCTGCTCGCTTGAAAAAATGATGCGGCAAGCTCTGGGTAGTGGCTCTCTCTTTCTCGTCACTGATGCCATGGTTAACACTGGATTGCGTTCTGAATGGCTGTGCAGCCTTCGGGTTCCTTTCTATGTTTGGATCCTGTGACTCAAAGTCTAACGGTGCCTCCTAAATAAAGAAAACCCCCTCGCCGCTTCCCGTGTTGAGAACCTCCTCCGTCCCTCAGTTGCTCCTTCTCGTCTCGCTTCACCCTTTCTCTGGGCCTCCAGTTCCATCAGGTGTCCATTCATAAGCTCCTCATGTCACACGTCTTTTTGGCCTTTTATACGGTTCGTGAGGTTCTCACGGCAAGTACCCTGCCATTCCCTCCTCCAAGAAGGCAAAGTGATTACCTGAGGAGGCTTCACACATAGCGGAAGAATGAGAAGTGAAAAGCCAGAGAGAGAGGAAAAGGTACACCCAATTACACGGAGAGTTCCGGAAAACGTCGAGAGGAGACAAGAGGGCCTTCTTCAATGAGCAACAGTTCATAATAGACAAAAACAGCAAAAGGGGACGGACAGGAGATCTCTTCAGGAAAATTGGAAACATCAGGGAAACAGTCCACCCAAAGACGGGCACAATAAAGGATAAGAACGGCAGAGACCTAGTAGACGCCGAAGAGAGCAACAAGAGACGGAAAGAGTACACAGAGGAACTGTGTAAGAAGGACCCTGCTGAACCGGAGTACTTCGGTGGTGTGGTTAGTCACCCAGAGCCAGACACTCTGGAGCGCAAGCTCAGGTGGGCCTTAAGAAGCACTGCTGTTAATAAAGCTCGTGGATGTGATGACATTGTAGCAGAGCTATTCAGAGCCCTAAAGGATGATGCCATCAGGGTGTTGCTTTCTTTATGTCAGCAGATCTGGCAGACCCAGCAGTGGCCACAGCATAGGAAAAGGTCAGTCCTCATCCCAATTCCCAAGAAGGGGTATCAAAGAATGTGCTAACTGTTGGACAGTTGCACCCATCTCCCACGCTAGTGAGATCATGCTTAAAATCTTGCCTGCTAGGCTTCACCATTATGGGAACCAAGAACTTCCAGATGTCCCAGCTGGGTTTAGAAAAGGAAGAGGAACCAGAAATCAAATTCCCAACATTCACTGGATTATAGAGAAAACAAGAGAATTTCAGAAAACCATCTATCTCTGTTTCGTCAACTATGCTGAAGCCTTTGACTGTGTGGATCATGACAAACTGTGGGAAGCTCTTAGAGAGCTGGGAATACCAGACCATCTTACCTGTCTCCTGAGAAACCTGAATACGAGTCAAGAAGCAACAGATGAACCCTGTGTGGAACAGCTGATTGGTTCAAGATTGAGAAAGGAGTAGGAAGGGCTGTCTGCTGTCACCCTGTTTGTTTAATCTATATGCTGAGCACATCTTGAAAAATGCCAGGCTGGATGAGTTACAAGCTGGAATCAAGATAGGCAGGAGAAATGTCAACAACCTCAGATATGTGGATGATACCACTTTAAGGGCAGAAAGCAAAGAGGAGCTAAAGAGCCTCTTGATGAGGGTGAAGGAGGAGAGTGAAAGAGCTGGCTTAAGACTAAATATTAAAAAAAACCAAGATTATGGCATCCAGCCCCATTACTTCATGGCAAACAGAAGGGGGAAAGGTGGAAGAAGTGACTGATTTCCTCTTGGGCTCCAAAACCACTGCAGATGGTGACTGCAGCCATGAAATTGGAAGAGGGTTGCTTCTTGGCAGGAGCACAATGACAGGCCAAGGCAGCGTGTTGAAAGGCAGAGACATTACTCTGCCGGCAAAGGTCCGTGCAGACGAGGCTACGGTCTTCCAGTGGCCATGCACGGTTGTGAGACCTGGACCGCAAAGCAGGCCGACACCAAAGAACTGATGCCTTTGAGCTGTGGTGCTGGAGAAGACTCCTGCAAGCCCCTTGGACAGCAGGGAAATCCAACCAGTCCATTTTAAGGGAGATTAAACCCTGAATATTCATTGGAAGGACTGAAGCTGAAGCTCCAGTATTTTGGTCATCTGATGCAAATAGACAACTCCATGGAAAGGTGCCAGATTCTGGGAAAGATTGAGGGCAGAAGGAGAAGAGGGCATCAGAGGATGAGATGGCTGGATGGCATCACGGATGCAATGGACATGGACTTGGGCAAGCTCCGGGAGATGGTGAGGGACAGGCAGGCCTGGTGTGCTGCAGTCCATGGGGTCGCAAAAATTTGGTCTGGGCGACTGAACAGCAACATGTTGCACAGCAGCAGCTCTACACAGTAACGTACACAAAAGCACAACCACTTGTAGAGGATGCCCGCACGACAACACACACCAGCCACAGACCTGATTGATGTGACTGAGCGTGTGAACACACGCGCACACCTTTGGAAGTTCACAACTTCAGGGCTTCTACGTAGAGGACTTACTGTATTCCCAAAGACAAACTTGGCTTCAGCCCACCATTTACCAAAAGGAAACCCCGGGAAACTGCTTTTATCTCTTGAGCCCCCTGTTGCCTTAATCTGGATAACGGTAGTAGTCATTTCAGTTGCAAAGGGTTGATGTGAGGGTTACATCTTAGGACGGTTAAGAGCCTGGTATCTCAGGAGGGGTTCAAATCCATGTGGGGACACTTCCTAGCTGTGACTTTGGGTGAGCATCAGTTTAGTTATCTATGGAATGGAAATAATAGGAAGACGAATCAGTTCAGTTCAGCTCAGTCACTCAGTCGTGTCCGACTCTTTGTGACCCCATGGACCACAGCATGCCAGGCCTCCCTGTCCATCATCAACTCCCGGGGTTTACTCAAACTCATGTTCAATGAGTCGGTGATGCCATCCAACTATCTCATCCTCAGTCATCCCCTTCTTTTCCTACCCTCAATCCCTCCCAGCATCAGGGTCTTTTCCAATGAGTCAACTCTTCGCATGAAGTGGCCAAAATACTGGAGTTTCAGCTTCAACATCAGTCCTTCTAAAGAACATCCAGGACTGATCTCCTTTAGAATGGACTGGTTGGATCTCCTTACAGTCCAAGGGACTCTCAAGAGTCTTCTCCAACACCACAGTTCAAAACCATCAATTCTTCGGCGCTCAGCTTTCTTCACAGTCCAACTCTCACATCCATACATGACCACTGGAAAAACCATAGCCTTGACTAGACAAAACTTTGTTGGCAAATAATGTCTCTGCTTTTCAATACGCTATTTAGGTTGGTCATAACTTTCCAAGGGGTAAGCGTCTTTTAATTTCATGGCTGCAGTCACCATCTGCAGGGATCTTGGAGCCCAAAAAATAAGTCTGACACTGTTTCTACTGTTTCCCCATCTATTTCCCATGAAGTGATGGGACCAGATGCCATGATATTCATTTTCTGAATGTTGAGCTTTAAGCCAATTTTTTCACTCTCCTCTTTCACTTTCATCAAGAGGCTTTTTAGTTCCTCTTCACTTTCTGCCATAAGGGTGATGTCATCTGCATATCTGAGGTTATTGATATTTCCCCCGGCAGTCTTGATTCCAGCTTGTGTTTCTTCCAGCCCAGCGTTTCTCATGATGTACTCTGCATAGAAGTTAAATAAGCAGGGTGACAATATACAGCCTTGATGTACTCCTTTTCCTATTTGGAACCAGTCTGTTGTTCCATGTCCAGTTCTAACTGTTGCTTCCTGACCTGCATACAGGTTTTCTCAAGAGGCAGGTCAGGTGGTCTGGTATTCCCATCTCTTTCAGAATTTTCCACAGTTTGTGGTGATCCACACAGTCAAAGGCTTTGGTGTAGTCAATAAAGCAGAAGTAGATATTTTTCTGGAACTCTTGCTTTTTCGGTAATCCAGCAGATGTTGGCAATTTGATCTCTGGTTCCTCTGCCAGATAATGACTACTACCCATTATCCAGATTAAGAAAGCAGAGGCCCAGAGAGGTAAAAGGAGTTTCCCAAGGTTTTCTTCTGGTAAATGGTGGACTGAAGCCAAGTCTGTCTTTGGGAATACAGCAAGTCCCCTACGTAGAAGCCTTTAAGTTGTGAAAAGTAATAATTGAATCCTATTATTTTGCTGCAAGGATTAAATGAGATAATGCATGGAACGTCCTTGGTCTCAGGCTTGGTACATAAGTAATTCACACATATTGGCGTTTGCTGTTATGATCTCCATCTGTTTGTGTGCTGGGGACTTTATAGGTGCCAGCAAATCAGTGAGTAGTATTCTCTTGCCCTCTTTAAGAGTCAGGGCTTCCATTTTGTTGTTATTAGGGTGAACACAGTGAGGATTTGAAGTCACATATTTCTGCTAATTTGGACTTTTCTTCTCCTGGGTACCACTCTCCCTCCGGTAATTGTCAGAGAATTCTTCTTGTCAAATAGATGTTGACTGGAGCAAAAGCCCCGTCAGACAGGTGTTCAGGGTCCTTGCACACCTCTTATCCCCACGTGGCCCGCACTGTTCACACGAGACGGGACAGAACAGCAGAGCCTGGAGAGGTTCGGTGAGTCGCGGCGGGCCACACAGAGTGCTGACCCCACCCGCACTTCCGGCCCCTTGTGAGGGGCTCAGAGCCAGGCGACTGTTGGCCACTCCCCACCGTCGCTGTCATTGTCTCTATGGGATCGGGGTGCCGAGGTCTTCCAGGCGTTTCTGCAGCCATCGTCTCTTCGGATCCTCTCAGCGGCCCCGTGAGCTGGGCAGGGCCAGGGCTGCTGCTGCTGCAATCAGATGTTATTACCATTTTTCAGAGGGGGAAACCTCAGGCTTGGAGGAGGCTCAGACTAGCGTACAGTTGCACAGAGCCAGTGGGCTATTGACACTCAGCCTGGTGCTCCGACCTGCAGGGCAGGGCAGCCGTCACGCGGCATCACGACCCTGCTTCTGTGTGATGCCCGTCCCCAACCTGTGCATCCACCCTCCCCACCCAGCCCTGAGAACTCTCAGTTGAGAGCTATCCAGAGGGCTGGGCCCCCCTCGGGAGGCCTCAGAAACCGCCAGGTGGCCTGAGAGCCCTGCACACCAACTTGCAATGCCTTTCCTTCTCTTGAAGAGCAGAAGAGATGAACAGCTTCAACCACTGACTCTGTTTTTAACCACCTTGCATGCAAGCAACAGATGTCTCTTTCCAGGAAGATAGATGATGTCTTTGCAACAGGATGTGAGACCCCAAAAGGCTCATGACTTCCCCGCTAAAAGTTTCTTCCAGTTTAGAAATTGCCTCAGAGGTTTTAAAAACTAGATCCATGGGAGAAGGTGGTGAAACGCATTACTGGGAGTTTCTGAAGAGTTAAAGGAGCTGGGATTTCTTATCTTTCTGGTCTCACCATTTCTCCCTTGAGGAGAGCAATATACAAGATCAGACAAGCTCTCCACACTTGGAATGTGTACTTGAGGCTCTGGGACCCAGAATGTACCAGACTCGTACCAGGATTTAACGCGTTGGTGCAGGTAAAGTGCCAGCAGACTGAAAGTCAGCCTAAGGCATGGTTTTCTTCACAATGCTCGTAACATCAGGCAGGGGACAGGAGTTGGGTAGGTCAGTGTGATGGAGGGAGTAAGAGGAGAAGAAAGCTCTTCTGAGCTCTGGACCCCTCAGTGTCCTGAAACTTGCATCTCACTGCGTTTTCCCGTTCCCTCCCCCAGGGGATCTTCCCCACCCAGGGATCGAACCAGGTCTCCTGAAATGCAGGCAGATTCTTCACCGTCTGAGCCACCAGGGAGGCCCCCAAAGCCCAACAGTAATAACAAAATGGAGCAAGGCCCTCCCGCCCAGAGAAAGAGGCCTCCCTGACGTGGGAGGTTATAAAACAGCAGCCCAAGGAGAAGACAGCCCAGAGCGGGGTTGTGGCACCAACCCGTCCCTGCACAAATCAGCTGTTTCACGGGCCGTGAAATGTCACGGGTCTCTGGGCTCCAGGCGTGGAGCTGTCACCGGGGCCTGCGGTGCTGGGAGCAGTGCTGGCCTGTGTCTGAACCTCATGGGACGTGACGGGCACGGGGAGCGGAGGGCCTGGGCTCATTCAGGAAATGTCATTGCTAAGCCTGGGGCACCTGCTCAGGTGTCTGGAGAGGCCTGCGCTCATGAGCCTCTCCTGGGGGCTCCATCAGCTTCTCCTCTGGTTTTGGGGAAGTGGCACACCTCCCTGTTGGGATCAGAGCCACGGCCCTCTCTCTTGGCTCCGGCCTTTGTCTGCTCTTGGCTCCCCCAGAAGGAGCCCCTGCCTCCTGGGGCTGCAGAGTCTACTTCAGGCTTTGGTGTCACCTGCCTTCCTCCTCACGCCTGCACCCACCACTCCACGGGATTGTGCAATACAAACCAGCCTGGACAGCCTTGCTCTGAATCACAGCGTCACAGGCAGGAGGCTGGGCCGCAGGACTACAGCAGCAACGGTCATCAGAGCTGCACTCACACAGCACTTGTGCGCCCCGGGCCCCAAGGGGAGCTCTCTTCTTCAATTCACCCAGTAATCCTGTGAGGGCTTCCCAGGTGGTGCAGAAGATGCAAGAGACTCGGGTTTGATCCCTGGGTTGGGAAGATCTCCTGGAGAAGGAAATGGCAACCCACTCCAGTGTTCTGGCCTGGAGAATTGCACGGACAGAGGAGACGGCGGGGGCCACAGTCCACGAGGGTATAAAGAGTCAGACACAACTGAGCGGCTGAGCACTCACAATGCTGTGAGGGCGGGCAGCAACCTCATTTTACAGACGAGAAAGTCAAGGCTTCAGAGAAAATGGTTTGTCCCAAATCATCGTGTTGGGTTGGCCAAAAGGTTCATTTTGGTTTTCCTGTGACGTCTTACAAAAAAATGCAAGCAAATGTTTTGGCCAACCCAACAGTTTGGCTTCCGCCTGCAATTCAGGAGACCTGGGTTCGATCCCTGGGTTGGGAAGATTCCCCTGGAGAAGGGAATGGCAACCCACTCCAGTATTCTGGCCTGGAGAATTCCATGGAAAGAGGAGCCTGGCAGGCTAGTCAATGGGGTTGCAGAGAGTCAGATACAAATGAACAAATTTTACTTTGCTTCAAGAGTTTGAAAGATGCAGAAGCAGAATTTGAACCTAGCTGTCTGATCCCACCCTTGACCACTGCATTGCCCCAGGCTTTATAAAATGGGAAATATTTAGTGTTCTTTTCAATTAATGGAACCACCCCTCCTGCATTTTTTTTTTTTTTTACAGATTCCAAAGTTTCTCCACCCATTAATTTACTCAGTCCTATGAGAAAGGTTGAGAAATTGCCTTCCCATTTTAGTGATGAGGAGCTGAAGCCCAGAAAGCAAAATGACTCACCCTGAGAGGCAGCCAGGAACCTGGGCTCCTGCCTCCCCCCGAGAAGGCTGGGTTAGAGGAGGCTGTGTGTCTGGGAGAAGCCATCAGGGTGCTGCCAACAGAAGGAATGATTGTCACAGGCTCATTTCCCGAAGTATCATCCCCTCTTCTCGGAGACTGCAGTTTGGTCATTAATAAGGGCTGTGTTCCCCAGCCTTCCATCCCCACCTCCAGTTTTGGAGCTTCCTCCCTCTGCTGCAATTTAACCAAGTTATTTATTAGCTAGTATGTGCCCAGAAGGCATTTATATCAACTGTGCATTTGGAAATTCAGCTGCATCTGAAGCATGGGTAGCAAGCTGCTGACCTGCTTGGAGATCAGGTTGCATCTGAGACACCTAATTCGGCAGAACTCACCTTTCCTCGACCCTGAATGTGAAGGACTATAGCCTGCTGCCTCGAGAGCGGGAGCCTCTTGCAGGCAGGGGATTGACAGATGTGAGTATCGTCATTCTCATTCTTAAAACCTTTCAGAGGTTCCCCACCATCTGCCCAGACTTCTCCTTCCTCTGTCTACCCATCCATCCACCCATCCATCCACCCATCCATCCATCCATCCATCCATCTATCCTTCCATCCATCTTTCCATCCATCTATCCATCCATCCATCCATCCATCTATCCTTCCATCCATCTTTCCATCCATCCATCCATCCATCCTTCCATCCATCTTTCCATCCATCCATCTTAATTCACTCATTGCTTCATTTAATGACAGCTTAACTTACCATGATCTAATTTCTTATTCTCCAAAGCACTTACATTTTAATATATGCAGTTTCTCTCTCTAATATAGTCTATCTATATCTATCATCTACTGTCAGTGTTATTTATTGCCTTTCAATAAGCCAATATTTCCCCCTGTCCCACTAGAATAAAAGATCCACAGAAGAAGAATCTTGGTTTTAATGACTGGTTTTCTAAGTGCCACCCAGTAGGCACTTAATAAGCAATTGTTAAATGAGTTACTGAACATAGGTATAACATGAGGAAGATACAGATTTATAGGAGTAAGACAAAACTGGGACCTTCAATGCATATTAAGAAATATTGTCTAGACCCCTACTCACGATATTCCTTCCATCTGCCATTAGTGCTTCTTGTGAGGAAAAGTGTGAGGTCACAGGCCAGTTGGGAGGAATCCAGGCACCTTACCTGGCATTCCGAGCTCTCCAGCATCTGAGCCCCGCCTTCCCCTCCTGTCTCTGTTCACAGACCATCCAGTTGGTTCCAGTCTCTCACAGACCATCCAGTTGGTTCGCTTTGCAAACACAGTCTGAGCTATCTTTCTGTACCTCAGGGCCTTTGCACACACTCTTTGCCTTACAGGAATATCATTCATCCTCTTGTCCTTTTGGAAAACACTCTGCACACTGTTTGGGTCTAGGTTCAGATCACGCCTCCTTTTGAAAGTCTTCCTAGTCTTTGTCTTCCCGTTTGGGGCAGAATTAGACTCACCCTCTGCCTCTGTGACTCCCGCTATGGGAGAATATTTTGCATGATGAACTTGCTTATTTTCCTCTGTTTCCTTCATGATATGAGAGCTCCTTGGGCCAGGAACTAATTTCTCAGCACTGAGGACAGAGTGCTATTTGTGGAATTATTATAATGATGATGACTATTAATTATTTGGTAACCATCAGGTACTTTTCTAAGTGCTTCAGCTCTCAATCTTCATAATAACCCAGTAAGGTAGGAACTATGATTTCCCCCATTTATAGATGAGGGAGCAGATGCAGACATACTGTGGTAATTTACCCAGGATGACACCTCGATAACCGGTGGAGCTGGAGCTAGAACCTGGGCAAGCTGACCCTGGAGTCGCTGGGCTGAATGTCTCTGGCACCGAGAAGGCTTTGCACACGGCTGGGTCTCAGTTCTCCCATCCTTGCAATGGATTGTTTGGGTGAGATAACATTTAAGAACTCTTTCATTGAGGACTCTCTTCAGCTTCTCTTCTATCTAGAGATGATGCTCCATGCAGCAACTTCCTCCTTGTAGATATCTAATTGAAGCCCATAGGACTGGCGGAGGAGGGTCCCAGCAAGCTCTTGTTTCTAGGACAGTTTTGGTCTGAAGCGATGAGCAGGGAGGTGAGTGATCACGTGAACACATCAAAGACCCTTTCTGGACTGTGTTATATTGCACTGTTTTTCCTTAATTCTTTTCTTCTCACCATTCCCATCGCTTCCCTGTAGGGAGACTACACTTTTACTTTGTCTTTGGACTTACCCATGTGATTTATGTTGGCTAATAGGCTGTTTAATTCAGTCGCTCAGTTATGTCTGACTCTTTGTGACCCCATGGACGCGGCGCGCCAGGCTTCCCTGTCCATCACCAACTCCCGGCGCTTGCTCAAACTCATGTCCATTGCATCGGTGATGCCATCCAAACATCTCATCCTCTGCCGTCCCCTTCTCCTCCTGCCCTCAATCCCTCCCAGCATCAGTGTCTTTTCAAGAGTCTGTTCTTTGCATTAGGTGGCCAAAGCATTGGAGTTTCAGCTTCAACATCAGTCCTTCCAATGAATATTCAAGACTGATTTCCTTTAGGGTGGACTGGTTGGATCTCCTTGCAGTCCACGGAACTCTCAAGAGTCTTCTCTAACACCATGATTCAAAAGCATCAATTCTTCAGTGCTCAGCTTTCTTTATAGTCCAACTCTCACATCCATACATGACCACTGGAAAAACCATAGCTTTGACTAGACGGACCTTTGTTGGCAAAGTAATGTCTCTGCTTTTTAATATGCTGTCTAGGTTGGTCATAGCTTTTCTTCCAAGGAGCAAGTGACTTTTAATTTCATGGCTGCAATCAACATCCACAGTGATTTTAGAGCCCCCCAAAATAAAGTCTTTCACTGTTTCCACTGTTTCCCCATCTATTTGCCATGAAGTGATGGGACCAGATGCCGTGATCATAGTTTTCTGAATGTTGAGCTTTAAGCCAACTTTTTCACTCTCCTCTTTCACTTTCATCAAGAGGTTCTTTAGTTCTTCACTTTTTGCCATAAGGGTGATGTCATCTGCATATCTGAGGTTATTGATATTTCTCCTGGCAATCTTAATTCCAGCTTATGCTTCATTAAGCTCAGCATTTCTCATGATGTACTCTGCATTTAAGTTAAATAATCAGGGTGACAATATTCAGCCTTGATGTATTCCTTTCCCGATTTGGAACCAGTCAGTTGTTCCATGTCCAGTTCTAACTGTTGCTTCCTGGCCTGCATACAGATTTCTCAGGAGGCAGGTCAGGTGGTCTGGTATTCTCATCTCTTTCAGAATGTTCCACAGTTTATTGTGATCCACACAGTCAAAGCCTTTGGCATAGTCAATAAAGCAGAAGTAAATGTTTTTATGGAACTCTATTGCTTTTTTGATGATCCAACAGATGTTGACAATTTGATTTCTGGTTCCTCTGCCTTTTCTACATCCAGCTTGAACATCTGGAAGTTCACGGTTCACGTACTGTTGAAGCCTGGCTTGGAGAATTGTGAGCATTACTTTGCTAGCATGTGAGATGAGGGCAATTGTGAGGTAGTTTGAACATTCTTTGGTATTGGGTTTCTTTGGGATTGGAATGAAAACTGACCTTTTCCAGTCATGTGGCCTCTGCTGAGTTTTCCAACTTTGCTGGCATATTGAGTGCAGCACTTTCACAGCATCATCTTTCAGGATTTGAAATAGCTCAACTGAAATTCCATCACCTCCCTACCTTTGTTTGTAATGATGCTCCCTAAGGCCCACTTGACTTCACATTCCAGGATGTCTGGCTCTAGGTGAGTGATCATGCCATCGTGATTATCTGGGTCATGAAGATCCTTTTTGTACGGTTCTTCTGTGTATTC
This sequence comes from Oryx dammah, assembly GCF_014754425.2. Lineage (NCBI taxonomy): Eukaryota > Metazoa > Chordata > Mammalia > Artiodactyla > Bovidae > Oryx > Oryx dammah. Next base: position 1,440,675 of record NW_024070211.1, read on the forward strand.
TTGCCACCTCTTCTTAATACTGTCTGCATCTGTGAGGTCCATACCATTTCTGTCCTTTATGGAGCCCATCTTTGCGTGAAATGCTCCCTTGGCATCTCTGATGGACTGTAGGTGGAAATAACTGTGTGCTTGTTCCAGATGAGGCTTCTGGAGCCCTGGCCAGCCCCTGTCAGCATTCTTGAGCTTCTGTTCCACATGAGAGAACCTGGGGCCTCAGGCCCTAGAATGAGACATGTGGGATAGACTTAATGCCTACTAACGCTTGGAGCCCAGCTGCACCTGACTTCAGTTCAGTTCAGTCGCTCAGTCGTGTCTGACTCTGTGACGCCACGGACTGCAGGACACCAGGCTTCCCTGTCCATCACCAACCCCTGCAGCTTGCTCAAACTCATTCCATCGAATCAGTGATGTCATCCAACCATCTCATTCTCTGTCATCCACTTCTCCTGCCTTCAATCTTTCCCAGCATCAGCGTCTTTTCTAATGAGGCAATTTTTTGCATCCGGTGCCCAGCTTAACCCAGGCAAAATCAACTGAACTGTAGCTGACCTACATATCTGTGAGTATGAGTCACACATGTCATACTGTGAATCACTGAGGACTTGGGGATGCTTGTTATGCAGCCTCAGTAGAGTGGAAATGTGACCAATGTCTAGAGAACGCGGCAGACCAGGGGGAGCATAGCATGGCTGGCTGCCAACTTGTTGAATTATATGGTCCTTCATCACATAGAGGACTAACGTTAAAGTCAAACTAGGAATGACTCTTAAGCAAAGAGATGACACTCAGACTTTCCAAATTTCCACAGTCTTTGCTAGACACCGTCTTAGGGAGGCAGTCTTTGAAGGACTAGATGCTTCTATGTGGCCCTTCTTTGTCCTAGCTGGCATACGTGGTTGTTCAGTTGCTCAGTCATGTCTGATTCTTTGCTGGACCGTGGACAGCTTCCCCGTCCTTCATGATCTCCTGGAGATCAGACCAGTCAACGCTAAAGGAAATCAATCCTGAGTATTCACTGGAAGGACTGATGCTGAAGCTCCTCTACTTTGGCCACCTGATGCGAAGAGCCAACTCACTAAAAAGACCCTGATGCTGGGAAAGGTTGAGGGCAGAGAAGAAGGGGTAACAGAGGGTGAGATGGTTGGATGGTATCACTGACTCAATGGACATGGGTCTGGACAATGTCTGGGAGACAGTGAAACACAGGGAAGCCTGGCGTGCTGCAAAGAGTGGGACGCGACTTAGTGACTGAAAAACAACAGGAAATTATTACTCCCATTTTACAAATGAGAAAAATGAGGTTTTGGGAAACTTGCCCAAGATCAACGCCCAAGCCTTTAAGCAGTGAAGCTGGGCTTCAAATCCAGGTCTCCTAGAATGGGAACCCGCGTGCAGCAGAGGCTGTTGGCGCCCAGCTCTGGCCTCCCCACCAGGTGGGCACACCCGCCGGCAGCTGCTCTGAGAGCTGGCTGCCAACAGCTCACAGCTGCCCTCTTCTCCTGAGAACTGCCCTTGGCCTCCACGAGCCATTTCAGCAAGAATACCTGGAAGATGACACTCCCCGCCAGGGAAACCTCTAGGAAATAACTGGTTGATTAAAAGCACACACTGGTGACCCTTCCTGGCACAAAGAGCTCTCCCCAGGAAGGATACTCTGTGCTGCCATTCATGTCTAGAGAGCCCATGGGCTCGGGCTGAGGCCAGACTTTGGCTGAACCCTTGTCTTCATTAGCTTCTTCCCACCCCATCCTGTTTCATTCACTGCCAAGTTTCTCCTGAGAGCTCTCTCTTGGTAAACCACTTACAGGGAAATTCCCACTCCAGGCTCCTTTCATAGGGAACTCAGCCTAAGGCATGGCCTAGGTTTGTTCCAGGAAGCAGGAGCAATATGCAAAAGAATACAGGATTTGTTATAGAGATCTGACCTTAAGGCAGTTACGGGGACTGAAACAGACCACAGTCTGCCCCTGGTGCTGGTCCTGAAGTCAGCTGGGCAGGCAGTTGGGACAGAAAGATGGATGGGCATTGGGGAAAACAATGACTTCTGCAGGAATAAGCCAGAACACGCAGCGATAGACTGGAACTCATGTATCTCTCCCCATCTTCCAGCTTCTCACCTGCAGAAGAAGTTGGCCAACTTTGCCGCACAGCACCCAGCCTGGGGTATGGAGACCCTGGAGGAGATGGAGCAGGGTTGCTTGAAGGCTCAGGTGCTGTCCCACCCCACAAGGCGGGTCATGCATGAAAGCGACTCTGCCTAACCCCACCCAGTGCTGAAGAATTGATGCTTCTGAACTGTGGTGTTGGAGAAGACTCTTGAGAGTCCCTTGGACTGCAAGGAGATCCAGCCAGTCCATCCTAAAGGAGATCAGTCCTGAATATTCATTGGAAGGACTGATGCTGAAGCTGAAACTCCAATCCTTTGGCCACCTGATGTGAAGAGCTGACTCATTGGAAAAGACCCTGATGCTGGGAAAGACTGAAGGCAGGAGGAGAAGGGGACGACAGAGGATGAGATGGTTGGATGGCATCCCCGACTCGATGGACATGAATTTGAGCAGGCTCTAGGAGTTGGTGATGGACAGGGAGGCCTGGCGTGCTGCAGTCCATGGGGTCGCAAAGAGTCAGACATGACTGAGCGACTGAACTGAACTCCGCCCTGAGCTTGAGCAGATAAACACGGCTGCTGCTTCACTGCACTTCCAAATCCCAAGCAAATTTCTCTACTGCCAACCAGACTCAGAACCAGGAAGGAAAAGGGACTCTGAAAGATATAGTCCCAGCTTAGTTAGACTGGTCTAGTAAACCCACTATGGATTACCCATAACAACCTCACACATGTACTCACTTCTTTTAACCATATTTAACTTCCAAATTAATATCCTAGCAAAATCCTGTTTCCACCTCACATAATCCTGGGTACAACTGAAAACACATTAACCTTCTTCCCCAGAGTAGGTACAAAGTTTGTTTATCCATCTTTGAGTGATATTCATACCCTTTCTAGCTCAAACTCCTACTGTATTTAAAATAGATAACAAATGAGGACCTGCTGTATAGCACAGGGACCTCTACTCCATACTCCGGAGCAGCTCTGTATGCGAATAGACTCTAAAAAAGAGTGGGTATTTGCATATGCATAACTGACTCAATCGCCATGCGCGGGAAACTAACACAACATTGTAAATCAACTATACTCTAATGAAATAAGCAAACAAAACCCTCCTTATTGGACAGCCCATGATTTAAGTGCTGAATGATCAGTTAGCTGCACTGTTAACAGCTCTTACGTTAGATCACGGAGGAATGAGTGAGGGGGAAAGGCTTTGATTAACATATGCATAAATATTTTCATACAAAACAAGGAAATACTCAGATCTATTATTTGCTTCATTTCTTCCGCTGATCATGTATGCGATTGCAGCTGATGTTTATAGTTTTGTTCATCCACTACCCTTTTCATAATCCGTTTGCCTTCCGCAATAAACTGGCCTTGGGGTAACACAGAGTTTCATTCTTTAAGGGCCTGGGTCACTAACGATTCTACCTGTAAACGGTGGTTGTATTTCTTTTTATTGGATTTCATTACAGAATATGGGGATATTAAGGAGTGCCTCAGGGCATCTCTGGGATTCAGACCATCCTCCTGTTTATTCCCCGTCGCAGAGCAGCGACTCTTGTTATTCATGATTAATCACTGCAGCCAGTCTGGAGACTCCTCTCCACAGCCATTGACTCATTGCCATGGGGAGCCCAAAGTGGGCAGATTGCAGTGGGCCCGTTAATGGTTAATGGGCCCATTGTTGTGTCTCTCGGCATCTTTCTTTTGGGAACTCAGATCTCTAGACTGAAAGAACCTAAAATCATGGGGATGGAAAGCAAATAGTTGCTAGTGAATTACCTAGGATAATAGCCAGAGGAGTCATGCCCACTTCTACCCCTTAACACCTGGACCTCGGAATCTTGGCTACGGGGTGAATAACACTGTATGTCGGTTGCTGGTTTTGGAGCATAGGCTGCTTCCTGGAGGATATGGCTCCAGGCCTGCAAGGTGTTGTCACAAGGCTGGCGCCATAACAGAGTCTTCAAAAGGCCACTCTGCCATTTAGTCAGACCAGCTGCTTCAAGGTGATAGAGATCTTGGTGAGACTAGAGAATTAATGGAATTCACCACATTTACTTGCTGTAAATGATCTGAAGCAAAGCTGTGTGGAATGCTACGAGGGTGATCAAGGCATTCTGTAAATCCACAGATGGTGGTTTTGGCAGAAGCACTGTGGGCTGGAAAACAAATCCATATTTAAGATACGGGTCTGGATTAGTGAACTGAGAATAAGCATGGTGTCGTACTGGGAGTTCAGCACTGGACTCTGTAATCGGTACTTGGGACTTCGCAGTGACCGTGGCTGGGTCAGCCACGAGTGAAAGTCCAGTTTGCTGAATCCATGCCTACCCTCCATCCCTTCCTCTCTGGTGGTTTTGCTCATGAGCCCATTGGGTAACGATAAGGAGGGCTTAAGAAAGAGTGTGATTGACATCCACAAAGTGGATCAGTTTGCCCATCCAGTTGCTAAGGTCCTGCTTTATTGAGGTCATTCTTTGATAAGTGTGCTTTTAGGACACAGATACATTCACCCAATCTTCCAACTTGGAAAGTTTCAGCGTATATCTCTTCTCAAGACCTCACTTTACCAATTTTCCAACTGTGTTTCTTCTAAGTGCCTGACTTGTTGTTTCTCCTTCCAGGCTAAGCAAACAATCACCCTCCTTTCTCAGAGCTCTGCACTGGATTGGATTGCTCAGGGTTTCCCTTCCTCACTGTCCCGGAGAGTGAGGCTACATGGCTGCAGCCGCCCCGTTAAGAACAGTGCCAGCCTATCCTGCAAGCTCCTTGGAAGGAACACTGAAAAACCTGGACAGGGTATTAAAAATACATCACTTTGCCAACAAAGATCTGTATAGTCAAAGCTATGGTTTTTCCAGTAGTCATGTACGGATGTGAGAGTTGGACTGTAAAGAAGGCTGAGTGTTGAAGAACTGATGGTTTCAAATTGTGGTGTTGGAGAAGACTTCTTGACAGTCCCTTGGACAGCAAGGAAATCAAACCAGTTAATCCTAAAGGAAATCCACCCTGAATATTCATGGGAAAGACTGATGCTGAAGCTGAAGCTCCAATACTTTGGCCCCCTGATGCGAAGAGCCCTCTCCTTAGAAAAGACCCTGATGCTGGGAAAGATTGAGGACAGGAGGGAAAGGGGACGACAGAGGATGAGATGGTTGGATGGCATCCCCGACTCGATGGACATGAGTTTGAGCGAGCTCTGGGAGAGGGTGAAGGGCAGGGAAGCCCGGTGTGCTGCAGTCCATGGGGTCTCAAAGAGTCAGGTAGGACTTAGCGACTGAACAAGAGGCCTCCTGCAGAACCATCTACAAACTAGAACCATTCTTCCTCCCTCAGTTAACTTGTCAGGGAAGTCCACAGAAGGCCACAGGTGTGAGCTGAGAGAGAGGAAGTTTTGTAGCGTGAGAGGGGAGGTGGGCATCGTGAGTGTTTGCTCAGGGGACTTACTTGCGTCTTCCCGACCTGCTTGAGCTGGTATTGCAAACGCTACTTCCATCTCACGATAGAATGGCTTGCCCAAATGCCCAATACTCTGGCTTGGTTGCTCAGACGACACCTGGTGCATGACGGGCAGCTCAGAAGTCACAGGCACCTGGTGGCCCATAACCGAGATCTCAGTCCCTATGAGATCCTGCGGCGACACGGAGGCCATTTCTCAGGAGAAGAATGGGATCCAGATGGTGGCATCGTGCTTCTCCAGCCTGAAGTCTGTGCTGTGGTTCCCCCAGGGAGCCTGCCCAACCTCCAGACAGCATCCCTGTCTACCGCACACCCTCCAGGCATCGCCGAATCTTCCGGGCCCCACAGCCCGACTGGCTGTGTACTTGGCATGGCAGCCTGCGCCTGCTGGGGGTGGGTGAGCAGGCCTGGCATGATAAATCCACTCCAGCATTCCAGTATCCCTAGGCGTTTGGACGCCTTCCGCTGCACTCCACCGGGGAAGTGCTGGCATTAGAACACCAGTTAATGTGGACCACCTGAGCTTCCAGGTCCTGGTCACTCAACCAAGCACTGTTAACAGGCAGGCCCAGCTGCTTGAGCAAATGCATTGAATCCAGAATTTCTGCTTAATGCACCCAGGTCAATGAGTTTAGCCTGATCCAACGCTACACATTTTTCCTCTCTGTTCCAGTGCCCTTGGGGTCCACTCCCAGAACTACAGAAAACGGGATGCTGGGACATGTGGTTCTAGCTTTGCGAAGTTGACATAGTACAAAGCATTACAGATATGGTGCCTTACTGTCTCGTGTTGCCTTTTTAATCTTAAAAAAAAAAATTCTTCCTGGTCTCTCTTGAAGTGGAATATGTGTCTTTTTAGAGGTGCAAAGGTAAAAGCATAAGTGCAGTAATATTCACCCCTCAGGTTGAAACCCAAGGTCTCCAGTTCTACGTTTTAAGCCTCAGAGTCACACCCATCCTCTGCTGAGGGTCCCTGTCTCTGTAACAGTAGCTACCCACCTCCAGTCTGCTGGAAGCTCTTAACTCACATCGTCTCACCTATTTCTAGTGATGAATTGTTATCCCCATTTTACAGATGTGGAAACTGATGCCAATGGAGCAGAGTTGTAAAACCAGCAAGGGAGAAGACTGGAATTCAGACTCAAGTTTCCTGCCTCTATAGCCAGGTCATACTGAGGGAAAGTTCCTCCCTGATTCGTTTTCCTGTTGGAGTTAATATTTGTACCAAGTTACTGGTGACGGATGAGACATGGAATCCCAGAACCACAGACTCTCCTCACTGGATGGGGTCCTAAAGAGCACTTTAGAGTTGAGGAGATCAAAGCCCAGAGAGATGAGGCAATTTGTCCAAGGCAACCCAGTTGGTCATCAACAGGACTTGGGCAGAAGGCGACGGCCAGGGCTATGACTATGCAGGGCCAGAATTAAGTGGCTGAATGTTTGCCATCCAAAACGTGCCCGATCCACAGCAGTCTTTGACGAAAGTGCCTATTCAGGGAGCCACACACTCTTTCCTTTGTTCCCTGGTCCTAGAAACCAGGCCCAGTTGCCCAGCTTGGCTCTATCCAAGCTTTATCAACCGCCCACCTCATTGGCCCAAGTCCTCAGACAGAATCCCTATTTGCTGGTCCCCAGATGTCTCTTGAATTTCTTCAGACTCTTGTTGCAAAGGGAGCTGGGATTCTCCTTGATTTCTTTGTTTGAGGAGCAGAACAAGGGATCTCATGGAGGCAGATGACCTATTCCTTGGGTACTGGCCTGATTTGTGTGCTCAAAACGACCCAAGCAACAGGGTTTTATTTTGAGCTCATCCCGCAGAGTCGGACACGACCGACGTGACTTAGCAGTAGCAGCAGGATCCAGGCCCAGCTAGTGTGAAAACTATTCAGGGGCCGGCCTCTACAACATAGAGGCCACACTCTCTAGAGAAACCAGCAAAAGTGTCTTTTCCTTGACATGTGGCCCCTTTAGCTGTCTATGCTCTTTCAGAGCCTGAGGAAATAACAGGCGTTGGATGAGGAAGGTTTAGGCAGAATTCAAGTGTCCATTCAACAAATATCACGGAGCACCCTCCGTGGACCAGGGCCGCTGGAGGGGCTGGGGACAAAACAAATAATTCCATGGAGTCATAGTCTAGTGCAGAAAGACAGGCAATTAAATAAAAATAATAAAGAGCCAAGTTACTAGTGTAGTGAAGGTAATAGGAAGGGGAAACCATGGAGCACGAGGGAACAGGAGTGGGAGGCAAGAGGGCAACGTGCAGAGCTACAGAGGGAGGTGAGGGGCGGTCCCGCGGGGGAGGCGAGATCTGAACCAGGGTGTCAGAGGTGGGGGAGTGTGCCCTGCGGATGTCTGGGGAACACATCCCAGGCAGCAGGAACGGCAGGGCAAAGGCCCTGGGGCAGGCGGATGCTGGTGTACTCCAGGAGCAATGGGGCAGCCTCGGCGGCTGGACCAGAGGGGAAAGGGGAGAGACAGAGGCGGGGAGGTCGGAGATGGGAGAGTGGGCCGGAGGAGCATCAGAGGGACTGAAGCACACGCTGCGGTCACACGTTTCTGAAGGCGGGCGGGGGAGGAGGCTGTTGCAGTAACCGGGTGAGAGACAACGCAGCTCAGACCAGGATGGATGCGGGGTGAGCAGCCAGCACTTCCGTGAGGATGCCTTGAAGGTGGAGCCCATCGAATCTGCTCGAGGTTAGATGCAGTGCGAGAGGAAGAGACGGTCGAAGAGGACGCCAAGCTTCTGAGCCACCAGATGGAAGCGTGCGAAGCAGAACCTTCTGACTGGCTCTGCCACTTCCGCTGGGCAAGTGAGTCACTTAATGTCTCTGTGCTGCAGTTCCCTTAACTGTAGATTTGTGAGAGTAAGAGTCCCAAGTCCCCCTAGGTATTATGAGATCTGACCTGGTGCATAGTAATTGCTCAGTAAATATTGTGTGTGTGTGTGTGTGTGTGTGTGTGAGCCGCTCAGTCGTGTCCGACTCTGTGACCCCATGACCTGTAGCCCGCCAGGCTCCTCTGTCCATGGGATTCTCCAGGCAAGAGTACTGGAGTGGGGTGCCATTTCCTTCTCCAGTAAATATTAGCTCTCCTAATTACTATGATTGCTGTTACTGATATAGACTCTAGACTAGGAGTCAGCAGAGTGCAGCCTGAGGGGCCTGTTTTGGTAAATCAGGAATTCTTGGGTCACTGCTGATTACGTGGTGTCTGCGGCTGCTTTCCTGCCCCAGGGCAGAGATGAACAGCTGCGACATTGTATGATTGCAAAGCTGGATACAGTCACGCCCTGATCCCCGCAGAAAGTTTGCTCATCTCCGTTGTAAACCAAAAGGCTCTTTTTCAGAGAGGTTTGAGTCAAGGTTTTTTACGTTCTTCTTGAGGTTCCAGGACGGGGGGGTGTTGGGGTGCAGCCGATGATCTTTGTGCCCCTCTCCATCCCTGACGCTCTGTGACCTCTGGCTCCATCAGATGCTGGCTCTGGGAGAGATGCGGGAGGCTCGCACCCCTTCCTTCTCGAGGGCGGTGCTGCTGAAAATCGCCTGCCCATCACAGAGCGTGGGTGACATGATGCTTGTAGGATCTCACGGCTGAGTGGAGGGATTAATAGCTGATGGCATGCCGGGCCCCGGAGAGCCAGACCCTGATCTGCCAGCAGCCGAGGCATGCAACCCCCCTCCCCATCCCTGCCTCCCTGCCTCCCTGCCTCCCTGCCTCTCCAGGCAAAGCCGCCCGCCAGCAACTGGCTTGGAAAGAAGGCAGAGCAGCCTGGGAGGTGTCTGGCCAAGGTCTGATGCAGCTGCGGCCCTTCAATGGCTGTGTGTCCTGGGGCAAGATAACTAGCCTCTCTGAGCCTGGCTTTTCTCAAGTGTCCAAGATGGATAGTTTTCCGTCTGGCCCCCAGCGGAAACTCATTTTCTCGGGGACCTTGGCTGCCTTGTCTGACATAACGTCAGCACCCAGTCATGGTGCCTGGTGCGTGGCAGGTGCCCTGAGGGCGTTTGTTGAGGGAAAAGGGGGAGCAGAACTCGTACAGAGCAGGCGTCCAAGTGAGAGCAGAAGTGAAGTCGCTCAGTCGTGTCCGACTCTCTGCGACCCCACAGACTGCAGCTCTCTGGGCTCCTCTGTCCATGGGATTCTCCAGGCAAGAGTACTGGAGTGGTTTCCTTCTCCAAGGGATCTTCCCCACCTAGGGATCTAACCCAGGTCTCCCGCATTGCAGACAGATTCTTTACCCTCTGAGCCACCAGGGAAGCCTGCTGGTGTCCAAACCATGGCCATTTACGATAAGAATAATGTTGCTATGGACTGTAGCGTTCTCTGGAGCCTGGCATCTCTACCCGCCAGGCCAGGTGCAAGCTCCAGGGTAGAGGTAGGGCTTCACCAGCTTCAGGGGGAAAGGGAGGGGGCTTGGGAGGCCCAGATGTGTTCGGATTTCTGCTTGAAGCGGGTGAGAAAGCGAGGGCCGTGAGCAGCTCTGACGCACAGAGAGACAGGTGAGAGATGACAAGACAGACGGAAAGATAGGTTGACAGATAAATAGACAGAAGACAGGTGAGCAGGCAGACAGGCGGGGTGCCAGGCAGGTGGATAAATAGGTGGTAAGTGACGGTGGGGATCCTGTGCCCCCAGCCTCCACGGCCCCCGCTGTCACACGCTCCTAGTAAGACAGACGGATCGCGTTGACTCAGCGCCAGTGGGGTACCAGAACCTCAGGGAAGTTTCTGAGGTGGCAGGGCTGGATTGCCCGTGTCTGTCTTTACGGGCAGGCTCTGATCAGAGCAGGCGTTGGGATGGAGGGAGGCAGAGCGGCTGCAGAGCCGGACCGAGGTGGGGAGCGGGGGTTTGAACCGCAGCTCTCCGCTCTCTGACCTTGTGACTTGACCGGGCCTGTGCTTCTCCCCCGGGCCTGAGAGCCTGCCATGGACTGAGGTCGTGGTGAGAGGAGGCAGCTGGGGTGTCTCTGAGGCTGGGAGGTGCACGCAGCTGTGAGCGGCGGTGTCCATGCTCGGCCCCCGGGTGCCGAGCTGAGTGACAGGATGCGGAGCCGTGACGAAGTGAGGACAGTCGGCATCTGCTCGCCTGAGTGTGGATCTGTCAGATCGCGCGGAGCAGGCGCCTAACAATGCAACTTGGCGGGGGGTCCAAGTCACAGTCGCTGGCTTGTCAGCCAGATGGCTTGCCTCCGGGGGTGCCCGTGGGGCTCAGTTCCCTTGCTTCACAGCAACAGGGCCGGCGACTGAGCGCAGGGCCACGTAGCGTGCTGTCCCCCAAGCTCACAGCCACCCCACAGCGCTGTCTTGACATCAGAGGCAGGACTTGCCATGCGATTTGCAGAACCCCGTGCAAAATGAAAATGTGAGGGCCCCTTGTTCAAAACCTGCGAGGAGTTTCAAGGCAGTGAGAGGCGAACTTGAACCAAGTCCTGTGTGCCCGCACAGACTGCGTCTGCACAGCTGAGTCTGTCTGGGGCCCTCGGTCGGTGACTAGTGCGATGGTTGGGGGAGGGAATTCTTAAGGCCAGGGGCTGCTGAGCTGGGATCCTCAGTCTATGCCTCAGATCTCTCACTTCCGAGGTCTGTGACTTTGGACGGGTCCCTTCATCTCTGTGCCTCAGTTTCTTCATCTGTAAAATGGAAGTAATATGAGCACCCAAGCCTTAGACGTGTCGTGCAAAATGAACGACTGTGGCTAACCTGCTGGACACAGTGTGTGGCCCAAGTACCCGACAAATATCAGCCACTATTACCATCAGCTACTGCTGACCAAGCATAAATATCAGCTACTGCTGACCAAGCTATGGCGCCAGGAGCTGACCGGGTCCAGAACTGGAACCAGGATGGTCTAAGTCAAAGTCCCCTTCCCGGCCTTTCCCAGGCCTTGTGGCCCCAGAGATGGGCAGGAGTTTGCTTTGTCCCTAGAGGTTCTCTTGTGGCTCAGATGGTAAAGAATCTGCCTGCGATGCAGGAGACCTGGGTCCAGTTCCTGGGTGGGGAGGATCCCCTGGAGAAGGGAATGGCAACCCACTCCAGTATTCTGGACTGGAGAATTCCATGGACAGAGGAGCCTGGCGGGCTACAGTCCGTGGTGTCGAAAAGAGTTGGACACGACTGAGCAACTAACACGTGCATCTTGCTTAGAGGCGCTCATGGCATGTTGTCACCGGTGGACACTGTCTCTGAGCCCAGTCTTTCCCACAGAACCGCTTCCTGGTGCCCTCTTCTCCCCCTGCCCCTCAGATGTGCCCTTGACTCTTGCTGGTCTCACCGGGTCTGAGGGCATGGGCTGGAGAGGGGAGTCTCTGGGACCTGTGAGGATACACAAGGAGGTGTCCTCAGGGGTGAGCAGACGGGCTCACTTGGGATAGGAGTGGGTTTGCAGCCCCCTGGGATTCCTTATGCCCACGATGCTACCCTCGAGATACGAGGCTCTGATGTGACTTCATATGTGAGGTTTAGACACTTCAGACGGCCCTCGCCTTACATACTCTCCCCCAAGCCACCAAAGGAAAGACTCAGGCAGATGCTCCATGTATGGACATAACAGGCAGACCAGCCTCGTGTGGCAGAAAGTGCGGGGAGTGCGGCTGACCCCCGTGGGCTTCCTGAAGGGGCTGCTGCTCTGACAGGCGGTGCAGGGCTGCCGGCTGTCTTCTCACGCAGTCTCCGCCCATCGCAAGGGAGCATGCGGCCGTGGCAGTGGCCGGCCCTGAGCCTCGGCACGAGAAGGGTCTGGGCACCCTCCAGTCCTTGCATCTGGGGGCCCAGGTTTCAGCAGGTCTGCCACTGGGTGGGGGACACCAGGAGGGGAGCGGGATGGGACCAGGTGGAGGGAGGCAGAGGTTGGCAGGCGGCTCATTAGGGCATCACGGACCAGGGCCTTGTGTCTGGTATTTATTCTCAGCCATGGGAGATCTTTGCAGAATTGTAAGCACAGAAATGATTTAATGTGATTTAAGCTTTTAAAAGATCAATCTCTCCAGATGTTGGGTGGAGAGTGGACGGAAGGGAGCTGAGAGTGGCGAGGGGAGGACCAGTGAGAGGTTTACGGCGTTACGCAGGCGTGTGATGGTGGTCTGGGCCGGGGGCGGGGGGCTGGAGAGTCGGCATGTTGGAGATTTATTTCAGAGGTGGATGGGGAAGAAGGGAAGCAGAGAATCAAGCCTGACTCCTCGGGGGGATTAGGGATAAAGATGCAGAAGGGAAAGGAGGATTCTCGTTCAGGTCTTTTGGAGTCTGAGCTTCCAGCAAGGTCTCCTGGGGCACTGGTGGGAGATCCCAGGACTCAGAAGTGAGGGTGACCACTCCCCTCACTGAGTTCATGTTCCAGGGTCGCCCAAAGGGACCCATCCCAGCCAAAGAATGATTCTCCTTCCCACACAACCTTCTGGAGAGATTCTAAAGGTAAATCCAAGCAGGAGGCGTGGAGAGAGGTGAAGGGCTCATTCATGAGTGCTTTCTTTAGGGGCTGTGGGTTCTCATAGAAGGTCCCTCTGTGCTATCTTGGGGGTTGGTGGATCCTGCCTCTGAAATGAAGGATTTTGTATAGTCTGGGGAGAGGAAAGGAAAAAGAAAGAGGAGACCGGGAGAATGAGGCAGAAAGACGGAAGCGGAAGTGGGAGGCATGGAGTCTGGAAGGTGCATCGAGACTGATGATGCGGAAGGATGGAGAGAGGAAGGTGCATGTGCAGGGCAGAGGTGGAGACGGGCTCAGGAAGCAGGTTCGGGTGGAAGGGTAGAGGCGGAGATGAGGATGGACAGCGTTTCCGTTAGGGTTCTGGGGCGGGGACAGTGGGCAAATTCAGAGCACACTCGACAGTTTAATGGGGCGCCATTCATAGAGGAGAAGGCAATGGCAATCCACTCCAGTACTCTTGCCTGGAGAATCCCATGGACAGAGGCGCATGGTGGGCTGCAGTCCATGGGGTTGCTAAGAGTCGGGCACGACTGAGGCGACTTAGCAGCAGCAGCATTCGTAGAGAAAAACCCCGATGCTGGGAGAGATTGAGGGCAGGAGGAGGAGGGAACGACAGGGGATGAGATGGTTGGATGGCGTTGCCGAATCAACGGACATGAGTTTGAGCAAACGCTGGGAGATGGTGATGGACTGGGAGGCCGGGGGTGCTGCAGTCCATGGGGTCAGAAAGAGTCGTACGTGACTGAGTGACTGAGCAACCTTCACAGAGAGGTGGTGAGCTTAGAGGGAGCCAGGGGAGGGGGCAGGGGATGCAGGAGGGTGCGGCGAGGAGCCTGAAGCCAAGGAGAGGGAGTGGGTACCCGAACCCAGCAAATGATGGCGGGTGGTGGATGGGAGCTGCAGCAGGAAAGAGAGGCCTGGGCTGGAGGGGACACCCCCCAGAGCATCTCCTCTGGCCTCGAACCTCCTACCAGTGCCTCCTGGGTCGGCAGAATCCGGGGTCAAGGGATCCCGGGGATGCCCTGTAGATGGGAGCAGGGCAGGGATGTGGACGGGCAGACAGAGAAACCCGGCACAGAGGGTGAGGCAGAGAGGGCGGGGGGGCCGTGGAAAGGCGGGGCCGGAAAGGGAGAGGAAGTCAGCAGGTGGAGACGCGGGTGAGAAGTGGCTGACCGGGGAGAGGGAGACAAGACCTGGGAAAGTAGGGGTCGTCAGCGGGCGATGTTCCCTGCAAGCACTGGCTTCAGTTCTCTCAGGGACGCGGGCTGCGCCCAGAGAACGTCTTGGTCCCTAGAGCTCTGAACACTCTCCACAGAGGCGTGCGCTCCCACTTGGTGTTGACACAGGAGGATAATTAAAGGAAAAAGGCTCTTGATGTCCTGGTTCTGGGTTTGGGTTTTAGCCTAACAAATTGCAGGCCTCTCTGCCTCACCTTGCCATTCGTTCTGGAAGTTGCCGATGCTCTGGGCACGAAGAGGCAGCTGACTTGAGCGTTCCAGTGCCTGCTGGTGGCCAGCCCTCCTGCCACTCTGCCAGGGCCTGCAGCTGGGCGTGGGCCCTCACACGATGCTGGGGTTCCAGCAGAGGCCTGGTTGATGCCCTGGCCGGTGCTGGTTTTGGAAGGTTCCAGCTCTTGGAGGTGTTTGATGTAGACAGCATCCCCCCGGCCAGGGTGAAAAGCTTCTGTATTCTGATGTGCTTGAAAAAAAAAACATTTCCCCCTGAGTCGTGGAGCTTTGACCTCTCTGTGTGAGGACCTTGAGGAAGACCCAGGCAGGGTCATTTCAGGGGGCCCGTCAGGTCAGTCCAGGGAAGACCTGGGCAGCTCGAGGAGTCTTTGGGTTTCTGCTGGCATTACTTTGATACCACTGAAGCCCAGTCTGGGAGGTGGCCTTCCAGAAGCATCTCTGCTCCTTCACTGTCCTGCGCTGGGCTGAGCACAGCCTCCTTCTGGGAGCAGTCCTGCCCTCGCGTCCATGACGAGAGGCCAGAGGGGAGTTCCTGTTGGTCCAGCTCCTGCAGAGTCTGTGCCAGAAGCCCTCACTCCAGAGACGGGGCTAAGAGCAGAGTCTGGAGCCAGGCTGCCTGGGTTTGAGTGCTGGTTCTGCTGTGACTGGTTGTGTCCCCTGAGCAAACCTCTCTGCGTCTACATCAGAGTGCTGCTGTGAAGATTACGTAAAGCACATATGCACAGTGTGGGAGCTGGACCCGGCATTCTGGGTGCTGTGTAGGGACGAGCTGTGACTGTGGTCTCTCTTTTGGGCTTTCTCCAAACTTCACCATCATCGTTCAGTCACTAAGTCACGTCCGACCCTTTGCAACGCCGTGGACTGCAGCACGCCAGGCTTCCCTGTCCTTCACTGTCTCCTGGAGTTTGCTCAAACTCGTGTCCATTGGGTCGGGGATGCCATCCAACCATCTCATCTCTGTCGCCCCCTTCTCCTCCCACCTTCACTCTTTCCCAGCATCAGGGTCTTTCCCAGTGAGCCAGCTCTTTGCATCAGGTGGCCAAACCCCATTGGCACCCTCATTTCATAGATGCGGGAAACAGCCTGGAGAGGGGCGTGAATTATTCAAAGCCGCGGGGCTGCGGAAGGGGCACGGTGGGCGTGCACCTGGCCCGCCTCACGCTCAGACCGCAGCTTTCCTGCCGCCCGCGTCTGTGCAGAGAGGAGGGGGAGTGAACATTGTTCTGAAGCCCCCTGGCAGGCCCCTTTACGCTCCAAACTCATCTTACTGATGCAAGCTAGTGGTGCTTCCCAAACTCACACTGACAGTCCTGTTCCTTGATCTCCTGCGGGGCCAGTTGGGGAGGGGAGCTCTTCTCCTCCCTGTCTCCTGCCCCCAGACTGTCAGATCCACTCCAGGTCGGATGAGGACAGCAGCTGGCACAGGGCTGCCCCATCCATCACTCGGGGGAGCGTCTGCCCTGTGTCTCTGGCAGGCTGCCCTCTGTCTTCAGGCTCAGGGGCCAGGTCCTGCCATGTCGATGGCAGGACCAAGGGGAGGGTGAAGCTCAGGTAGCAGCCAGCCCAGGGACACACAGGCAAGCTTTCTGCATTGACAGCTGGGTTGGCTCTGATGGCCCAGCCTGGCTGTCTCGGCTCTGAGATGCATTAGAGAATCCTTCAGAATGGGCCAGAAGGGCATGGAGTCGAGTGTAAAGACAGGACTTAGACGTGCACTGGGGCTTGGCCGAGGAGGGTAAAGCAGGACTGTTGAGCTGAGTTCCCTTCACCTCACCATGAGTGATAAGCGCTGGCTCCCATAATCTTGAAGCTGAGAGCGCAGGTGAGAGATTTCTTGGTACAATTGCTTCGTATTCCAGATGGGGAAACTGAGGCTCAGAGGCAGAGGGATAACCTCCCCAGGGCCCTGCAGCAAACCTTCCGTGACTGAGCTGGACCTAGAATCTAAATTTCTAGAGTCACAGGCCAGTATGCCTTCAGAGAGCTTTCCAGTCCTAGCCAGAGCCAGCCTCCCCCAGCCACACCCCCATCTCTGGCTGTTGTCGGCTGACTATGTGTGTGCTTGGCTTCAGCCAGACTCTTTCTTACCCCACGAACTGCAGCCCCCCAGGCCCCTCTGTCCATGGGATTTTTCCAGCAAGAACACTGGAGTAGGTTTTGCCG
This sequence comes from Oryx dammah, assembly GCF_014754425.2. NCBI lineage: Eukaryota > Metazoa > Chordata > Mammalia > Artiodactyla > Bovidae > Oryx > Oryx dammah. The sequence goes on from NW_024070211.1 coordinate 1,457,304, forward strand.
TTTTCTCCTCCAGGGGCTCTTCCCCGCCTGCATCCCGCATCTCCGGCATTGCAGGCAGATTCTTTACTGCTGAGCCACCTGGGAAGCCCAGCTGATTGTCATAGCTCACATTTATTGAGCACTTGCTCTATGCGGGCACGCTTCCCAGTACTTTGTAAGTATTATCTTATCTCACCTATAGGAAAGTAGTCAATAGCATTATCCTCCCTTCCCACATGGGGAAACTGAGTCTCGGGGAATAATTTGCACAAGTCGTTCTGCTGGGATATGGCAGAGTTGTGTTTGGAACTCAGATCACTGAGTCCAGAGTATGAAGTGTCTTAAAGCTCAGAAAATAAAACTTCAAGGGAGCTACAGCCCATTGCCGTCAAGTAGTCATCCACTTATGGTCTAATTGCTTTTGTGTGCCATGGAGTTCCTTTCATGAAACCCCTCTTTACCGTGTCTTTGGTGGAGGGCCCCAGGGTCAGAAGTAGACTAGATTTGAAGTGGTTTCAAGAAATGTGATTTAGGAAAATGATGTCAGTCTCTGGGAAAATCCTACAGCTAAGGGGGAAAGATCAGAGCAAGGTGGGGGGGTGCGGGTGGAAAGGAGCATTGTCTGGTGGCCAGGGACAGGAGGCAAGACGAGTGAGTTCCCGCACAAGCCCGGTCTCTCCTCCACGTGTCGCCCTGGTCGCTTCCAGCCCCACCCTGGACCTCAGAACCCTCATCTGAAAGAGGGTGGCAAGGATCTAAGAAACATTCTCTCTGAAAGACCTTTCCAGATCTAACATTTGGGGGCTGGGTGAGCTGCTCCTGATAACTCTATTTCCCAACAGGTTTACGTTAGAATGGCCCCTTAAGAATTCCTTGCCCTTTGCACAGGTATCTGCTTTCAAGTGAGTTTTTCTCACCCCTTCTGGAGTTGGACAACTTCTGCTGTTGGGAAGACCTTCCTGAGGTATGATTTAAGAGCCTTCACTGTCGTTCTTTCTTCCTTCCTCAAGGATCCTTTGTGTCTTTTTCTTAACGCCAGACTAAGTCAGAACAGGCTCAGATTTACCGTCACGTGTTGGGGGCCTGTCCAGGCCTGTCATTGATGCCACTCACGGCTTTATTTTGCTGCTGCTGAGCAAACCAAGCCACAGAGGGGAGAGAAGAGGCTGCTCCTCCCCATGACCTGAGCCTCTCCAGTCCCTCCACTCAGGCTTCGCCCTTATGGGGCAAGATGGGGAGGGGCGACTAAACCCACACGCTCCAGCGTGACCCCTCACATCAGCTCACCCCATGACCTGGGTGAGACGGCCAGCTTCCTCAGGGAGGAGGGAGTCAGACTCCCCCGTCTGCCTCTGCAGTCCAGCATCTGGAAGCAGCTTGAGATGCATCTTCTCCCAGTTTGTTTGCACATTCACCGAATCTACTCATCACTCACCCATCCATTCAAGGACTCAGCGCTTACCGAGCCCCACTGAGTGTCACACTCTCGGAAGGCACGTGGAGTCTGGACTCCAGTGGACCTGGCTCTCCATCCTGGTTCTGGCACTAACAAGCTGTAAAAATTGCGGGATCCTCTGTGTCCTGACCTGTAAAACAGGCATAATAGCATTGGCCTTCTGTAGTGAGTGCCGTGCGGGTCTGATCTATCTGGTGCCTGGCACGGCATGGCAGGTGTGTCTCCCGCCTGCTGCTCGTGACTGCAGACTCTTCGTGTGCCCTTCTCTTACCCCATCCTCTCTCCCCCAAAGCAGGATCCGAGTGTCCCTCTCAAGCTGGAAGCTCACTGGGAGCGGGCTTTCTCCTCCTGGACTCGTCACCTGATCCCCCAGGCGTCCGGAGCTAAGCCCCCAGCAGCAAACAGTGCAGGAGCTGGCCGTGGCGCTGACTTGTTCTCCCTCAGCTCTCTCTAAAGAGGACGGGAACTGTACTCCACGGATGTCTTCATCCAATAATTTCTCCAAATGTGAAAAGCCGTTTCGGACTCAGCTCGTAGGAACAGGCCTCGCAGAAGCGCTCTAGAGTGATGAACACGTCAGGGTGACCGGGTCAAACCGGGGAGGCCAGCTCCTCCTGCCCCTGTTCCGCTGATGATGGTGGGAGTGTGGGGATAATAAGGGTGAGGAGCTTCAGAATGCACCGTAACAACCTTGAGACAGTCTCCTCCTCTCTCTTTGCTCTCTTTCAAACTACCACTGACCGGTGGTTTGTGGATAAAACCATAGTCACTGGTCTATAAAAATGTCCCGGGTGGTCTTCCTCCACCGGTCTGTTCGACGTGACTGTTGGAACCATCCACTGAAGCTGCAAGTGCTTCCATCTGCCTGGGTTCTGAGACGAACACCCGCCCTCCCCCATTGATGGGTCTTTGTGCAGGAGAGAAATAAGCTTTTCCTTTAAGCCACTGAGATTGGAGAAAGAGCGGTTCTTGTGCACGGTGGTTCTGCCGCACGTTACCTTAACCCGCCCTGTGTACATTGTGTGTTCTTGCCATCGTGACTGCAGACACCACCAGGGCAGAGTCGCTGTCTAACCTGCTCATCACTGCACCCTCAGCCCTAACCCAAGGCCTGGCACTGGCGTACGGTGGACATTTGAGGAATGCCGGTGAGGGACTGAGTGCGTGGGCTGTTTATTTTTCTGCTAATTATCTGACTCACACTTTACCCTCAGGCTAAACTTTGATGACTCGGCTGTCAGACTCAGCAGGTGGATGTTATGGACAGCATGCAAATTCATATGCTGAAACCCCGCCACACCTGTGCTGCTGTTAGGATATGGGGCCTTTGGGAGGTGATTAGGATTAGACAAGGTCGTGAGGGTGGAAATCTTCCCTGGTTTCTCAGACGGTGAAAAATCCGCCTGCAATGCAGCATAGCCAGGTTTACTCCCTGGGTCGGGAAGAGCCCCTGGAGGAGGACATGGCTACCCACTCCTGTATCCTTGCCTGGAGAATCCCATGGACAGAGGAGCCTGGCGGGCTATAGTCCGTGGGGTGGCAGTCAGACACGAGTGAGCGGCCATCAGTCATTGCTCTATGAGGGGGAGTTTCCGCAAACGGGGTTATTTCCCTTTTAAGTTACAGGAGAACTTACTTGCACTCTCTGCTCTCGGTCAGTTGAGGGTATGAGAGTCAGCACTCTGCCAGCCAGGACAGGGCGCTCAGAGAACCCAGCCAGGCTGGCACCTGGTCTCAGACCTCCAGCCTCCAGAGCCCTATTGTTTCTACCCCTCAGTCTCTGGCTTCTTGTTGGAGAAGCCAGAACAGAATAGGCTAGTGATTACCCTGAAATGTAAAAACCCCTTCCCTCCCAGAGCCTCCCTGGGGAGGCTAGGAGCTGGGGAGTCTCGTTTCCAATGCCTGCCTTTGCTTTGGCCTTATTTTAATGTCTGATGTTTTTTAGGCCTTTTTTTTTTTTCCCCTTTCTTTCTTTAGGTAGAAGAAGGTTAGGCAGGTGGCAGCTTCATTCTAGTCAGAAGCTAAAAGGCTCGTTGATTTTTCTGATATCCTTTGAATGGGCCCCTTCTCCGCAGACAGTTCCTCACAGCTGTTAGGACTTCAAATTCCTCCTGCATTGAGGGGGGCAGAGAAAAGATATGAAAGGCTTTTCGGCTGACACAAAAGAGGGAAAAAAGAGGAATAAAAACGACAATGTGGTTAATACATAAAACGGTGGAATTCCTGGCACTCGCTGTATCATTAATCTGTCTAAAGTGGCTTTGATCTCTTCTGCTTTAATTAACTTGTAATTATGACATGATGATTTTTGCGCGGGCAGAAACTGGGAGCCGGGTCCTGAAGGCGCCTTCGGCCTCTCAGTCACATCGTAAAGCAGGGTCTGCAGCATCTGCCTTTCAGAGACGTGCTTCCCACATCTGTGCTTGCACATGTGTGTGCTCATACACGCCCGCGCGCACACACACACACACCAGGCCTCCTCGCTGCACACTGTCACGGAGTAGCAGCGGTGCGCTCATATTGGGCCGTAATAAAGCTTGCTTTGGCTGATGACATGTTGGCCAAAGTGGCAGAACACGTCGAGCCCCACCTTCCGGCCCCAGGGGCAGCGGGAGCTGCAGGCAGAGTGGCCCCCCCAGTGGAGGTCAGCCTCGACCGGCCGGCCCCCAGCGGACCTGTAAGTGCAAGAGCATAATAGATAATTGCCGTGGTAAGTCCCTGAGTCTGGCGGCTGAGGAAGCCAGAGTGGACTGTCATCTTGGTGGGACTGGGGTTCAAACGCAGGCCTGTAGGTACATCCGTGTGGTCCCAGAGCTGAGGCCCTCAGTGTTCTCAGACCAGGCGCATGGGCGAGGCACAGGACTGAGCGCCAGAGCCCTGCTCCCTCACCCCTGCACCAGCTACAGCTCCTCCACACCCACCACTCTCATACTGGCCTGCTCAGTAAAACGTCGCTGAAAGAATGGGTTCTGTCGCTTAAGCAATGTCTGAACACCACGTATCTACTCCAGCTTCCTTGTATTACAAAAGAAGAAACAGGCTCAGAGAGGAACAGTGGCCTGCCCAAGACCGCAGCTTGTTAGCGATGGAGCCGAGATGTTTAGTTCATGTTCTCCAGGCCCCTTGGTCAGAAATTCACATCACAGGAGACGTCCTGAGTCTTTGAGACAGAAGGACTGGGTAGGGATAATGATGAGGTTGCAAAAAGAGGCTCCAAGAAGGGATGCCCTGGGTGACGCTCGCCTCTGCCTCCCGCTGCCCTGGCTGGCTCTCGTCTCCTCCCCATCAGGGCTCCCAGAGGACGCTGCCTGGCCGCTGCCTCCCACGGCTGGACTCAGAGCCTGGAGGAGGGCTTTGGTGGCTCTGGCTCCATTTACCCAACTCAAGACCAACCCTTGAGAGTCCCTTGACTGCAAGGAGATCCAATCAGTCCATCCTAAAGAAAATGAGTCCTGAATATTCATTGGAAGGACTGATGCTGAAGCTGAAACTCCACTACTTAGGCCACCTGATCTGAAGAGCTGACTCACTGGAAAAGACCCTGATGCTGGGAAAGATTGAGGACAGGAGAGAAGGGAGCAACAGAAGATGAGTTGGTTGGGTGGCATCACTGACTCAGTGGACTTGAGTTTGAGTGAGCTCCAGGAGATGGTGAAGGACATGGAGGCCTGCAGGGACGCTGCAGTCCACGGGGTCACAGAGAGTCGGACACGACTGAGCAGCTGAACACCAAACTCACCTTCTGGGCTTCCCAGGTGGCGCTAGTGGTAAAGAACCCGCCTGCCAACGCAGGAGACGCAAGAGGTAAGGGCTCAGTCCCTGGGTCAGGAAGATCCCTTGGAGGAGGGGGTGGCAACCCACTCTAGTATTCCTGCCTGGAGACTCCGATGGACAGAGGAACCTGGAGGGCTACAGTTCATAGCATTGCTAAGAGTTAAACATGACTGAGGTGACTGAGCACGCACGCAGCCAGCGTTTAGAAACAAATGTTGGGAGACTCACCCTTCCTCATATTCTGCCCTTGGGATCACGTATCTTCCCTGCCACACCTTTCCACCCCTGATCTCAAGGGAGGAGCTCATGGCACCTCCTTCCTGGACACTGATTGGCTCAGAATGGGCATGTGAGGTGGTCAGACAGGAGATTACTGGAGCTTTCTCTGAACTCCAAGTAAGCTGAGCTCAACGGCAAGAGAGACAAGGAGATAGTCTTTCTGAGAAGGAGGTCAACATAAGAGAAGTCAAGTGAGTGAAATGAGAGGAACCCAGCTTTGTAGACACAGTCTGAGCCCCTGGATCAAACTGTGCCTGAAGTCCACCTTGTCCTAGATTTAGGAGTTGGTTGAGCTAATAAAGTCCTTTGGCCTAGGCCAGCTTGGGCTGGGTCTTCCATCATGGGGCCTCATGCTGCTCAGATCTCTGGCAAACAAATGTGTATTTCTCCAGAAAAGACCAAAATTAAACGAGACTAATCCAAATAGGGATGTAAATGAGTAACTTCTTATTAGAGCTTCCCTGGTCGCTCAGAGAGTAGAGAGTCTGCCTGCAGTGTGGGAGACCTGGGTTTAATCTCTGGATTGAGAAGGTCCCCTGCAGAGGGGTGGGAAGTGGCAACCCACTCCAGGATTCCTGTCTGGAGAATTGCCTGGCAGAGGAGCCTGGCGGGAGACGATCCATGCGGTTGAGTCAGACACGACTGAACGACTAATATATTCACTTTCACCTCTTCCTAGGGGCATATTTGGTCTCGTGTTTCAGACAGGCGGATTCCAGGCTGAGCAGAGCCTCCTGGCTGTACATTCGCCCCACGCTCACCCACACAGATTTCTTTGACACACTCTGCTCCTAGAGATCTGAGGATTCCAATCCAAGTTCTGCTGCTGAAACGCTGCGTGATCTTGGGTCACCCATGGTCTCTGGAGTTCAGTCTTCTTACCTCTAATTTGTTTTGGTTGCCTCAAAAGAGGTCTCAGGGCCCTCCCAGCTCTCAGACTTGTCATCGCCAAGCCCACTGTCTCCCGTCTTACCTCCCAGGCTCTGCAGGCGGTTCTCTGCTTGGAGGATCTTTTTGCCCCCACTGGCTCCAAACACCTTTCAATTTCAGCCCAGCTCACTTCCCCTGGGAAGCCCTCTGACTGTCCCAGCCCTGCTGGATCTGGATGTCCCACCCCTGGGCTCCTGAGGCCCCTCTGGCTGCAGTTGAGCTGGGGGCAGTTTCCTCTGTGTGATGCTAGCCGGACGAGTCAGAGATACCGCTGGAGGCCAGGCCTTTCACTCTGTGCTGCTCCACGCAGTAAATGCTTTATGCTGAGAAGACAGGCTGCCATTTAGAGAAGAAGCTCTCAGTGTAGCAGAGTCTTGAGCCAGAGGTGGAGTGACCCTAACCAAGTGCACAGGTCACGGGTGCCCCCTTTGCCCAGCACCGCCTCCCCCTCCCAGTCTGTCCTCTGAGTGTGTCCCCAGCTTCACCGCTCTGACCTTGCTCCCGCTGGCCCTCCTTCCCCTATGTCATTCCCCATACTCACACAGACGCAGGACCAAGGCAAGCCGTTTTCTCTAAGAGACCTGCTGGGGGAGCCACAGCTTATGGAGGCCAGGCTCCCTGGTGTTGCCGCCTTGGGACTCTAGCCCCCTGTGTTTCTCTTTAATTATTTCAGAGAGGCGGCGTTATTTTCCCAACCTGACTGTGAAGACCCCAGGGGCAGGACTTTTAGTTTCATCTCTGGCTCCCTAGCAACTGGCTCAGGACTTGGCACAGGGCTGGTCCCTGACTCACTGGTGGATGACACATGGTTGGGCTCCCAGCTGTGACCAGGGCAGGGCCGGGAACACATGCCTCCCGGCGATGCCGCCTGGACTGTGCGCGGGTGTGTCTGGTGACTACTGGAAGCTGGATGGATCAGCTGAGCTCACGGTGAGTGACGGGTAAGAACCAGACTACACCGTGTCTTGTGGGCAGCACCATTTAATCTTCCCAACAACTGGATATGCGGGGAGTTGTTCGTTCATTCATCCAGCCAGCAGATCCTCTTGAATGCCTTCCGTGAGTTGGGCACTGTCCGAGGCATTGGGACAGCAGGGCCCGTATTTCCATCTGACAGTCAGAGACGGCATGGAGACCTGCCCAGGGCAACCCGCCTGCTCGATGTCTCCAGACTGCAGACTCAGACCTGTCTGCCTCCAAGGGCTGAGCTCAGAACTGTTGAGCAAATTGCTTCTGCGGAGCTGGCTCGCCTGAGGTCTCTTTGCTCCAAAGCCCCTCAAGTTCCTTACCTTTCCCCACGCCCTCCCACTCACCCACTCCCTCTCGTGATCTGTCTTATTAGTTCAATCACTCATTCACTCAGTCATGCGTGCACCCATTCATTCAGGCTCTTCACAAGTTCCTGGCATGCCTAGATCCCATGTTGGGCATTGGGCACAGCAGGGAACAGTTCAGCCAACATCAAGCCTGGAGGCTGAGTGGGGATTTCCAGGGGCAGGCTCCAGGCTGCATTGTGGGAGGAAGAGGGAGATGGGTCTGTCCCTGGTAGGCCTGGCCCAGCCAGGCGTTTCTCCAGGTGTGGTTAGGTGTGGCGGGCCCAAGGTGAGAGGGCAGAAGGTGAGAGGTCAGCGGCACAGAGAAGCAGTATTGGGAGCCCTGGAGGGTGAGAAGCAAACTGTGAGCAAATGTCAGTATTTTTGGACAGGAAATAAGCACTATGCAAATGAGATGCAAAAAGATGCAAATCACGGCCATTCAATTTCAGTCCAAAGCTACTTTGGGTAATAAGTCTGTAGCGGGGCTGGCAATGGGGGAAGAGAGCGCATCAGCTGGGCCAGCACGCCTCTCCCCTGCCCCCTAACTCTCAGTCGCGCCTGTGACGGGAGGGCAGAGTTCTGCTGGAGCAGTTAGGCTGGGATAGCAATGTGTATTCTGGGACAGCTGTTAACGTGGGGCTTCATCACAGGGCTTGGCAGTGTGGGGTGCAAGAGAAGGCAAGAGCAGTCCTGGCTGGGGTGAGGTTGGGAAGGCTTCTGGGTGGACGTAAGGTTTGAGAGGAAGCTGTGAGTTTAAGCATCTCCCAGAGTTTGGAGTGGGCACAGCGTGGGCAAGGCATGAGGGTGGGAACAGGGTGAGTGGCCCTGGCTGGGGTGGGGTGTCTGGGAATTAGGGTTCAAGGGAATGGGGGGAGGGGAGAGAAGAGTGCAAGGGTAAGTAGGGCCAGAGTCTGTAGCGGTTTGGTCTAGAACCGGAGTAGAAAACCCAGAAGCCTCCAAGGACCAGTATTGATGAGAGGAACCGGCTGTTGTTTGCATTTAAAGTACATGGAAACATCCATCACTTTCACAAAGAAACATGCTCTCTTTATTTTCCTTGAATCGTGAGGCCCTCAAGGTCTATCTTTTGTTTGCCAACTTTTGACAGCAGCTCGTATGGAGGAATTTCTCTACAATAAGGAAGCTAAGAGCATAAGCTGGATGGTGACTGGCGCTCAGGCTCAGCACTGGGAAACCAGAGGTCAGAGGTGAGGACTGTTGTCGGAGTGGGCGCCTTGCACATGTCCTTGTCTAACGGGGCAGCTGCTTGTGAGGCCCAGATGGTCAGTTGGTGCCACGTAGCAAGGCAAGCTCCAGCATCTTCCGATTTTCCAAAAGACAGATTTCTGCAAGAGGCCTTCCAATGTTTAAATGTTGGCTCAGAGTCCTTTTTTGGTAAACACACTGTAAGCAAAAAGAATAGATGTAAGAACAAAGAAAAGAAAGGGAAGAATTAAAACCCTGAGACCATGAGTCATCAGCAGAGGCTTCCATGGTGGAGGAGGGAGTAAGGAAGGAGGGGTGACTGGAGGAGGGGAGCTACGACTGTTTCAGTGACAGCACCCTGGTGCTCCAGGATGGTGGGTGTCCACCGCTCTAGTGAGGCTTCAGAACAGAGAGCCTAGAACCTCAGGGGCATACGGTTGATTGGAAACACGTATGTTTGCTCATGAGTCTCTGGATCGTCTTGGTTCTGCTAAGATGAGTGGACCTGGGCACCACGCACTCAACTGCCTGGTCAACTGCAGTTCGGCTAGGCAGCTTTGCTGAACTTGGCCGGACCCTCACGTGTCTGGGCCTGGCTGGGGCAGCCGAGTTGACTGGACTGTGCTCGTCTCGCCTCAGGCTAGCCCAGCAATATTTTTTATCAAAGGTAGGAAAGCAGGGGAGAGACCCCAAAGGAGTAGAATGTCTTATACCTAGGCTGGAAACTGATACATAAGCATTTCTGCCACTGTTTGTCAAACGGGTCTTTTGGCCAAGTCCAGGTTCAAGTACAGTGGGGGGAGGGGAGACCTAGGTTCCTTCTTGCAGTGGGTGGAGCTGCACAGTCACCCTGCAAAGGGCGTGGATACGAGAATGGGTGGAGGACGGGGCAGTTGCAATTACTTCGTAAGAGCAGAGCTTTGGGTAAGCCACCTGCCCTGTCTGGACCTGCGCTGTCATCTCTAAAAGAAGGAGGTGGCCTGGACGATACTTCCGGCTCAGTTACCCTGAGCATGCGCCTCATCTCAGGCCTCCAGGGCCCAGCTAGATTCTGGTAAGAGTGAGTACAGGGTCTTACCTCTGTCCCTCCTTCACGGGGCCCACAAATTGCCTGACCCCAAATCCCAGGCATCTTTCATCAGGGATCAATAGCTCTTCCCTCCCCTAATGGGCTCCCTGATGGCTGGTGGCTGCAGCAGAGCCATGGGAAGAGACGCATTAGCCCCCCTTGACCCCCGAAGGGAGTTCATCTTTAATGGATGGAGGGACGTGGCCGATCTGGGCTCTCCATTGTTGAGATATTAATGAGGCTTTTATGGATTACACTTCACTGAGGAGGGTCATACAAAGCATAGGACTGTCTTGCAGACGCGATTCCCGTGTGTTGGAACCTGCAGCATCCATCTCAGCCAGCCATCCATCCAGCCAGCCAGCCATTTTCTTAAGGCCTCCCTTGTGCCAGGATAGGTAGAGACAATACAAAGATGAATAAAACACAGCCCCAGCTTTCACCGGCGAAGGGCCTACAAAAAAGCAGTCAGTGGATCTCTCTGGGTGCTGGGGGAAGCTAAGCATGGAGCAAAGAGCCAAGCAGAGATCAACTCTGCCCCAGGCCTAGGAGAGAGTCGAATCTAGGCTGACCACAAGGAAAAAGATGTGGCTGGCTGTCTGCAGGCTCACACTGTCTGATGGAGGGTCTAAAATGACTTTCCAGTGTCTAGAGGATGAAGCTTCCCTGCTGGCTCAGTTGGTAAAAAATCCGCCTGCAATGCAGGAGACCCTGGTTCGATCCCTGAGTCGGGAAGATCCCCTGGAGAAGGGAAAGGCTACCCACTCCAGTATTCTGGCCTGGAGGATTCCATGGACTGGATAGTCCATGGGGTCGAAAAGAGTCAGACACGATGGAGTGACTTTCACTTTCAAAGGATGAAGGGTAATCCCAAGCCCGAGTGTGAAGATCAGAGCCCTGACCTTCATGGGCTTACATTTAAAAAGCAGACCCAAGGGAGTCTAAATGGGAGAACACCACGATGATGAGTGTCTTTGTGCAGGACCCATGTAGCTGAATCCATACCTTCTGTCCTGTGAGCTGGGCCCCAGGAATGGTTGCGCTGTCCTTCCCCTGGAGCTCTTGATCATGTACAATCAAGGAGCCTGAGCTGTCTTGCTTCGTGGCCATTGTGGGAAGGACTGCTGAGGAGCCAGTGGGGTGAGTTCACCCACAGCAACACTCCAGAGGGCTTTTCCCTGACAGTAAACTGGTCCAATCTGGAATATCCAGGTAAGAGTTCGGGTAGAGGCGATTTTGGTAGTTGGGCTCCATCTACCACCCAACTCTTCTTGCCAGAGTGAGTGGAGGCAGGGCCAGGACGGACCAGATAAAGGAGAGACCCTCTTCCTTAAGAGGACAGCCCACCCCAGACTCCCAGGTAGAGCTTAGCCTGGTGCAGCCATGGAAGGATGCATCAGTGCTCACGATCGGGCGTCCGATTTTGTAAAGTCTCGTAAAGCCCCAGGACGAGACCTCTAGGACTTAGGTTAGTTCCATGTAATTAGACTTCAAACTCAGACCAGGAAAGCGTTCTATCATTAGAAAAAGCTGGTGCCCAGCCCCTGCCAAGAAGGGAAGGGAAGGGAAGGGAAGGGGTTTTGAGACATTGCCTCAAACTCGACAACGGCAGCTCCCTGCCCCGGAGAGAAAGAGCTGCCCAAGAGGAGGTGGGAAGGCGACGGCCTTTCGCCCCTGCAGTCAGCACCGGGAGATGCCAGGCAAACGGGAAATTTCACACCAACGCGAGTGCCTTCGCCATGTGAACCAGTATCGATTCATCACTTACTGCCTCTCCAGCTCCAAAGATGGATTGTGTAGATATGTAAAATAAGTGTAACAAATAAAGGAAATACATTTAATATGTACAAGAATTGGCCAATTTTGCAATATTTCACCTCAATTTTATATGCTGTCAAATATACTTGAGATACATGTGCGCTAAGCATGACAAATATATAGAAACTAAAGTTCTATTATTTTGCCGTAATGGGCCGGGGGAATAGCTCTGAAATAATATTCTTCTGCCTACAATAAAGGCTTTTCTCTGAAGCTGTCTTAATGCTGTGAACACAACCTGGAGCCCTCTCAAGGGCTTCTTCCTTTGAATTACTGCTCGTCTCCATGGCCTTCCGCCCTGATGAGGTCGGTGACCACTTGCTAGGTGGACTGGGATCCGGCCCGTGCTGCAGTGGGGTGAAGGGAGCATGGAGCCCCTGGCCCAGGGCGGCGAGTACGGAGAGGGGGCTGAGCATGGAGCGCACCCCCAGCACCTGGTGTCTGGACTCAGACGTCCCAGTAGCAGGAGGCCGGGCTTCCCTGATGGCTTAGGTGGGAATGCAGGAGACCCGGGTTCGATCCTTGGGTTGGGAAGATCCCCTGCAGGAGGAAAGGGCGACCCCCTCCAGCATTCTTGCCTGGAGAATCCCATGCACAGAGGGGCCCGGAGGGCTAGTCCGTGGATCCAGAGTCGGACACAACTGAGTGACTTACCCTCCACCTGGGGTCTGTGTGGCAGCCACCACACCCAGCGCCTGCTTCCTGGAGACGTACCTTGTCTATCATCATTTCAACTTGGGTAACAGTCCTCAGGGCAACTGAAGACACACTTGGTTTGAGAGTTTGGCCAAAAGTGACTGTGTAGCATGGCACCCATAGGCCAGCGAGGCGTCCAGTGGCCTCAGGGAATCAGACTCTGAGCACAGATAGACTTGGAGCCACACTCCGCCTTTCTTTGGCTTGTGCTTCTGGAAGATCACATAACCTGTAAAAATGGAGTAAAAATTTCAGTCTTGGCGATGGTCGCCATCCCATTGCACAAAGGGATGCCATTCACACTGTACTTGAGGCAGGTGGTACTCGCTGAAGTTGCACAGTACATGACCTGTGCAGCTTTACATGGCAGCTCTGCATGACTCAAAGGCCCTGGCACATAGTAGGTGTGTAATGGGTGGAAACTATTATTATTACTGTGGTTCTCGGTCCTAGGCACAACCAGTTCTAGACTGTTGAATTTGGCCCAGAGCAGGCTGTTTTGATTAAAGGAGAGGACACTGGACTCAGACAGCCTAGATTCAAATTTCTATTCTGCACTTTCTAGCTCAGCTATCTTGGGAATGTTGCTTAACCTCTGCCTCAGTTTCCTTAACAGAGCTGCCTGCAGAGGTTGCTGTGAGGATGAAGTCTGATAATTCAAGTCTGAGACTTTCTTGGCCAATGTCTGGCAAATGACAGATGTTCAAAATGCTAGTTTCCACAGGGAAACTGGATAGGCAGAAGGAGAGCATGGCCACCGCAAGGCTGAGAGCAGTTAGAAGCAACACAGCGGATGCACCCACAGCAATGTGGACGGATTGCAAAACCCAGGGCTGGGACGGCAATCCCATTTAAGTGCCCTGAAAATGTGCGTATATAAAAGAGCGATGTGCACTTTACAAAGACATGCAGACAGAAGGAGGCACATAAAATGCATCAGGAAGGGTGTCTGCAGGAGGGAAGAGGTGGACGGGGAATATGAAAGGGACTAAGCAGAGAGAACCGGGGTGCGATCAAGCCACAGTTTGTCACTGTGAGTTTCTGGACTGCACCCTTCTAGAGCCAACAAGTAAAGGATTATCTTGGACTAAGTCCAACAGACTTTCAGTGCTGGGAGGAATCCCAGAAACCCTTCAGCTTACTCACCTCCCGGACAATGGGAGGGGAGAGAAAAATAGTCATCTGGGCAACATAGCCTGCGGAGCATGTGGCCGTGGAGAAGGGTGCCTTCTTTAAGAAGAAGAATGTTGGAAGGTCCCCTCGAGGTTTGCTTTGCAGAGCAGTACCCTCCACAGCGCTGGACAGAGGGAGTCACGGCTGCCACACGTGATGCTTCATCCGGTGATTCTGGGGAGAATGAGAAAAGCAGAACGGATTCCTGCAGTTGGGCCAGCGCAGCTGTAGGGAGGAGATGTGAGAGACAGAGAGGTCAACAGGAAGAGGAACTCTGACCTGGAAGTGATGGCAAGACCCTGCTGCCCTAGCAGAGCTCAGAAAACTTGGGGGGAGCACCCGGCTTGTCATAGGATGTCAGATCAGGGATGTGACTTGAGCCAATGTGTTTCAGCTTTAAAGGCCAGGGATTCTTGTCTTACGCTAGGTCACAAGAAGACGCTTGAAGCAGAGCCAACCAGTTTGCCCCGGGTGGGATTTTCTCAGCATTTTGGGGGGATGTTATTAATGGAGAGCAGAGCTAAAAACACAGGACTGGGTTGGGGGTAAGGTGCAAGGAGCCAGACATAGAGACATTACAGTATTTTGGTTGAAAATGGACCAATGAATTCATTGGATAGATGTTATATGCAACACGTGTGACCTAAAAGTTGGCATAATTTTTAACTTTTCAGCTGGTAGGTTTGGAGACTGTCAATCAGAGCCGCTCTTTTCCGGCTGGTTCCTTTCTGTCCGCCTGCTCCTCGCTCCTCCGTCTCTGCTCCTGCTCCCCTGGGGCTTCTCTCCTTCCTTTTCTCCCCTCCTCCCTGTAAAGATGCTGCCCGGTGGACCAGCCTTGAGCTCAGGCCTTGCAGGTGCTTCCTAAGTAGGAAAGAAAGTCATCTTGCTCAGACTTCCTACGCCTCACTGTCCACCTAGGCGCAGGCCTCCCCAGGGGATGGGGGGCCCTTCAAGCTACCAAAGAGAGAGGCAGGCTCCCCGCACCCCAGGAGGGAAGGACTAGGCACCTGGAGGTGTGGACGCACGCGTCCCTTCTTGCATTTGGATAGAGCAGAGGCGAGACTGCACGCAGGAGCACGCACACGTGGGCACACGCAAAGGCGCGCCTTGGAAGCACCGCATGACGCATGAGCACGGCCCCGCACACTCGCCTCACAGCACAGATGCGCACCCAGATGTGCAGGTACGCAGAGAACCCCGCCAGTGTGCACAGACGCACGTACCTGCAGGCAAGCCTCCACGTGGAGAGAAACGGGCGCCCCTGCGCAGCCAGGCACGCACAGACACACACACAGACACACGCACACACACACACAGACAGACACACACAGACACACACACACAGAGACATACAGACATACACAGACACACGCACATAGACACAGACACACACACAGACACACACAGACACACACACACATAGACACACACAGAGACACACAGACACACACAGACACACACACACAGACACACACACACATAGACACACACACACAGACACACACACACATAGACACACACACACAGACACAGACACACACACACAGAGACACACAGACACATACACACACACAGACACAGACACACAGACAGATACACAGAGACACACACACACACACATACACACACACAGACACACACCCACACACAGACACAGACAGACACATACACACACACACACACACACACACACACACACACACACACACACACACACACGGGTGAACCAGGAAGTGAAGGAAGAAGCCCAGGCCAGCCCCGCCTCATGCATAGGCACACAGCGCAGCAGGCCCGGCTCAGAAAGGCCCACCCCAGGCAGGTAGGTGCACAGCCTCCGGGCCCTCACCCCTCCGCACTTCCCCTCCTTCCCTCCCGGAATGCGGGTGCGGGGCAGGCCCGCAGGGTGTCAGGGCTGCAAAAAGCCAAAGAGGCAGGATGGGACACTCAGGAAGCTGTATTAGCTCCTGTGTCCGTCCTGGGGGCGGGTCTGTAGCACCTCACAGTGACTGCAAGAGAAGGCCTGCTCACTCCCTGCTCTTGGCGCCAGAGGAATCCGGAATCCGTGGAGATGGCGGCTCCACCTGAGAGAAGGACGGGAGCACCGCCACGCTCTCTGCCCCAAACACACAGCCCAGCCCAGGCTCCCACGAGCGAGCGGCCAAGCTTCAGAGCAGGCTTGCAGGTTTCCAAGGGGCTGGGCAGGCTCGCCTCCTTTCACAGGAGCCTGTGAGTGCCTTCTCTTCTCCGTGAGGCTGTGGCTGGGGTAGGATGAACCCCTGGGAGCTAGAGAGGGAGCCGGAGTGCCAGCATCTGCTCGCCTTCCCTGCCTCTCTGTCTCCCGCAGACAACGCCGCCCTGCTCCCCCGCTTGCCTCTTTGGGGACCTTCTCTGCACATTGCTCAGAAAGATTCTGTTAGCATAAAAGCCCAGTCATGTCACTTTGCACAGAACCTTCCAGCAGCTTCCGTTCCGTCAGCCATAAGTTAGGGGCGAGCCCGGCTTCCAGGGTGCCCCACCCATCAGGCCCGGTCACCGGCCCTCTCCAGCTCCGCCCGCCTCGCTCTCTCCCCTCCAGCCACACCGCGGTCCCCTTGCTGCGGCTCAAACACACCCGCTCTGATCCTGCCTCGGAGCCATGCTGATCCTTGCCCTGGAAATGTTTCTGCTCCCTGAATATCTGCCTGACTCACTTAAATGCCACCTTCTCTGCGAAGCCTTCCTTCCTTGGACGTCTGATCTAAGTTCGCATCCTGCCGCGGTGTCTGTGGCCTTCCCCTGCAGCGCTCACCACCATCTGACACGCCGCACACTCCATGGGTCTTCCCTGTCTGCTTTCTGTCTCTTCAGAAGCTCGATGAGTGCAGGGGTTTGACTTGTTCTGTTTAATGCCTCCAACAGCACTGGATGCGAGGTGGGCACTCAGGACGTTAACATCCGGTGAGGCAGGCATTTTCACTCCCATTGCACAGATGAGGAAACTGAGGACACCAGAAGTGTAGTTATTCGTCCAAACTCACAAGGCCAGTAAGTAGCAGGACTTGAGTGTGAACTCAGGCTGATCTGGCTCATAAGTTCAGTTCAGTCGTTCAGTCGTGTCCAACTCTTTGTGACCCCGTGAACCGCAGCACACCAGGCCTCCCTGTCCATCACCAACTCCTGGAGTCCACCCAAATCCACGTCCATCGAGCCAGTGATGCCATCCAGCCATCTCGCCCTCCGCCATCCCCTTCTCCTCCCACCTTCAAGCTTTCCCAGCAGGCTCGTAAGTCAGAAGCTGTATCTGCCCTGCTAGGCTGTCAATTGCAGTCATGCCACAGATAACCATGTGCCGTTCACCATGTGTGAACATCAACCTACGGCTGTCGAACTTCGGCACACAGACCCCTGGACTCCACATGATTCTACTTAAGTGCGTGCTTTGTGGAGCACACTTTGAGAAACATAACCTTATACTATTTCTCCAAAATACCCAAAGACCCATGAGATCACTTGGCTATCATGTTCCAGAAATTATTTTTTGTGCACTTCCTTTTAAAACCTAATGTGTCTAGGTGGTGTTGGTGGCAACTTTTTTTTTTTTTTTAAGGACCTGGATATCTAGGGTCAGGGCAAAATAAAAATAACTTTTCCTGAACTCCTATTACATTTGTTTTAGGAACATTACATGTGTTTTAAAAAAACTTTTGAAGTATAGTTGGTTTATAATCTTGTGTTAGTTTCTAGTGTACACCAGGGAGATTCAGTCACACGCACACACACATTGTTTTTCTTATTCCTTTCCATTTAGGTTTATTGCAAGATGCTGAATGTAGCTGCCTGTGCTCTGCAGCAGGATCTTGCTCTCTGTCTGTTTCATGTCCTGTGGTCTGTACCCGCTAACCTCCAGCTCCTGATTTGCCCGTCCCCGCTCTCTTCCCCCGTTGGTAGCTGCAAGTCTGTTTTCTGTGTCTGTGGAGCGTTGCATGTGCTGATGAGGCAGACAAGCGGTGTGCCTTTGGGCGTGGGTTCCGGACTCAGACTGCTGGCTGAGACTTGGCTCTAGCACCTTTGCTAGCTGTGCAAAGCTGGGCGACGTTTACCTTCTCTGTGCTTCCATCCCCACTCTGAGGAATGCTGATTTTGCTTCAGATGACCGTCTCCAATATGAGTTTCCTTCTCTCTCTTCTAGTACTAGAACTGGTGAATTTTCGCAAGGCACGTGGTCACCAGATGGAAACTACGTTTCCCATAGTGCTGTGTTGCTGGACGCGTCCTCAGGAGTATGTTCTGACCAATAAGGTTCAAGAGGAAGTTACGGGATCAGCTTCCCAGTCGTGCTCTTAAAAGGAGAAGGGGCATCTCAGCCTCCCTCTCTCCCCCGCTGCCTGCTGATAAGAATGCCGACCATGTGGACAAGACCAGAGCAACGAGTTTGAAGGAGGCCTTGATTCCGACGTGAAGCTAGCTTCTCAGTCTCGGACTGACTGTTACCCAAGAAAGCAGCCTCCATCGTGGTTAGGGCCCTGACCCTTTGACTTCTCTTATGGCAGCTTGTAGCATCTTAACTAAAACCGAGTTTGGTGGCAGCGTTGTGCTTCCGTAACCGTGTAAACCGTGATGCTTTGGCTTAGCTGTCAAGGAGCAGGTGGTGAAGATGGACGGATCTCTGGAGAGGAGGGTGGTGGCCCTCGTCACGACAAATGTCTGACGTTGCTGGCGGCTCTTCGAAAGCAGGTCAAGTGAGAGCAGTGTTTGGGACTCTAGCCGGTGTCTTGTAACTCAGAGTACGATGTGTATTGGCTGATTCTTTCATGTTCGGCAGATCCTATGAGGAGATGATCTCGGGCTACGTATAAAACAAGATTTGGAGGACGAAGCCCTCATGGGCAGGAGAGGAGACTGAAGTCCCAACCTTTTCTATGCACCTCAAGCCAGAATATGGTGGGAAAGGTCGGATCAGAGTGTTGCCCTCTTGGGACCTCACAGGTGGTCCAGTGGTTAAGACACTGCACTTCCGCAGCAGGGGCACAGGTTCAAGCCCTGGTTGGGGAGCGAAGACCCTGCCTGCTGTGCAGCATGGCCAGAAAAATAGCAACAGCAGAACAAAACAGAAAATCAGCGTTGCCATCTCACCCGAACCAGCTGTCCCAGGTGGCTCCTCTGGGTTGGGACCAGAAGCCGGGAAAAGCAAGATGAGCTTTCATTTTTATTTGATTTCATTTTTAGACATTTTATTGAAGTATAGTTGATTTACTGCTGCTACTGCTAAGTCGCTTCAGTCGTGTCCGACTCTGTGCGACCCCAGAGATAGCAGCCCACTAGACTCCCCCATCCCTGGGATTCTCCAGGCAAGAACACTGGCGTGAATTGCCATTTCCTTCTCCAATGCATGAAAGTGAAAAGTGAAAGTGAAGTCGCTCAGTCGTGTCTGACTCTAGCGACCCCGATTGCAGCCCACCAGGCTCCCCCATCCCTGGGACTCTCCAGGCAAGAACACTGGTGTGGGTGCCATTACCTTCTCCCATAGTTGATTTACGATGCTGTGTTAATTTCTGCTGTACAGCCAAGTGACTTGGTTCTACATATATATATATTCTTTTTACTATTTTTTCCGTTATGGTTTATCACAGGATATTGGACAGAGCCCCCAGTGCTGCACGAGAAGACCCTGTTGCTTCTCCATTCTGTACAGAATAGCTTTTGCCCCGAGAATCACAAAGCCCCAGTCCTTCCCTGCCCAGCCCCTGCCTCCTTGGGAAACTCAAGTCTCTCCTCTACATCTGTGAGTGTCTTTGTCTCATAAAACTGTTCCTTTGTGCCGTACTTTCGATTTCACACGAACCCGGTATCTTACAGTATTTGAAAAGATGAGTCTTTAAGCTACACCTGGAAGAAGTCTTGGTTATGGTTACTTGCGCAAGGTGTTGACTGGAAGCAAGTAGAAGGCAATCCTATCCAATTTTTGAGGGAATTATTTTGCCAAAGAGACTGCAGTACAAGCTGATCTCTCCAGGCAGGAGCCTGCTTCATCATGGGCCCGGGCACCTCTGGCCCAGCCCTGTGCTTCTCAGAAATGCACCTTTCTGCCGTGGCATGCTGAGCTGGGCCCTGGAGCTCAGCTGGTTCACCTCCCGTTTGTCCTGTGTGTGGGGAATGGAGGACGGGAGAGGGGCAGTTCTCTGCCGATGATCACCCAGCCCCAGGGGGATGGAGCTGGGCACAGTCCTCCCATCTCAGGGCTCCCCGCCACGCTTCCACCTGCCGTCAGCTCCTCAGCTCACAACCTCTGGGGCCAGCGTGACAGAAAGAAGGGATCTTTGTGAAACAGTGCACAGAGGACAGGGTTCAAGCCCCCGATGCTGGCCCCAGATTCCCACTCAGTCTGCCTCCTTCCAGAGGGACAGGGGAGGTTCTGACCAGACAAGGGGGAAAGCAACTTTGGGTGTGAGCAGCACACGACCGGAGTGAATTCTGATCAGGCCACTGACTACCTGTGTGACCGTGAACATGCCCGTTACCTCTAGGGGCGGCAGTCTCCTTATCTGTCGCGGTGATGCCTACCGCCTGGGGTGGCTGCGAAGCAAGATGAGGAGATAACATAAACTGCTTCCCCTGGTGCTGGCGCGCATCAGCGTCGGTTCTCGTCTTGGGCTGATCCGTGCGAGCTGCTCCGTCTTAGTGGTTTTATGCAACTGTTTATTCCTTATTTGTGCTGCAATCTCCTGGCACCTGAGTTGCCCTGCCCCGTCTTCCAGCCACGCTGTCTGCAGTCTCCAAGCAGTGAAGAGAGACATGGAGGATATTTCTAAGGCTGGAAGTAACAGACACCACTTCTGCCCAGTTCCATCGCGGGAAGTTGTCAACGGCACAGCCACACCGCAGGAGGAGAGCTGGGCAACTACCTTCACCTTGTGTGTGAGGGAGGGAGGGCCCTCTCGGCCACACCAGGCTAGGACACTGGCCGGGTCCTTGGTCTACCTGTGATTCTCTACACGCGGTTCCGCCTCTCCAACCCTCCGTGTCCTCACTGTAAATGGAGCTGGTAGCACCAGTCTTATTATTATGAAGTTGACATAAGGACGTTCGAAGTGCCAAAGGCGGGGAGGACATTTGGTGAATGTTATTTTTCCTTCTTTTTTTCACCCAGCAGTCCTCCTCTGCCCCCTCCTTCTTGCCTCCCTTCTTAGCGCTTCTGCCCTGCTTTCTCCTTGCTTTCCCTGCAGGGAGCTCCTGGGCTGCAGTCCCTGGACCCGCCCGTTTTAAAGCAGAGGGTCCAAGTTACCAGAGCAAACCTGGAGGGCGGAGGTGGGGACACGGAGAGGGTGGCTGGAGCCACACGCCTGCTCCCCGACATAAATCTTGGGAGAAACCATTAGCGGACCTTGCAGCTCAGAGACAAATCACGAGGCAGGGGATCAATGTTATTTTTTCCACATGCTGAATTCATAACCGTTTACGGCAAAATCGATGCAAATCTTCGTGAATAAAGTGATGGCCGGCGCACGTTAGAGTATTAGGGTGGTGAGCGGGGAAGGGCAGCTGCGGCCAGTGGGTGGTGGGGGTGGGGTCGCAGGAGGGAGCCACCTGGGGTTCGGTCCGCTGCAGGGGCAGTGAGCACCCCCAGGAGGGGAGGGGCCCGCGGTGGGAGAGGCGATGCACTTTCCTGAAGGCTTACTCTGAGCTTCATGCTCGACGTTCTCACTGGATCCTTGATTCTGCTCTTAGAGCTTGATGCCGTCAAAGTGCCCATTTCACAGCTTAGGAAACTGAGGCTCAGAGAAGTGGAGCAATGTGCCTGCTGTGGCTAATAACTAGCCGTGCCTGATTCAGACGCACGTCCTCTCCTGCCTGTTCCAGAGGCTCAGAGTTACCCTGTCCCACGCTTTCCTCTGCACCGCTGGGCATGCATACCCTGTCTGGAATGCCTTGCTTCTCTTTCCTCCACTAGAGAAAGAAACTTCCTTTTCGCCTCCACCTTGCTTGCCCGCAGTGTTGCTTCGAAGGCTTGTGGCATCTGTGATGTCTTCAGCTGGCATCGCCATGCCCTCCCACTTGGCTTTTGTGGGTGCTCTGGGGTGAGCCCTGCGATATTGTCTAGGGCCTGCGTCCCGTCTTGCTGTCTCTTTCTCAGTCCACCCACCTGAATCCCAGCACTGACTTTCATCCTTCCACCTGCACAGTCATCTGCCCAACCATCCGTTTGTTTTCCCAGAAACCACACCTGCTTGTATCCTTCCCCAGACAAGAGGCTTCCTTGTTTCCCCGAGAACTTCAGTTCAGCTCAGTTCAGTTCAGTCGCTCAGTCGTGTCTGACTCTTTGTGACCCCATGAATCGTAGCACGCCAG
The DNA here is from genome assembly GCF_014754425.2 of Oryx dammah. Classification (NCBI taxonomy): domain Eukaryota; kingdom Metazoa; phylum Chordata; class Mammalia; order Artiodactyla; family Bovidae; genus Oryx; species Oryx dammah. The sequence continues at coordinate 1,479,325 of NW_024070211.1, forward strand.
GCCTCCCTGTCCATCACCAACTCCCGGAGTTCACTCAAACTCATGTCCATCGAGTCGGTGATTCCATCCAGCCATCTCATCCTCGGTCGTCCCCTTCTCCTCCTGCCCCCAATCCCTCCCAGCATCAGGGTCTTTTCCAATGAGTCAACTCTTCGCATGAGGTGGAGTTTCATCTTCAGCATCAGTCCTTCCACTGAATACCCAGGACTGATCTCCTTCAGAATGGACTGGTTGGATCTCCTTGCAGTCCAAGGGACTCTCAAGAGTCTTCTCCAACACCACAGTTCAAAAGCATCAATTCTTTGGTGCTCAGCTTTCTTCACAGTCCAACTCTCACATCCATACATGACCACAGGAAAAACCATAGCCTTGACTGGACGGACCTTTGTTGGCAAAGTAATGTCTCTGCTTTTTAATATGCTGTCCAGGTTGGTCATAACTTTCCTTCCAAGGAGCAATGGGCACCCTAATGGTGAAGCTCATTACTGCCCACTCCTGACCCAGGGCAGACACAAAGTAAGGGATCTGCCGTGCTGGGTGGGGCTCCAGTGAGATGGGGCCATGAGGGCAACCTTGAAGGGGGCTCCCAAAATCTCAGCAATCAAGGTAAAGATATTTTAATGTTATGTGTATTTTAAACTATAAGTCATATATATTGTAAACTTTTACCAAAGTCAACGTTTCTTTGGTAACTTTGCCTCTCTGGTTTATCCAGCCATGCATGAATCCATCCATCTGTCCGTCTGCCTGACTAGCATCTGTCCATCCATCCATCCCCCCATCCACCCATCTGTTCTTCCATCTGTCCATCCTTTCTTCCTTCCATGCCTCCATCCACCCAGCCACCCATTTTTAGGTAGTTTCCAGGACTTGCAAAATTATCAGACTTTATGCTGTCAGATGCTTCAAAATGGACGAACCTTGAGGATATTATGCTAAGTGAAACCAGACAGTCACAGAAGGACAAATACTGCACAATTACACTTATGCGAAGTACTTATAGCAATCAAACTCATAGAGGCAGGAAGGAAAATCGTGATTGCCAAGGGCTGGGGGAGTTAAGGTTGGGGAGCTTAGTGTTCAACGGGTGTGCAGTTTCAGATTTGCAAGATGAAAAAAGCTCTGGGGATGGATGGTGGGGGCAGCTGCACAGCAACGTCAGGTGTGAACACCGCTGAACTGTACACTTAGAAATGGCTAAGAGGCTACGTTTGATGTGTTTATCTTACCACCATTAAAAATAAATGAATTAATATAGAAAATCACCTGATTTCCCGAGCAAGCCTGTACAGAGTGCCACCCCTCACCCACCTGTTCAATCCAAGCTACTGCTGGTCAGGCTTGGCCTGCAGTCTGGCCCCCACGCGTCCCCAGCTGGCTCCTCTGGTCCGCCTCTTGCTCTCTGGACTCCCAGCTCCCCAGGTGCTCATGGTTTGTGCAGCGCCATCATGGACACGCTCACCATCATGCCTAACCCTGTGAGCATGCTCTGTGTGGGGTCTGTTCCAGGTGCTTTCATGAATTGCTGCGTGCCGTCTGGAGAGCTAGGTACTGTCAGCGAGCCTGTTCTAACGGTGAGGAAACTGAGGCCAGGGGAAGCCAGGTGGCCTGTCCACACTGCCCCGGCCACTGAGCCACAGCACAGGACTCGGACCCAGCCTGTTGCCACCTCAGCTGCCCCCAGTGTCTGTGGTTTGCACACAAACCACACCTGCTTGGATCCTTCCCCAGACAGGAGGCTTCCTTGTTTCTCCAAGACCTTGTGGGCACCACAATGATGAAGCTCATCACTGCCCACTCCTGGCCCAGTGTGGACACAAAGGAAGGGATCTGCCATGCTGGCTGAGGCTCCAGTGAGGAAGGGCCATGAGGGCAAAATTGAAGGGGGTTCCCCAAATCTCAGTAATCAAGGTAAAAACACTTCACTCTTATATGCATTTTAAACTATTAAAATTTAGTGCAAAAACCCATGTTGTTGTTCAGTCACTCAGTCATATCCAAGTCTTTGTGACTCCATGGGCTGCAGCACGCCAGGCCTCCCTGTCCATCACCCTCTCCCTGAATTCACTCAAACTCATGTCCATTGGGTCAGTGATGCCATCCAACCATCTCATCCTCTGTCGTCCCCTTCTCCTCCTGCCCTCAATCTTTCCCAGCATCAGAGTCTTTTCAAATGAGTCAGTTCTTTGCATCAGGTGGCCAAAGCATTGCAGCTTCAACTCCAGCAACGGTCCTTCCAATGAACACCCAGGACTGATCTCCTTTAGGTTGGACTGATTGGACATCCCTGCAGTCCAAGGAACTCTCACACCACATTTCAAAAGCATCAATTCTTCGGCGCTCAGCTTTCTTTATGGTCCAACTTTCATATCTGTATTTGACTGCTGGAAAAACCATAGCCTTGACTAGACAGACAAAGCTTTGCTTGGATATGCCAGCATGGATTTATTGGCAAAAAAATCTATGGTGAACAGAATATCAAAATTAAGTGTAGACAAGATCTGATCCTACACCATCCTGCCTCACCTTCCTTTCTTTCATCCCAGTCGTGCTTTAACTTTACCTGTGGGGTTTGTTAAAGTGGGGCCATCCTCTGGCATGTGTGGGGTGTCACTGATCCCACTGTCTAAGCAGCCATTCTTCTCTTCACTGACCCATTTGGCAGACTCCTTGTCTTGGAGTTTTATTGGTATTCCACGTAAACCAAGTTATTCAGCATCTTTTTCTCCACTAATTTTCCTACTACACTATTCTTTTCTAATCTTTCTTTATATTTCTAATTAAATAGCTTTTTCCTAGGACGCCGATTCCGTCTCCCCTTTGAATTACCCTGGATCCACCAGGGCTGGACCCCGGCAAGTTGCTTAACCTCCCTGGGCCTCAATTTCCTCTCCCATCAAGGATGCCTCTAATAGAACCAACACTGTCATGCAGCCTTGAGAATTAAACTAAATAAAGCACGTACAGCACCCAGCACTTGGCTAACAAAAAAGGGCAAGGTCTAGTAAAAAACGATTCAAGTGATGCTTCCATCCAGGAAAAGAAAAACAAGCATAACATGTTAATTTATGTTAGTGGGCATCACAAGCCATCAGCTTTTGTGTTTGCCTTTCTTGTTTTCCCACTGACATTTCTCAACCACCCCTGGCACAAGGGAGTTGGCACTGAAAGCGAGTACAGAGAACAGGAGAGGGGCTGGAAGGATCAGGGTGGGTGGTGAAGCAGCTCACAGCTCATCAGAGCGAGGCAGCCGGTGGCTGCCATCTTCCACCCTCCAGAGCTTGCACATTTGCTCATCGACTTCAGCAGGAGACGCTCCTGGTCCTCCAGAAGCATGCTCTGTGGAGATGGCTACACGTCTGGAGGAAAATACGCTAGAGAAAGTGAGCTTTCTTTCCCCTGCGCTGTTCAGGAGTGTTCCGAGAGCCGGATGTCCAGGGGTGGATGGTCAGCAATCTGCAAGACCGCCTGAATCTTTTCTTTTTTAAATTTTATTTTACGGAGTTATTTGCTGATTTATTTGGCTGCATCAGTTCCCAGTTGCGGCAAACAGGATCTTGGTTGCATGCCATGTGGGGCCTTCCGTAGAGGCACACGGACTCTCCAGCTGCGGTGTGGAGGCTCAGTAGTTGCTCCACAGCTTGCAGGATGTACTTTCTTGTCTGGGGATTGAAGGCTTCCCCGGGGGCTCAGTGGTGAAAGAATGTCTGCAGTTCAGGAACTGCAGGAGGTGTGAGTTCAATCCCTGGGTCGGGAAGATCCCCCGGAGGAGAGCCTGGCAACCCACTCCAGTGTTCTTGCCTGGAGAATCCCATGGACAGAGGAGCCTCGTGGGTTACAGTCCGTGGGGTCGCAAAGAATCGGACACGACTGAAGCAATTTAGCACGTGTGCACGGCAGGGATCAAACCCACCTCTGCTGCATTGCAAGGTGGATTCTTAACCACTGGACCACCAGGGAGGCCTCCAGCCGAATCCTTTCAACCAGATGCGTCAGGCGTTGCCATGACTGTGGGATGCTCAAGGCTCCTGGTCCTGGGGACCCGCAGAGATGTGGTCAATCCAGTTCCGCTCTCCAAACCGAGTTAAGCTGCCCTCTCCACCTCTCTCCAGTGTCGCCGTCGAGTGAGAATGAATGCCAGCCTCCTGAAGATGAAGGCTCTGGCAGAGTGTTCTGTCCAAGAAGCCGCTGGTGTGTCTCTTGAAGCAGTCAAGGGGACGGAGCCCAGCTCGAGGTGCCAGGAGGAAGGGGCAGACTTCTGGTTGCCTAGGGGCATGTTGGCCACTCAGCCACCTCATTCATAGGCTGGTTCTCAAAAGAATCTTGGGAGGGGGAGAAGCCGGAATGACTTTTCTTATACTGAGGCTTGGGGATAATAAGGGATTATATTGGGCCATCCAGGAATACTGGGCAGTGTGAGGATGGACAACGTGGTTTCTGGAGGGTGGTTTTCTTCCAATATTCCACGCTAAGAATCTGGCTGTGAAGGTGTGACTTTTTCTTCCAGAGACATTGACCTGCCTCTCTCTTCTCAAGGACCAAAGGAAGTGGGGTGAAGTGGAGGGCGTGTCCGCCACCCAGCCGTGGTGGGCGGGAGAGAGCGAGGACCAGCCCCAGCTCTTCACAGCAGCCTCAGCATCGTCGTGCTCTGCAGCGGATCGTAGCATCCCAGAGCAGCAGGGCTGCAAGGGGTCTTGTTGCTTCAGTTCAGCCCCCATCCATGGTCCAACCAGCAAGCCCAAGGTCAGGCACAAGAAGCACCCTGCCAAGGAGAGACGGTTGTTTCCTGGAAGGGCTGAGACCACTACTCAAGCCTTCTGACCCTTGTGATCAGCTCCTGGGGGGCCAGCCCCCCACTGGCTCACTCTGACTGTGGGCAGGTGCCCCTTCTCTAAGCCTGTGTTTCCCTACGTGGATGGATGCAGGGGACGAGTCCCTGCTCTGGCAATTGGGAAGTCATACGATAGTCAGCTGTGAGCGTAAGGATGGAGAGAGTTCCTACTGTGTGCCAGACCCTGGGCTGGGCCCTTGGCATATGAGGTGACTATGAGGCAATCACAACTACATCATCTGCCTGGAACGTTTCCTGACTTCCCCTCCCCCTGTCCCTTCCTCTGATTTCTTCTTTAGCCCAGAACCCACTCAGTACTACCGTCTCAGCGAGATGTCACCTCCTCCAGGAAGTACGCTCTGATGACCGATGCCCCACCTCACGTCCCGACACGGCATGTGCACCCTGGCATAGCACGGGTCACAGAACGGGCTATGCCAGTTGGCCATTTCAAGGGCTGTATCCCATTCTAGACCTCGAGACCTGAGCAGGTAGCCATCTTGTTCACCGTGGCATCTCAGTGCACGTCAAGGCGTCAGATACAGAGTATGCACGTGATATATATCTGCTAAGCTTCACCAGTGAGGAATCTGAGATAATAGAGATGGAAAAACCGCTAACTGCGAAGGACCCTTTCACAAGAAGAGGTGTGAGGTGTTGTAATTCCACGTCTCATCTACAGAGGGCGATGCTGAGCCCAAGGGACTGCTCCAGGGGTGGTGGCATTTTAGACTAAAGCAGGGTGGGGGGTGTGTGTGTGTGATATTTGGAGGAAAGGGGGTCTGTGGCCTCTGCATTACAACACACAGCAATGATACAGAGCCTGCTCCAGTGATTCCTGAAACCCGCATAGACTCATTCCAGCAATGGAACAATTTCCTGGGGGTTGCAGCTCCTGGCCCTGGAGCCCTGCCCAACTTGTGGTCAAGGGGCGATCAATCACAGTTAAACCCGACTTATTATTTTGGCTGCATTTTCTTCCCCTCTCCTTTTCTGGCCCTCCGTTGGATTTAATTGGATATCGATAACAGATGCAGGTGGAGTGAAACTCCATGGTCCCGAGCTGGATGGGGGGCAGCTGTAGAAAGAGGATGCTGGAAGCAGGGGACGGACAAGCTTTGTGTCGAGACACAAAGGGTCCAGGCCCTGGGGCCCCGAGTGACAGTGCCAGCTCGTGCGTTTTCATCCCCCACCACTTTCTGCTCCTTTCGCCTCCGCCTCTGTTTTCCTTCAGGGTCCCGCCCATGACTGGACCTGCTGGTCCTCCACGCCAGCCGAATCGTTTTATTTCTCTAAGCCTCAAGCATTTTGAGCTTCCCTGGCGGCTCAGACAGAAGAATCTACCTGCGGTGCAGGAGATGTGGGTTCGATCCCTGGGTTGGGAAGATCCCCTGGAGAAGGAAATGACAGCCCACTCCAGTATTCTTGCCTGGAAAATACCATGGACAGAGGAACCTGGCGGGCTGCAATCCATGGGGTCGCAAAGAGTCAGACATGGCTGAGTGACTTTCACTTCCATTCATTCAGGCATTTTAATGAGGTCCTTCCTGGAGGGAGGTGGGACACTTGGGGTTACTGTTCAGCAGACATTCAGAAACTGTTCACCTCCCACTGTGGCAGAGTGTCCCCATCCCCTGATGAACAGCTTTGATGAACGCAAAGTCGGCAGGCATGATCCAGGCGGGAGCCTTAAGCATGTGTGTGCCAGTTGGCTTAATCTCTTGTGCTCTTGTGACTAAGCAGAAGATGCCCGAGGCTCCAGAACGACCACCTGAGGTCAGATCTGAACCCAACCTGCATCTGGAGTACAGCAGCCACCCTCGTCCAGCCCAGAGCTGCTGAGCCACAGCCAAGCTGAGCCCCGTGAGCATAAGACAAATGCTTACGGTTGGGAGTTACTGAGAGTTTATGCTATTTGTTACAGAACATTATTGCTATAAAAGCCTGGCTGATGCAGAGGGTAGTGTGGGAACCCAGTGAATGATACAGCAAAGCAGATTATTCTAGTCTGTGAGACAGGAGACCTGGCCTCTCTTGCAAACACCTCTGCTGACTCCTACGCGCCTCTGGAGGAGAAGGAAAGAAGCCAGATCCCCTCCGGAGGGCCAGGTATGTGCTCCGTGCACCCCACAGGCCCTTTCATTTTGTCATCGCCGTTTCTGTCTTATCTTGACCTTTCTCTGGGTCACGCATGACACTAAGTATTTATAAGGCTAATCAGGATTATGCTAAAGATGAAACTGATGCTTAAATGATTAATAGCTTAAGAGGCATTTGTCGCATACATACTATGGGACAGGCTTGCATCAGGTTATTTCAATGTCTTGTTGCAATTCACCCTTAGCACAATCCACTAGACCGTGGCTCGTGGAGCAGACATCACATCTGTTTAGCTCGCTGCTGTGGCCCCAGGGCCTTGTGGTGCCTGGCACATGGGTACTCAAGCAGTTGTTGTTGAAGAGAAAGTCCTACGAGATAGAGGCTTGCGCCAGTGTTCCCCCCACCCACCCCCGGCCACCAGCTTCCTTTCTACAGCTGCTGAAATTGAGGCAGGTGAGCTGGCCTAAGCGGTGGGTCTATTGTCTCAGTTGGGGGTGATGTTGCCCCCCCAGGGGACATTTGGCAGCACCTGGGGACGGTTTTGGTTGTCAGTGGAGGGCATAATGTAGCTACTGGTACGTAGAGGGCAGAGGCCAGAGACACTGCTCACATCCTACAGGGCAGTCCCGCAGAAAAGAATAATCTGACCTAAAACGTCAGTGGTGCTGAACGTGGGGGACTCCAGCTTGGCTGTTAGGGGAGTCTGGCTATGAGGGCCCCTTGGGGCCTCCCAGGTGGCACCATGGTAAAGAACCTGCCTGCCAAGGCTGGAGACGCCAGAGCCAATCCCTGGGTGGGGACGATCCCCTGGAGGAGGAAATGGCAACCCACTCCACTACTCTTGCCTGGAAAGTTTCATGGACAGAGGAGCCTGGCGGACTGCAGCCCAGGGGGTCACAAAGAGTCGGACGCGACTGAGTGACTGAACACGCCCGCGGCTGCCATAACAACTGAACAAACCGGGTGACTTGAGGTTGGAAATCAGTTTTCTCACAGCTCTCAGGGTGGCGCCCACCGTCGAGGCGTCTGCACGACTGCACTCCCCCGGAGGCGCTGGGAAACACCTTCTTGCCTCTTCCCGTGTCTTGTGGTTGCAGCGCCCTTGCCTCCAGTCTGCCTTGCTCCAGCCTCTGTCTCCACCTCCACCCCACCTCCCCTCCTCTGTCTCAAATCCCTCTGTTTTTTCTCTTAAAAGATGGTGGCTCAGATGGTAAAGAATCCCCCTGCAATGCAGGAGACCCGGGTTCAATCCCTGGGTCGGGAAGATTCCCCTGGAGAAGGAAATGACAACCCACTCCAGTATTCTTGCCTGGAGAATCTCATGGACAGAGGAACCTGGTGGGCTACAGTCCATGGGGTCACAAAGACTCTGGACGTGACTGAGTGGCAAACGCTTTAAATACCCTTGGATCGTCTCACAATCCCCTAACATAATCTCACCTGCAAGGCCATTTTTCCAAATAAGGTACCATCACAGGTTTGGGGGATTTAATGCGGATATCTTTTGTGTGAAGGGATATTTTTCAGCTGCCTACAAGACTTCTTCTTGAATGTGGACTTGGCCTGCTCTTCCACAGGCATTACTTATGTTTCATCTTCGTTCTAAGGGGTGCGTTTCACTCGGTGTTGCTCATAGAGCACTGAGGCTCTCCTGGAAGAATCACCAATGGGTCAGAATCTGCTCTCCGGCTTTAAAGCTCCTGCTCTCATGTTTAAACTTGCTTCTGGAACCCTACCTGCCCGTCTGGGCTCCGAGGAGCTCCTACTCCAAGGAGTGCCTGGAGATGCCCCCTGGACCAGCCCTGCAGACGGTGATCAGGGGGCATCCTACCTGGCTGACGCGAAGCACCAGCAGCCTTTTCAAGGGAATCCGTCTTTCACGCATCTGGGGACGCTGGGTGGAGAGAGACCCAGGACCAGCCTCCTCTGGAGACGGGGAGCAGATGGCCTCACCCCAAGGTCCTTTCAGTCGTTGCTGCTCCAAGAACTCCCGGCCTCCCTTGTCCCTGGCTGTCTTCCCTCTTACTAGCCCTCTGCTCGACGAGGGCCAGCACCCCGTGGGGGCTCCTGCCTGGGAGCAGAGCAGTAAAGCGGAGAGACTCCTCTGGCCCTCGTGGGAGCTTGGGTGACGTCAGTAAGGGACAGCGGTGTGAGAACTGTGCCGCCACCCGCCTCCACCCTTAGTGGCGTCCCGTCAATGCCACAGAGACCAGCGGGGGCACACTGCGTACTACATCACTTAATAACCTCAATAAACTTCTGCTCTTCCCCCCTTTTGGTAATAGCTTTATTGAACCGTAATTCACCCACAAGAAAATTTAAAGTGATACATGGGCTATATTTTGACACATACACACCTATAAAACCATCACCACGATGGAGACAATGAAAATATACGTCCCCCTTCAGAAGCTTCCCTGTCCACCTTCGTGGTTCCTCTCTCTTCCCCTCCTCACCACCCCTCCCACCCCCGGGCAAATCACTGACCTGCTGTCTGTCGCTATAAGTCAGTTTCCGTCCTCTAGAGTTTTATATAATGAAACCACGCAGCACGGGCTAGTTTTTGGTGCGGCTTCTTCCGCTCAGTGTACGCGGTTTGAGCTTCAGCCACATTGTGTCACGTAGCAGCGGATTGTTCTTTTTGTTGACGGCTAATATCACATCTCACGGCCGCTCTACACTCCGTGTACTTCCCCTGTTGACAGTCGTGGGATCTTCCCGATTTTTCATGACTGTGAATAAAGATGTTATGAACGTTTATGTGAAAGTCTTGGTATGAACACTGCTGTTGCGTGGCTAAGTTGTGTCCGACTCTTTGCGGCCCCATGAACTGTAGCCCGCCAGGCTCCTTTATCCGTGGGCTTCTCCAGGCCAGAATACTGGAGTGAGTTGCCATTTCCTTCTCCAGGGGATCTTCCCGACCCAGGGATCAAACCTGCGTCTCCTGCTTGGCAGGCGGATTCTTTGCCACTGAGCCGCCTGGGAAGCCAGGGAGAGGAAAGGGACACAGGCTTCCTTTGCTCTCGGGTAAAACACCGAGGAAGGGCTGGGCCGTGTGGTGGGGGCGTGAGTAACTGAAGGAGCCCAGACTGTTCTCTGAAGCGTCTGTGCCATCCCACGTGGGCCTCAGCAGCACACGAGGTTTCCTGTTGCCCTGCATCCTCACCAACGCTCAGTATGTTCACTTGTCCATGGTTAGCCATTCTAATATGTACACCAGCTTTAACTGGCATTTACCTAATGCCCAATAATGCTGAGCATGTGTGTGTGTGTGTGTGTGCGCGCGCGTGTTTATTTGCCATCCAGATATCTTCTTTGGTGAAGTGTCTGAATCATTTGCCCATTTTTAACTGGCTTGTTGATTTTCTATTGCGTTTTGAGAATTCTTTATTCCAGACATACCTTTTAGTAATAAACGATTTGTGAATATTTTTTCTCTGTTTCTGTCTTGTCTCTACATAACAGTCTTTTTCAAAACTATTGAGTTTCCATGCTGATGAAGCCCAGTTTTTCAATTGGCTCTTTGATGGATCATGTTACTGGTTTGTATCTAATGAAATCTTTGCCTCAGCTGTCGTCTGGAAGTTCTTTCATGGCAGTGAGCCTGCCTGGTGAAGGACCTGCCCCCCGCATTTCTGGCTTCTTGGGGATTAAGCTCAGGGTTTTGAAGACCATCGTCCTGGCTGGTGAAGGACCTGCCCCCCGCATTTCTGGCTTCTTGGGGGTTAAGCTCAGGGTTTTGAAGACCATCGTCCATTACATTCTGTCTGCTTTTTGTTGTTGCTACTGCAGCTTTGGGCAGGAGGGTAAATCCGGCCCCCACGGCCCCATCCTGGTCTGAAGCCCCCAGTCCATTTTTAAGGTAAGCATCGTTTTCCTCACAGTGTCGCCCATCTCTCAGTTGAGGAAATAGAGTTCAGAGAGGGAAAGGGACTTGTCTTGGGTCCCACAGCGCATAAATGGTAACATCGGGGCAGAGGCCCAGAGCTGCCCGCTGACTCGAGTCCCACTTGCTGCTGGAGATTTCTGAGTCCGGCATGCATCTAGGATCTGGGATGGACCAGACCGGAGCCTCTCACCCAGTCTTGCTGGCTAGGCACTGGCACTCTAGATCAAAAGCAACCTCTGTGAGCTTTAGGTGTCTAATTATAGCACGCGTGCTCACTACACGTAGTGGGCGCAGTGAGTGCATGGTACTTCTCTAGCATGCAGTCGTGTCTGACTCTCTGCGACCCCGTGGACTGTAGCCCGCCAGGCTCCTCTGTCCATGGGATTGTCCAGGCAGGAATACTGGAGTGGGTTGCCATTTTCTCCTCCAGTGGTTCTTCCTGACCTAGGAGTTGAACCTGTATCCCCATTGTCTCCTCTATTGCAGGTGGGTTATTTACCACTGAACCACCGGGAAAGCCCCTTAGATATTTAATCTGCTTACCAAAAATGTTAATTCTGAGTCAACTTGCTCTGCAATGGGTACGAAAAATGCAATCACAAAGTCATAGGCTTTCCAAGACCTGTCAGATCTGGGCTCCAGCCTTCCGATCCATGCCACTTCTACAGGAGGATTAAAAGTCTAATCCTGTGTCTATGGCAGACATCACCATCATTGATGGAACTCTTCCTGCTGAGCTAGACTTCATCTCAAAATCCACTTTTGAAAACATCTAATGCTCAGAGAGCCCACCACCGACTGATTGGATCAGCATATGAAACGAAGCCCATTTGCATTTTAGTTCTAAAGCATTCTGGTCACGTGGCCATCCGGCCTTGTGGACATACCTCATTGGACCAAGCCTTGGCCACCTCCTAAGGCAGGGTGTTTCATTATCATCCAGCTGAGATGTGAGGGATGAATTTGCTGGACAGGCCTCTCTCCCCAACTCCAGGCTTGTACCTGTCATACCTGGACAAAGATCCTCAAAGGGGGAAGAGAGGAGGAGGTGGCCAGCTGGTGAATCTCACCTTCTAGGTGGTCAGTTTCTCTGCTGAAGTTCTGTGTATACCCCAGGGGCAAGCAGGTGAAAGTAGATATAAACCCAAGGGTAACTCTGCACACAGCTCAGCCTGCCAGTCCAGACACCCAGAGGGTCCGAGCCCTGGCCTTGGATTCATGACTCAGAGCTGCTTCCTGGAGGCTGCTCTGCGGGCTCCCTCTGAGAAGCGGCATCACAGGATGGAGGCCACCCTCTCCCCTCCTGGGCTGTGGGGAAGCCGTGTCTCCCTCGTTGTGAGTCCTTGGCCTGGTGCTTGCGTGGTCACGTGACCTAAGCCGAGCTGGTCAACATGCCTCATCTGTCTGCTCATATGTTGGATCAGCTTCAGGGGCATGACCCAGCCTGGGCGGTGGAGAGGCAGGCCTGGGATTTGGATAGGAATTACTCTTTTCCACAGACTTGAGCCCAGGAGTAGAACCTTGAGCCTTCATGGGAAGAAGCTGCCTGTCTGTAGAAAGTGCAAGAGGGAGATGCAGAGCAGAGAGGCCTTGTTAAGCCCCAAAGTCAGCCGTGCTGGACCTCTCAGCTGTCAAGCCTACATACGTCCTGGGCTTCTGAAGCTGGGTGAGCTGGTTTTTAGACAACCAATGAGTTCTGATAGGGACTGACTGTGACTCCAGGCCTGTTGGGCCCTCTCTGGCTGCTGTGTGCCAGCCCAGGGCCAGGGGCCACGAGGGGATTTGCTACCAGCAGCATGAAACACGAGCCTTGACAACATGTCAAAATACTGGGGTACAGAGATAAACCCAGCCCAGTCTGTCCCTGGAGAATTCACAGCCAGTTACCACTGAGCCACCATATACAGCAAGTCGTGTCCACAGCGTGATGTATATTGTGGAAATGTACCCAAGACGCTGGGAACTCAGAGGGAAGCAGAAACAAGGAAGATGAGCCACATGCCCAGAGAAAGCGTTTAAGACAACACTTGAAGAGACATTGGGGTTAATGGCTCAGGTCGTGCAACAGTCCTGGGCTTAACTCCCGTGCAGCCCCTTGCTCGCTCAGTACCACTGGGCAAGTTAGTTAATGTCCATGTGCCTCAGTCTCCTCATCTGTAAAATGGGCATCTACCTCAAGGGCTTATTGAGAGGATTAAATATGATAACCTAGGCATAGTGACTTAGTGATCAGTACAGTGACTAGAGCAAATGTTTAGACAAGATATGTCTATTGTATTATTATTATCTCACTGAGGGTGGGTGCAGGAACAGCAAAAAGAGGACACTAAGAGGCAGACACTCACGAAGGGGTTAGGTTGTTGGATTCAGGTTTGTGGAAAAGAAGGAAGGGTCCTGGGTAGTGGGACTGGGGTGGGTGACGGTGCAGAGGAGGGACAGAGTGAGGGGTCCACCCAGTAGAGCTCCCCCCTCCCTACCGCTGGCGGCAGGAAGCGGGCAGGAGGACAGGCATCAGCCATCAGGGTGCGGGCCGGCCTGCAGGTACCTAGCTTGTTGCTATAAGCAGCAACGCAGCGTCTCTTCTTTAGAAGAAGAGTCTGCAGCCAGCTAACCCAGAAGTTGATTTGCTCGATCTGGCTAAGTTACTGGGCAGTTCAGCAAGGAAAATCAGTACAAGAAACCTAGTCAGGCCAACTGTCTGGCGGAGGCAGGCAGGCGCCTGGCATACAACATGCGTGCCAGGAGACGCTGTTATGCAAACACCGAAGCAGGTCCACCCGGGCACAGAGGCGCCCTTGGAGCCCAGCCTCCAGGAGAAACAAGGGAAAAGTCACAGGAGACAGTGTCACAGTTATTTTTCCTTCTGATCATGGGGAGAATGATGTTTACTCCTGCGAGCTCCTGGAGCAGTGGAAGAGGGAGTCCTCGGGAGGCCAGCGCCCTCCCGCCCTGCACGCGACCCCTCTTCCGCATCTAGCCTTGAAGACTGCGGTTCTCCGGAGGGCGGGGTGTTGACTCAGGAACTCTGTCCGAATCCTCTGCACCCCGACTTCCTGGGTCACCTGAGGTCACCTTGGCCAGTTTGCACAAAGGTACCACTGGCTCCTCGGGAAAAAGAGCATCTCCCTGCCTTCCTCCCCCTCCCCGCCCACTCACTGACCTGCTCTGCCCTCACTGACCGCTGTCCTCACTCACTCCTTCGTTCCCGAATCCAGCCTTTGGATCACTCTTTTCTTTTCTTCTTTTCCCACTCACGCGTCCTCATTTACACCTTCATGAAAGCTTTCTTGTCGCCTGGGTACCAGGCAATGTGCTTGGATGTGGGTGGCAGTGGTGCCACGGCTGAGGTCACTGCAAGCAGACGGGGCTGCCTGTGGCCGTGGGGTGGCCCGAGGCCTCCCTGGGGCTGCCCCACAAGCAGCTGGGCCAGGAGGAGACAGAGAGCAGGCGCAGAGAGCAGGCCAAGCCAGGGCAGCCACTGGGCTACGTATGGGCAGCCTGAAGCAGCGTCAGGGAGACGCCAGGGCTCCCGACTCCTAAGCGTCAGCGGCCTGGGATTGCGGCTCCAGACTAAACCGCGTTCTCACCCTCCCCCTTACCAGGTCTGGGTATTCGCCGTCTCTGAGTATTTCAAGGCTTTATCATTTCCTCCAGGGTATGCAGGAGGGAAGAGGAGGTCTGGCAAAGAGAAGGCTGGAAGGCAGTCCTGGGAGAAAGGCTTCTCAGAGCCGTGTGCCTGTTGGTCAAAAGCACATGTTTGGGGACCTCCCTGGTGGTACAGTGGTTAAGGCTTCACCTTGTAACACAGAAGCCTTGGGTTTGATCCCTGGCCAGGGAACTAAGATCTCCCATGCTGTGGCGCTCCAATACTTTGGCCACCTGATGTGAAGAGCTGACTCCTTGGAAAAGACTCTGATGCTGGGAAAGATAGAGGGCAGGAGGAGAAGGGGACGACAGAGGATGAGACGGCTGGATGGCATCACCGACTCAGTGGACATGAGTCTGAGCAAACTCTGGGAGTCAGTGAAGGACAGGGAAGTTCACATCCACGTTCATCTTCAACTACCCATTTGAAGGGGGCACAGTTTTACCCATGGCACCGACTGTGTGTCAGGCGAGGTGATGGTCGTTGGAGAAAAATACTCATTGGATGGAGTGTTGGGGAACTGCTTTCCTAGGACTGATGACTCAGCGAAGCTGAAGAATCCCTGGGTCCCATGCTGGCTGGGATCTCCCAGCCGACCTCCAGCCTCACCTGTCTGGTTGCAGCTTCCAGCAGGGCCTCAGCCGCTCATCAGTAAGGAACAGCGGGCAGGATAAATCTCACTCTAAAATTAATGTAGCTCAGGAAAAAAAGTACATTCACTCATTTCAACTTCTTGTTGCAAGACTCGTAAGTGAATAAATCCAAAATAAATGTAACCGGGACGAAGGGAGAAGCCACGATAAACGCAGTCCTGTTGCCCTAAATGAAGACAAAGGCTCCAAGACAGTATTAAATTCCATCCCTGAAGGCTCATTTCATTTCAGACCCGGATTTCCACAAAATCGAGTTTTCCGGCGAGCCAGGCCCGGCTCCTGCTCCAGCCTGCTCTGCCCCTGCCTCCTCCCTCCACAAGCTCGTTTCCTCCTTGTCCGAGCAGACTCTGGGTGTGCTGGGCCCTGCAGGTTGCCTCCTCTGGCTCTCACCCAGCAGCTGGCGCCGCAGACTCCCCAGACGTGGCGACTTCCTCAGCTTTGGGAGTGAGGCTTCCACCGTGCTCCAGGGACCCGAGACAGCTGCTCGGGCTTCTGAGGTTTCCATACTGCTGGTCACATCTTCCTGCAGCCCAGGTGGGGCCTGAGCAGCACTCCACTCACCTGTGTGTCTCCAGGACACTCTGGCCCTGGGGGCTGGGAGAGCAAGAAGCAGGGTGTTCAGTCCTGAGCGTCCTGCTAGCCAAAATGCGTCAGCTAGATCTGCCGGGGGTGGAGGCAGGTCTTTTTAAATACGTATTTTGAAACTTGTTTGTTTTGGTGGCGCCGGGTCTCCGTTGCTGTGCACGGGCGGGCGTTCTCTAGGTGCAGCCAGAAGGGGCTGCTCTCTAGTTGCGGCGTGCGCACTTCTCACTGCGGGGGCGTCTCTTGCTGTGGGCTCTGGGGGTGCCGGCTTCACTGGTTGCACCAGCTTCAGTAGTCGTGGCACAGGGGCCTAGTCGCCCCACGGCTCGAGGCATCTTCTCAGACCAGGGATCCAACCCGTGCTCCCTGCGTTGGCAGGGCAGGCAGGTTCCCAACCACTGGACCACCGGGAAGTCCAGAGGCAGGGCTTAACCCACGTCACGTCAGCCCGACAACGATGGATCCCATCCTCGCAGATTCCATCCTCATAGATTCCATTCTACGGACCCGGAGGCTCGACATCCTCAGGGCAGGGGAGGTTGGGCGTGTGGAAGGCAGAGAAAGGAGCAGCTGGGGACGAGGTCGCTAGCCTGTATGGGGCCCTCCCGCATGTACTGGTCTCCTCGGGGAAAGTTGATCCAGCCTTTATTTGTGGACGGAGGGTAAACTCAACCAAGCCAGGGGCTGTATCTGCCGGTACACACCCAGCACAGAGCCTGACACACACAGGGCATTAAACACACTTGCCAAGTGGATTTAAATGACGCTCACTGCCCGGTCCCCACCTTCAGTGATGTCACCAGCCAGGCGATCTGGGGTGGACTGTCCCTGACCCTGCCCGTGGATCAGCTGCGCTGTTTCCCCATCTTCATGACTCAGCTGAGCGGACTGAGGAGCTGGTGGAAGACTTTCAGGGAATCCAGCGAGCCCCCTGACGGAACCGAGGGATGGCTGTCCCAGTGCCAACAGGCATGTCTGAGTCAGGTCGCTGCCCACAGAGAGAGCTGCTTCACCTGCGCCCAGCCCTTCCCGGGGAGGTCGTGGTGCTGGCCTTGCTGCTGGCGGTGGTGGGGGAAGGTCTGCTTTCAACAGCGGTGAGAGCAGCCATGGATGAGCGCCCACTGTGTGCCAGCCCTCCCCCCGGCTTCTCCACCTACTCTCCCAGCACATCTCGTTCGAAGGCTACTATTTGCTAGGTTGTGTGTCAGTAGCGGTGGCTCAGACGGTAAAGCGTCTGCCTGCCATGCAGAAGACCCAGGTTCGATCGCTGGGTCGGGAAGATCCTCTGGAGAAGGAAATGGCAACCCACTCCAGGATCTTCGCCTGGAAAATCCCCTGAACAGAGGAGCCTGGTGGGCTCCAGTCCAGGGGGTAGCTGAGGGTTGGACACGACTAAACGACTTCAGTTCATGTTAGTGCTGGGGATTGCTCGGGTGTCATGAAGTTTACATTCTAAAAGGGGGTCAGTTCAGTTCAGTTCAGTTGCTCAGTTGTGTCCGACTCTTTGCGACCCCATCAATTGCAGCACACCAGGCCTCCCTGTCCATCACCAGCTCCCGGAGTTCACTCAGACTCGTGTCCATCGAGTCAGTGATGCCATCCAGCCATCTCATCCTCGGTCGTCCCCTTCTCCTCCTGCCCCCAATCCCTCCCAGCATCAGGGTCTTTTCCAATGAGTCAACTCTTCGCATGAGGTGGCCAAAGGACTGGAGTTTCAGTTCAGCATCATTCCTTCCAAAGAACACCCAGGGCTGATCTCCTTCAGAATGGACTGGTTGGATCTCCTTGCAGTCCAAGGGACTCTCAAGAGTCTTCTCCAACACCACAGTTCAAAAGCATCAATTCTTCGGCATTCAGCCTTCTTCACAGTCCAACTCTCACATCCATACGTGACCACAGGAAAAACCATAGTAGCATATTCTATTTTATTCTATTTTGTTCTAGAGGAAAGTGAAAGTGAAATTCACTCAGTTGTGTCCAGCCCATTGCGTACAGTCCATGGGATTCTCCAGGCCAGAATAGGGGAGTGGGGAGCCTGTTCCTTCTCCAGGGCATCTCCCCAACCCAGGGATCGAACCCAGGTCTCCTTCATTGTGGCAGATTCTTTACCAGCTGAGCCACAAGGGAAGCCCAAGAATACTGGGATCGAATCGGGGTCTGCTGCATTGCAGGTGGATTCTTTACCAAGTCAGCTATCTAGTTGAGGAGAGTCATAAAAATTGCCATCATGTATTTATTTTTATTATATAAATTTAATTTTATTAAAATGTATTATATAAAATTTATATTATGTAAAAGTTATGTTCTGTTTCATATCATATCATGCTCTTCCCATTTAACCCTCTTAATGACCCTGCCAGGGAGATATTATCTTCATTTTGTAGCTGAGAAGACAGGGTCAGGGAGATAAGTAATGGGTTAAGAGCTCGCAGCTGGTGAGCAGGCCGGCCGTGCTGTACGGGAGCCTGGCGGGGGACCGTGGCCCTGGGAGTGGAACAGACCTGGATTTGAATCCAAGAAGGAGACCCCATCCTCTGCAGACCTTGATTTTCGGAGCTGGTGTGGTTTCCCTGCGAGGACCGCTGGAGCCATGCCTGGGGTAGTGTGTGTGCTCAGCTCCTGGCTCGTCACGGGCGCCAGGTCAGAGCGCCCTTCTTCACGGACATGCTCACGATCCCTGTGAAGTCAGGGCCACCGGGCTGCTCCGGGTGGGACCCAGGCTTCTGGCCGCCAGTGTGGAGCTGCTGATGTCACTTCAGGGTGCAAGGACCAAGCGAGAATCGAAAAGCCCGCACCCCCCGTCTTGCAGTGGGCTTCCCTAGTGGCTCAGACAGTACAGAGTCTGTCTGCAAGGCGGGAGACCTGGGTTCAGTCCCTGGGTTGGAAGATCCCCTGGAGGAGGGCATGGCAGCCCACTCCAGTACTGTGTCCTGGAGAATGCCAGGGACAGAGGAGCCTGGGGGGCTGCAGTCCGTGGGGCTGCAGAGTCGGCCACGACTGAGTGCAGCACAGCTCACCCCCATCTCGCACCGTTGCCCCAGGCGGGGAAGGGCGGGGCTCGCAGCCCGCCCGGTCTCTTGGCGCTCCCTCTCACTGGAGGGACAGCGGGCATCAGGGCCAGAGGACAGACTCTGGACCCAGGCTGCTGGGCTCCAGGCCTGGTTCTGCCAGCGCCACATGGACTGGGGCAACTTCCTCATCTGTTAAACGAGGTTTTATCACGTGGGGTTGGAGGGAAGGTTGAGACTATGCAAAGAACTAGGGACAGAGCTTGTTCCATGGATCCTTAGCGTGTGGCTGCAGACCATGATGAAGGGGGCCTCCCCTCCTGATGAGAGCCGGGTGGACACCCAACCCTAGCACAAGGAACTGCAAACGAGTCTCGAGATGAAATGCCAGGAAATGGCAGCTTTCATCCAGAAAGGGGCCGGGCAAACACCTCTCCCTCGTCTGCAGCTCGGTCCTCTGGGAGCAGAGTCCAGGAAGCCCACCCTTGACCCTGACCCTCCTCTGCCCTCCAAAGGGTCCTGGTGGCTTACACGGATGATACAGGTGGCTGCCTCGGGATACAGTTCCCAGGACCATCGTCTTAATCATTCATTCCCAGTTTCCTGAGAAATACTTAAGTCAGACTTATTTGTTTTCCCCCTGCTTTTTGTTTTTAACAACTCAGTGGGTTTTTGTGTATTCACAAGGTTGTAAAACCATCACCACAATCAATTGCAGAACACTTTATCACTCTAGAAAGAAATTCCATACCATTTAACCATTACCCTCCCACCTAACCTCCAGTCCCCCCAGGCACTGGCAACCATGAATCTGCTTTCTGTCTTTATGGATTTGCCTGTCCTGGGCATTGCTTATAAATGAAATCCTACGTTATGAGGTCTTTTGTGACTGGCTTCTCCAGATTTATTTATAGACTCCTGCACAGATAGAGTTAGGAAGGATCTCCCAGATCATCCGTCAGATTTCAGGTCATCCTTCATCCTTCACTGGGGCCACAGTTAAGCAGTTGCCCCCATTCATTCACTCATTTATCCATGTATCCATTCATTCAGCAGAAAACGTTTATTGGATACCAATAATATGCCAGGCTCTGGTCCAGGAAACACAGAGATGCAGGCGGACGAGACAGAGAAGTCCGGGGCGTGAGGCCACAGTCAGCAAACACAAAAACACAAGCAAACGGGAGCTGTCAGGCTGCAGCCAGTGCTGCAGACCCAGAGAAAGGAGGGAGTTCGGGAGACTGACCGGCCTCAGGGAGGAGCGCTGCTTCGCTTGGTGGTCAGAGGGGGCTCTGGTAGGGGGGATGTCTGGAGCAAGGGAGGCCCCGAAGTGAAAGTCTGGAGGAAGGGCCTTCTAGGAAGACGGGCTGAGTTTAAGGACTGAGTCTGCAGTGGCCCGGGGTGCAGAGAAGGCCAGAGTGGCCACAGCATCAGCGCTCGGGACAGCAGCAGGAGGCGGGGCTTGCCTTCTCCTTGATCTTCCCGGGCCATTTATTCACTGCGGTGCCCTTGTTTGTTCATGGTGGCCTTTTCTTTCCTGGTCTGGATGACAGGGTTCAAATGCTAGAGACCTCTTTACGCCTGGTACCCAGCCTGAGGCATGGTTCCCACCGTGATTTGGGTCAGCATTGTTTGAAGTGATGCCTTAACAGGAATCCCCATCACAGGCCTTTCTGAGAGCAGGTTTACATAAATGACGATGGGGTGAGAGGCAGCTGCAGAACCCAGAAGGGAGTCAGGAGGGCGGGCCCCGGGGGATGGAGCAGAACCGGGTCTCCAAAGACACGCTCTCCCCATCTCCTGCTTCCTGCATCATGCGGGTTTTTTTCCCCACATGCCCTTGTTTCTTCTGTCATTTCTCCTTGAGAATCAAGTTGTTCGGGAAAAAGAAAACCGGTTGCATAACCGTGTCCGTTGGCAGGCGTGTTCCAGTTTTAAAAAATATGTCACTCTCCACGCTGCCTGTCCCTTAATCAGGCAATTACTTTATGATGTAGTATAGTCAGGGAAAGGGAGGGAAAAAAAACAACAAACCACCAATCCTTGAAATCTCAAACAGTTTCTTGTGGGGAATTAACTCAGTGAATGTTTGACTTGAGCTCAAGAATGTCTTTTGTTTCCATTTCTAAATGACAAAAGAGACACCAAAGAAAGGTAATAATTTGGTATTAATCAATCTCCTTCATTAAAAGCAGCTCCCCAAGCTGAGTGTCATGGAAACAGTAAACGTGGGGAGGAAGTCTTGGGGGGCCGTAAAGAGGGGGCCGTGAGGCTGTTTGTGGGAAGGGCAGGGTCATTGCGTGGGCACGGCTCCGGGGAACGCAGCGCGAGGCAGGATGAGTGGCGCTGGCGCTGAGAATAGTAACATCACGGGTTGCATCCTGCTCACGTTCCAGCCCTTCTTAAGCTTTTCAAACACCCCGTCCTTTTCTACCCAGAGCAACCCTCTGATGTAAATCTTGCTGTGCCCGTTATACAGTTGAAAACACCGAGCCTTGGGAAGCTCAGAGAATTTGCCCGACGCTTGCAGCTGGGTGGGACGGAACAGGGACTTGCACCCAGGCCTCCTGGCCCCAGAGGCCAGGCTCCATCCCTGCAGTCTCTTTGTTTCTCAGTGCTCTTTGCCCCTTGCCAAGTCTTGGCGGCAGATCCCGGCAGATCCCAAAGCCAGCAGGGCTGTCATGATGCCCTCTAAGTTTATCAAGAACTTAAACCATTTCTGCCAAATTTTCTGCCAAGGGTGTTTCTGCCAAAGATGCCCTGAGTGGAAAGGCAAGTTTGAGATACCTGAGAAGCTTCTCTCCAGCACTCAAGTCTTCCACGGGACCCTGTTCCTCCTTTTCCAAGGGACCCCAACCCCCTTTCTCCTGTGAGATCTGCTTCCCAAATCTTGTCTGAGCCCCTCCCTTCATCAAAACACCTAGGTTTTGCATCTTTTCCACGGCTTCCTGGCTCACATCAAGTCAGTAAGCCGGGGAGGTCAGCCTCTGTGCCGGCTCACGGAGGAAGCGCGCGAGGGGCGGGGCGGGGTGGGTGGGTAGTGAGGTCACTGTTCTCTCCTTGCTGGGCTCACCTGCAGCCCTAACGCTCGCTCTCTCTGAGCCCAAGCCCCGAGCCTCCTCCTGCTTCTCTAGAACTCTTCATTATGCAAAACAGCCTAGATAGCCATTCTGGCTAAATCTTTCCCCAGTTATTCCTCACGTCTTTATCAAGTATCTGGGCTATAAACACAGGGCTGGCCATCACTGGAGGTGCAGGCTGGGGACAGGATCTTTTTGCAAAGACAATATTTTCACTGGTGAAAGTTGAGGGTGGTGAGGAATCTTACTGTTAACACATCCTGTCTCTGTCCCAAGGTCACATGTGTTATAATAAGCCTGCCACCTGGAATTTGAACAGTGCTCTTTACTGGCTAAAACACAGCTGTGTCTTGAGACACCAGGAAGTCCAGAGAACCCGTGAACATATGCCCAACAAAGGATGGTGGGCTGTTGGTCCCCTGAAAGGCTCATATGTCAGGGCAAGGGGGCACCTTAGCCTAGACAGCCTCAGGAGGACCCTAAGACCTCTGACAAGTTGAAACGGGAACCCCTAGGCAAGTTATTGCCTTGCATCAGGCTTTGTGATAAGAGCAATTATTAAGCACCTACTGTGTACAATTGATGCTTTTGAACTGTAGTGATGGAGAAGACTCTTGAGAGTCCCTTGGACTGCAAGGAGATCCAACTAGTCCATCCTAAAGGAGATCAGTTATGGGTGTTCATTGGAAGGACTGATGCTAAAGCTGAAACTCCAGTACTTTGGCCACCTCATGCGAAGAGTTGACTCATTGGAAAAGACCCTGCTGCTGGGAGGGATTGGGGGCAGGAGGAGAAGGGGACGACAGAGGATGAGATGGCTGGATGGCATCACTGACTCAATGGACGCGAGTCTGAGTGAACTCCGGGAGTTGGTGATGGACAGGGAGGCCTGGCGTGCTGCGATTCATGGGGTCGCAACGAGTCGGACACGACTGAGTGACTGAACTGAACTGAGCTGTGTACAAAGAACTTACTTCCCTACAAGACAGGGGTAATCCTCTCTATCCATTTTACAGAGCTTCCCAGCTGGCGCTAGTGGTAAAGACCCCCTGCCAATGCAGCAGACAGAGGAGACGCAGGTTCGATCCCTGGGTCAGGAAGGTCCCCTGGAGGAGGGCATGGAAACCCATTCCAGTATTCTTGCCTGGAGAATCCCATGGACAGAGGAGCCTGGTGGGCGAGGGCCCATAGGGTCGCAAACAGTCGGACACAACGGAAGCCACTTAGCAGCAGCAGCATCCATTTTACAGATGAGAAAACTGAGTCTCAGAGAGGTTAATTCACTTGTTCAAAGTCACACAGCTTGTAAGCAGTCAAGCAAGGCCTTGAGCCTAACTCTGCTTGGTATCAAAACCCACTCCCTGACCATTACATCCTCCTGCTTCCCAACAGTGAACACGGGGCCTGTCTTCCTATCTGCTGGAAGAGGCAGAACCTCATTGTACTTTCATGGATGTAACACTGGAAGCAGAAGTCTGTGATGTCTTTTTCCAGGACTTTGGGTAAGGGTGGACTCTGGGGCAGTCTAGGACCCTTCACTGGGTTACCATTTCAAGATCTGTATAGCTTTTGGTTACCGTGGCAAGCAGCGGATGTAGCCAGTTCATGGACTCGTGCATTCAATCACTCAAAGTAGTATTTACTGTGTGCCCATGGTGCGCCAGGCAGCTTGACGAATGTTGCCATTGTGAGCACAACTCATTTGGTTTCTGCTGGCATGAAGTTTGCTGTTCTGTTGGGAAAATGGCATTTGACCAAGTAATTAAAACATCATATCTGTCAGAGAGCAGTGCTGTATTTTAAGAAGAAAGGGATTTAATATAGGGGATTATGTGTTTATCAAACCACTAGAAGGTCTGAAGAAGCAGGGCCTAGGCATGAGTCTCAGAACAATGTAGACCTCACCAGGAGGCGGGGCTGGGACCCTGAGGCCACGCTGGGTGCCCTGCCATTCTGGGTTTGGAGCAGCCACCACTGACGGCACAGCCCCCACACCAGGAGGGGCTAGGGCCACCTGGCGCTGCGATCCGGTGATTAGGGAGTCAGCTCGAGAAGCTCTCGTGGCCATCTCTGTTTCATGACACCCAGGATGCTTGCCGCAAGGAGCACCTGGGAAGTCACTGCAAGAAAATCACAGCTACTCTAACCAGTGGAGAGGGCCAGAAAGCGCAGAGAGGGGCACTCACGCCGTGCTTGCCTTGCAGATGGAAGCCTCACTTTATCCTGCATCCTTGGTGCAAAGAAGTCTATGGGACTGGACCATAAAGTGTGGGGAGAATAGGTATCACGTGTCTATGGATAATATCCAGAGAAGTCATGCTGAGGGTTGGGAATGAAGACCCCCCAGGGCACCGTGGGTGCATAACGACGGCATGCATCCAGACTGTGGGGTCAAAGGCAGCTTCTCTCAGGAAGTGATTTCCAAGCTGAGGTCTTAACGGTAGAGCCTGTGCAAAGGCCCTGAGACTGGGGTGGAGGGTAGGCAGAGCATGTCTGTGACAGTCTGGGTGGCTGTTTGTTCGTAAGTCCCCACCCCTCCCCACCACCTAAGTGGTTGGCAGGCACTTCCCTGCCCAGCAGCATCAGCTTTGCCTGTGATTGGTTTGGCCGGATATGACATGTGCAGAGGCCTCGTCTGGTCTGGATTGTTGCATTCGGGTGGTCCACTATGAGAGGCACCCCTCTGGATTCCAGAAAGAAAACAAATGAAGTTTAAATGAACCATTCACCTGAGTCCAGCCTCTATCAGCCAAACCCCAGCCAACCTGTAGACCCATGGACCTGGGAACAAATGCTTGCTACTGTAAGTCACTGAGGTTTGGGGTGGTTTGTTACACAGCACTATGCTGACTGATACACAGTCTGAGCTCCTGAAAGAAAGCAGCTCAGTTTGACTGGGATGGGGGGAAGATTGGGGATGGCAATGCAAGAGGCAGGGGCTCTGCAGGCCCCGTTAGAGAGGACAGGGATGTCTCCCTTTCACTCCGGGTCAGGCCAAGGCCAAGAGAGGTGAGGGGCCAGTGGCCCGTGGCAGGTCAGGGGCAGAGCGGAGGTGGAGCCCAGGCTTCCTGGATCCACCTGTGCCTGTCCTCCTTTCCTCTTGTCTGAACGACAGCAGCAGCCTTCCCACCCTACCTGTGTTCACGGTGATGGGTTATCAGCGGACGCATCCGGTGCTGCCTGACGTAACCTTGTCAGTATCTCCACTTGCAGATACTGAGTAGATGGCGCACCAGAGAGGGTCCACTTTCTGTTCAAGTCCAGCGCCCATGACCCCAGCCGCTGGGCACCACTGGCCGCTCACCAGCCCGGCATCTCATCCCAGCTTGCTGAACTGGTCTGCTGGTGCCCTGGGCCCCAGTCTCTGATTCTGGGGCCCTGTGCAACCTGCTGGCTCAGGTCAGCTGCGTTTACACCTCAGGCGGGAGCGCTTGGGGACTCTTTGATGTCGGTGATGGAGAGGGTCAGTCCCCATTGTGCATTCCTGGTAATCACAGGCTTCTTTGTCAGCGGGCAATCACTCCTGTGGGGGAAATCTCCTCAGAAGGTGGCTCACAAAGAGGGCTTAGCCTGTGTCTAATGGGAAGTGACAAGGGCAGGAGACAAAGAGGGGAGAATGGAGGAAGGAAGACACAGGCCATTCTACTCTTGGGCCACTGGAGGAAGGAGGGAGATGAGAGCTTCAGAAATCCAAGGAGAGGCTGCCTCTGGTACGGCCGGGGCATTGGACCACCTGGCTTCGCCTTCCCAAATTGGACTGTGCCAAGCACGGGGCTTCCCAGGCGGCGCTGCCGGTAAAGAACCTGCCTGTCAATGCAGGAGACGTGAGAGATGCCGATCTGATCCATGGGTCGGGAAGACCCCTGGAGGAGGGCCTGGCAACCCACTCCAGTATTCTCACCTGGAGAATCCCACGGACAGAGGAGCCTGGCGGGCTACAGAGCGTAGGGTCACAAAGAGTCGGACACGACCGAGCTCAGCTTGCATGCCAGCACAGGACCCCGTGGGATGCTGGCGGACGGCCTGCAGACTAGAGAACCCCGGCCGCCCTCTCCCCCATTTCCTAGCTCGGTGCTTCCCGGGTACACGGCAGTGGTGCACCTCCCGGACCCCTGGTCCTGCTGTAAGGCCACATGACTCGCCCTGGCCAATGAGCTGGGAGTGAAAGCGGCAGGCGTGGCTCCTGGACCGGAACATTTAAATGCCGGTGCAGGTCCTTCCGGCCCCGGCTGGGAAGCGCCTCTTGCGAATGAAAAGCAGGAACCAACACCCCCGTCACCCACAGTGGGCGCACGGAACACACGCCTGTGTTGCCACGAGCCAGGAATATCGTGGAGCTTTTTGTTACTGCAACATAGCTGAGTCTAGCACCACGGATTAAAAACGATTCAGTGAGAAAGGGACACACTTACAAACCTGATCTGTTTCTTCGAGATTCACAGGGCACATTGTCTGTGAAGGGTCTGAGAAGGCCTGAAGAACAGAAGGGAAAACTTGTCTACATTGGTTTACTTCAAGCTTTCCCAAATGTATAGACCAGCAATCCTTCCCACCCGTGGGACATCTTTCCTGGGACAGCGGGATGACGTGGAGAATCTTGCAGGGTGCTCTCAGACTCAAGAAGCACCTCTGAAGACATCTCATCTCAGACATCCTCCCACGAATGCTGGCGGGGAGGAAGAATCTGGATGCTCAGATCTGAGTGAGAAAATCTGCTTATCGACCTCGCCCTGCACCAGCTCTGTCTCCAGTGTGGAAAGTTGTCTCATCTCTTCCAACCTCGGCACCGTTCCTCTACCTCCAGGCTGCTGATGAGATGACTCTGCAACGTGCTTGGCACGGCGGAGGTGCTAAGTTGGCGGCTGCAGCTGTCCCCAGATGTGCCAACAGCTGTCTGAAGGGTAGACGGCAGCCATTCAGGGAGCACAGAGCCAGGATGTGTTAAACCTGCCAGGGAGAGATAGCCAGATTTGGAAAGCAGCCTGGCAGTCTGTAAGGGGATCAGCAACACAAAAGACCTCAGGCATCGCCCCTGGGATACCCTGTATCTCCCCTGACATGGTGAGTCTCCCAGCTAGGCTTCCCACACCACTGCCGGGGCCCACCCTCTCCCTGCAGCCCCAAGGAGGTGGCATCCTGCCACCAAGATCCTCCTCTGGGACTTGCGTTGGCAGGGACCCGTGGAAATGGGTTCTGATCGTCCCGATTCCGGTCAGACTGCTGTGGTCCTCGGGGCTCAGCTTTCCCTGTTTCAGCCACTGCCACCTTCCCGTGGGATCCCCCGGGACCCCATTTCCACCTTTGCCAAGGCCCTCTCTCAGCAAGTTTTCAGGTTTAGACACCTGCTCCTGTGTCCTGCTGGGGACTAGACGACTGACTCTGAAGAATGTTGCTCTTTCCTCTGGGCCTCCGATGACAGCAGTGGGATGACAGCAGTGGGGAGGGGAACTAGTCTTCTGTGTCTTGAGCCGTGGACTCTGCCCTTCGGATGATGCCTTCGGTGGAGCCCCCAGACACACAACACAGGCGGGAGCCCCACCCATCCACGTCTCCCGGCTCAGAGTGTGCTCAAACCCACTTGAACAGCCTCCTAGCTCAGGAGCGGTGCACACCTCGATGAGACACATCCCCACCCCTCCTCCTCTCCGGGGGACCCACACCCTCTCTCCCTGGTGTCCCCTCCTCCCACGAATTGGCCTCCTGGCTTCTCTGCTTAGGTCAGAGAAGCCTGGCCTCTGTTTTAGAGGAGGGTTCCCCAGACGCTGCCTCTGCTGCTCAGGGATTCTAGGAGCTCACGATGGCGGCAGGGCCCCTCCTACACTGTGGCCTTGCCCCCCGCCAGCAGGCTCTGCTGCAGTTAGATGCTGGAGGCGGGGGCACAGCAAGATCGTTTTTTAGCTTAGCTGGGGATCCCTGTTTTTTCATGGCGCCCCTGAGCTAAGAGAGGTCTTGAGCTGTGCCCCATACCTTCTCGGTGTAGGGGCTGGGCTATCCTCTCTGCCCCAGGAACAAGCACCGCAGGCCTCCGAAACCCCTGCTGGTACCAACCCCCCTCTGACCTGCTAGCTGAAGAGGGGATGAGAGCTCGTTAGCGGCACATTAGCATTGTTATTCAACTCAAGTGCGCTGTCAGGGCTTACACAAGGGAGCCGCCAGGAGCCCAGGCTACGGGTCTGCTTGTCCTTGCTTGAGACTTTAATCATGTCTGAAGGTGGCTTAAAAAAAAAAGTTATAATAATAATGATGGTGGTGGGTGGGGACAAGAGCATTCCCTCCCCAACCTGAGTCGTGGTGCCCAGTGGGACGGTCTGAGGGGCACGGTGGCAAAATACACCCCGTAAAGCAGCCGCAAACTGGTGATAACAGACCTTGTGACTCCATTCTAATCTGCTCCCTTCTAGACCTGGAGAAGGACGTGGCAACCTGCCCCAGGATACTTGCCTGGGAAATCCCATGGAGAGAGGAGACTTGCCGGTTACCGGGCATGGGTCACAGAGAGCTGGACACGACTGAGCAACGAAACAGCTACTTCTAGAATCATGCCAGCTTGGTGAACGAACCCCTTGCCCAGTTTCACATTTCTTCAGGAGCGAGGATGGATTCCAGAATTTCACACCTGTCCCTTTGGGGGAGCTCTCCGAGGTGCACACAGATCCTCTCCTGTTCCTCTTGAAATGGTTCACGCCCATCAGGTCATCTGAGATTGGCCAGGAGAGAGAATAACTGTATTATACTTAATAGAATCTTCTGCATCAGAGAGAACTCTTTTGGGAGCAAGTGACAGAAAAGATTAAGTCTAAAGGGCCCAAGAAACAACCACCACAGACGACGTTTTAGGCCGCAAAACACAGGCATTGGGGAGAAAGCTTCAGGTCAGGTTGGATCCAGGCGGCTCTTAGAAACACTGGCGGAGTAATATAGAAATACAAACATGTTTATTTACATAAACATAGTAAGTCCCAACATAAAAATACTAGCACTCTCCTTTGCCATCACTTGGTCCTGCTTTCCTTGGTGCTGACTGCACTCTCAGGTACTCCCCTGATGGTGCCAAGATGCTTGCCAGTGTCGCCAAGCTTCCACCCCACCTTCTTGACCCGAGCAGCTTCCTCTTTTTGAACCAGTCCCTACTGACGTCCCGCATTGACTCTTTGGCCTCCCATTGGCCCAGCTTAGGTCACATGCCCACCCTTGAACCAATCATTGTGGCCAGGAGGAGGAGACGCTCTGATTGGACAGGCTTGGATCACATGTCCAAGCAAGCAGCCAAAAGGAGGCTAACCCCATTCCAAGCCACAGTGGACTGAGAGGGAGAGGAGGGTTGGGTTTCCCCAGAGTAAGGGGTCCATATCCCAGAAAGGCAAAACCTTGATGAGTATTTACATATACAGATACTGCCGATGGAACTGCCCCACATCCACGCCCACTGTCGTCTCCTTCATGGCTTCCAAATCCAGACTTGGCTATATTTTAACCTCCACCCCAAATGAGGGAAAGCTCTCTTTATTAAGATGGCTGCCTTTATCAAATAGGGGTAGAGATCTTGGCAATGCTCAACTGAAATTCAAGGACTCGTAGATGCCAAGGTTACTCAGTTTAACCTTCACCTGAGGCTTCTTCCCTTTGCAGCCCAAGAGGCTGACCGGTTTCTATGTCCAGGGAATTACATGTTTACACTGTTGGTGTCCACTAGAGAGTGACCCCCTTCAAGGTGAGGATATTGTTTACTTCTTTAATCCCAGGACTAAAGGACAGTGCCTGGAAATATATGTATTGTTGCATAAATCAAAAAATTTCACAACTGGTTGGCTCTGACTTAAAAGAAAATTCTCCTTATAAACAAATTTGTTGTTGTTTAGCCACTAAGTTGTGTCCAACACTTGTACATTTAAACAAAATTTAGCTTTTGAGGATTTCTACCCTCTGATCAGAACCACTCGGAAAAACATCTTCAGGGGACTACATGTCAGACATTTGATGCTACCAAGAATCTCTCCTCAGGCTACTCAGTGCTGGTTCTTTTAACTCCTTCCACAGCATTTGATTTGGAGTCCCTCTCCTCATGCTCTCTCTAGACCTAATCCCTCTGGCCATTCAGTTCAGTTCAGCTGCTCAGTCGTGTCCGACTCTTTGCGACCCCATGGACTGCAGCACACCAGGCCTCCCTGTTCATCACCAACTCCCGGAGTTTACTCAAATTCATGTCTATTGAGTTGGTGATGCCATCCAACCATCTCATCCTCTGTCGTCCCCTTCTTCTCCCACCTTCAATCTTTCCCAGCATCAGGGTCTTTTCAAAAGAGTCACTTCTTCGCATCGGTGGCCAAAGTATTGGAGTTTCAGCTTCAACATCAGTCCTTCCAATGAATATTCAGGACTGACTTCCTTTAGGATGGACTGGTTGGATCTCCTTGCAGTCCAAGGGACTCTCAGGAGTCTTCTCCAGCATCACAGTTCAAAAGCATCAATTCTTTGGTGCTCAGCATTCTTTATAGTCCATCTCTCACATCTGTACATGACTACTGGAAAAACCATAGCTTTGACTAGATGGACCTTTGTTGGAAAAGTAATGTCTCTGTTATTTAATATGCTGTCTAGGTTGGTCATAACTTTCCTTCCAAGGAGCAAGAGTCTTTTAATTTCATGGCCGCAGTCACCATCTGCAGTGATTTTGGAGCCCAGAAAAATAAAGTCTCTCACTGTTTCCACTGCTTCCCCATCTGTTTGCCATGAAGTGATGGGACTGGATGCCATGATCTTAGTTTTCTGAATGTTGAGCTTTAAGCCAACTTTTTCACTCTCTTCTTTCGCTTTCATCAAGAGGCTCTCTAGTTCTTCTTCATTTTCTGCCATAAGGGTGGTGTCGTCTGCATATCTGGTGTTATTAATATTTCTCCCAGCAATCTTGATTCCAGCTTGTGCTTCCTCCAGCCCAGCATTTCTCATGATGTACTCTGCATTTAAGTTAAATAAGCAGGGTGACAATATACAGCCTTGATGGACTCCTTTTCCTATTTGGAACTAGTCTGTTGTTCCATGTCCAGTTCTAACTGTTGCTTCCTGACCTGCATACAGATTTCTCAAGAGGCAGGTCAGGTGGTCTGGTATTCCCATCTCTTGAAGAATTTTCCACAGTTTACTGTGATCCACACAGTCAAAGGCTTTGGCATAGTCAATGAAACAGAAATAGATATTTTTCTGGAGCTCTCTTGCTGGATGTAGAAGCTGAGGATGGGGGAGTTAATCTTCTGGAGCACTTCTTCTGTCCCAAGTACTTCGCTTGCAAATGCGTTCAGCTATTGGCTGCTAACGATATTATGAAGCAGGCACGTGTGTGTGCTAAGTTGCTTCAGTCGTGTCTGATTCTTCGCTACACCATGACCTGTAGCCCACCAGTCACCTCTGTCCATGGAATTCTCCGGGCAAGAATACTAGATAGAGTGGGTTGCCATGCTCTTCTCCAGGGGACCTTTGCGACCCAGGGATCTGACACACATCTATTGCATTGTAGGCAGATTCTTCACCCAGAGCCATGAAGCCCATGAAGTGGATCTAACTGCCCCCAGTTTACAGATTTTGAACCTGGAGGCTCAGACAAGTTCCTCATTTGCAAAAGTTGCACATCTGAAAAGGGGCCAGACTCAGGATTCAAACCCAGAGTAGCCTGGCCCCCAAACCCAAACTCTTCTGGCAACACCATGAGTTCCTCCTAAAGACGGGGGTCTGAATTGAAGGCATGTGAGCCAAAGCGCTCCAGGGAGGGTCTGGCTGTGCACTGTGGACACTCTGGGTAAGCCTTGCCCAAACCGTCCCACTGCGCCCCCTGTGCCTACCCTTCTAGATACTGCTTCCAGCATCCTGCAAGAACTTTCACACCCGAAAAGTTCTGTGTCCATCTGCCTGCTTGGCACAGCTGTATCTGCAGGGCACCGTGGGCAGCAGATGGGGGTCAGCGAGTCCAGGGCTAACGAGCCATCTTGGAAAAGGTACGCAGACAAGAAAAGGCCAATGCAGTCCACTGCCTGCCTACCTTCTATTCACCAGCTGTCAAGGGGGCTTACCAATTAAGTCGCTGTCTAGGGCTTTCAGAACCGCTAATCAAACCTGCCAAAATCGTTAAAAAAGAGCTTTTTACCAAGTTTCTCTTCATTTATTTTTTAAGTGTGTTAAAAGGTTCATTAAAGATCTGTAAAGGATGAAGAAGCCCTTCTCCAGCTACCCTCCTCCCTCGCTCAGTAATTAGGAAAGCAGCTTCCCCCAACAGTAGCTTTTGTGCCGCCCGCATTGGCAGCTGAAGACGTGGACGGGAGTTCAGAAGCGTCTTGTTAGCGTGTCTGCCTTGCAAGAATCGCTCACTAATGGGAGATGCTGGGAGTTGGTAATTTGGTAAAAATGTGCTGTTATTGTCAACAGACGACGGCGCCGGGGCCCTGCCTGCTCCATCTCTTGTTCTAGGGACTCGGCTGCAAAACAATCAAAGAAGAGATGGCCCTCTGGGAGCCCGAGCCGAAGGTGTTCCCTTAAGGAACACTCCCGAATAATTTGATCCCCCCCGCAGAGAGACCACCTTCCTGCTACCGTGAGAGCTGGGGCCTTGTGGGAAGGGTGTGGGTCCCGGAGTCAGAAAAACCTAGTGTGGAGACCCTATCTCTGCCCCTGAGTTGCCCCGGCAGCCGGTTCATCTTTCGCCTCCAGGGTCCACACCTGTGTCCTGGCGACAGCAGGCTCCTCCTTAAGACACTGCCTCTGCTGCCCACGGTGGTCGCTAGCGTCTCTGGCACTGGTGGGGCTCTGGCCAAGCTTCCCCGAAGACCCGTTTCTCAGACAGGGCAACTGAGGCTCAGAGAGGCTGAGTGAGTGTGCGGTGGCCACACAGCTGGGGAGCGGAACGGAATCTGAAGCCTGCACGTGGTGCGCGTCCTTCTTTCCGATTGTGGAGCCGTGGTGGCTGTGACCGCAGTGCCTGCAGAGGAGGCCCCGCCCCTGCCTGATGTGGAAACGGGGGCTGCCAGGCTCTGGGAGCAGAAGGGGCCATCACTGGTTTTCGGGGGTGGTGGGTGAAAGGGGGAGGGGAGGAGGGAGGAGGGGCGAGGAGGCTGGTTGGAAGCCCCGCAGCACATCAGTCACCCCGAGCACCTCCCACGTGGAGCGGATGGCGGAGGCTCTGATGGATAGACAGCCCCGGCCCTTACCTAGCGTCAAAATTCCCATTCTAATGGAATAGGAAAGCTGACCGGACTGAGCGGAAGGGTACAAATAGCCAACAAAGCCTGGTCCTCATTTATTCACCAGATATTCCTGAGCACCTGCTGTGAGCCCTGGCCGGGAGGTGGGCCGGCGGGGCGCTGTTGGAGGTCTCTGCCCGGAGTCCTCCGCGCCGCTCCTAGGCCGGCTCCTTCCTCATCTGCCTGCAGCCGCGTCTCCCAGGACGCCCCCTCCTCGTCCCCCCCCAGGCTGCAGGCCACTGCCCGGAGTCACCGCCCCCAGCCCCTCCTCCAGCGTTTCCACTACGAGCTTCTCATTGTCCTTCGGGTTTCAGGTCCAGCGCGCTGCCCTCGAGACGCCCTCCCAGACATCTCCCGGCCGCAGGGCCCCCCCGCCCTTTGCAGTCTCTGTTCCCCTCCTTTCTGTCGGCTGTATGCCTGTGAGCGTCATTCACGGTCGTTTCCTTACCCGTGTGCCTCCTCCACGTCTCAGAAACTCCTTGAGGAAAGGAGCGGCGTCTGTCTTGTTTACCGTCACAGCTCCAGAGCCCGAACCCCAGAAGGTTCCAAGCAGCACTGACTGTAGGAGGCACGTGCAAGACAGTTTAGCCTGCTGCTGGGGGCCTTCGAGGGGAATCACGGGCCGCATCGGCGGCTGGTAGGGCAGAAGCGCTCCTCCCGGTGGGCTGGGGAACGATGCCTCCGGGGTAGGGAACCTGGAGCACAGATGTCGGGGGTGGGGGGAGCTTGTGAAAGTCGATGCACACGTGAGCCGCGGTCTCTGGGCCCCAGGGCAGAGGGCCTGGCCCCACTCACGAGGCAGCAGCGGCAGGACTGCAGAGCATCGGGGCTGTGACAGTTAGCCGTGTTGTGGGCAGAGCTGGGCAAGCCCAGGGAAGCTGGCAGCTCCAAGGTTGGCCTGCCCACAAACCCTGATTCCAGTTTCTCGCCTGCTGTTAGAGCAGCTGCAACTAGGCCCCTTAGCCAGACACAGAGAGGGGAGTTTAAAAAAAAAGGAGGAAGGGAAAAAAACCCACACCAATTCCCTGGGAAACACATTTGAAAACAATATCTCAAGGAACAAGGAACTTGTGTGGGGCTCCAGGCAGTGCGGTGAGTGACCTCATCTCCTCCCCTGACACAAGGCCCTCCTGCTGCTGGGCTAGGCTGAGCTGGCTGCGCCTGGGCCTCCCCAGGCGGGAACTTCCGCCAGGCAAGATGTTTCTCCTGGAAAAAAGCACCGATGCCCAGCCGGACCAGCAGGGGTCTGATGAACAAATGCTCTCTCCTGTTTCAACTTTTTGGGTCGATAGATGCTCCCTGACGACTGCTGGGTCCCAGGCTCTGAGCCTCATGCTGAGAAAGCAGATGCAACAGACAGAGCCTGGCCCTTGCGAGGCTGGTAGTCAGGAAGGGGAGAGGAATGCGGAAATCAGGCCGCGGGGTCAGTGCAGAGGTGAGAAGGGCGCAAACAAGGGCCTTGGAGACACACAGGCCCCGATACCCCACCCCTCCTTTGGCTGAAGGGGGCTAAAGGTCAAGGGTCATGGAGATGGCATGCTGGATGAAGGCAAAGGCACGAGTTACCTGGGAGCACCACAGCCCTGGGGGCACCATGGTCCTGGGGGCACCATGGTCCTGGGGGCACCACCGCCCTGGGAGCACCACAGCTCTGGGAGCACCACAGCTCTGGGAGCACCAACGCCCTGGGGGCACCATGGCCCTGTGATGACACCCAACTTAGCCGGCTCCCCTGAGGCCCGTGGCTGGATCAGTGTACCTTTTTGGCACCAGTAACTGGTTTCGTGGAAGTCAGTTTTTCCACAGGCTGGGAGAGGATGGTTTCAGGATGACCCAAGTGCACTACCTTTGTTTTGCACTTTATTCCTATTATTATTACATCAGCTCCACCTCAGACCATCAGACGTTAGGTCCCGGAGGTTGGGGGCCCCTGCCACATGTGACAGAGGGTGAGCCCAGAGGCTCTCCAGGGCTCCCTGTCCCCAGAGGTGAGGAAGAAAAGGAAGAAACCTGGCAGGTTCCGCCTGTGGTTGGCACAGGTCGTTAAACTGCGGTGTTACAGAGTGGTGATGGAGTGATGGCTGCGAGGCTGGTCAGGATGTGCGGAGCTGCGGAGGAGCTATTACAATGGCTGAGGCTCTGATGACCCTGGAGAGGAGGGAGGGGAGATCACAGTGGTGATCATGGTAGTCTGAATGCGGGCATTGCCTCACCCTCCTGCGTCTCAGCTTCCTCATCTGTACAACGGGAGTGAGGCCTGCTCATCAGGGCTGCTATGAGGATTTTTAAAAGGAAGCTCAAGATCCAGAAAAGGAAAATGGAGGGGGCAGATTTCAAGGTGGGAGGGATGTTTTACAGCTACGGTGACCATTAGAATCTATCTTGAGGAACTGAGTTTCCAGTGCAAGCCTGGCGATGGCCGGTAATCCAGGTGGGATGCTGGGGAGGGGGGCAGCTGGCCAGAACACCTGGTAATGAACACAGAGCTCCAAACGGCCAGCATAAGAAGGGCAGCCGCGCTCCGCTGCACCAGCCCGCTGGTATTCTTACGGTCTCATCTCTGTTTGAAACTGTTGTGTTTACACGCCATCTTGTTTATTGTCCATTTCCTCTAACTGGGTCTTAGGCCAGGAGGGCCGCTTCTGGGTTCCAGTGCTTAAAGTGGTCTGGTCCAGAATGGGCATTGGGTTACTGCCGGTTGGACACAAGGAGGAGGCTGTAAACAACGCTGCTGTGTGAACCCAGCAAGGGCAGGCAGCCTTGTGATCAGCTAGCTCGTGGCCTTCCACAGATTGAGTTGCTGACTTTTGGGGGGACACCTGATCCCACCGATACGAATGCATGTTGAGCGAGTGACATTCCAAAGGAGGAGCCGCCCCCACCTGCTTCCTTCGAGGTACTTGACGCTAGGTTGCTCCCTGCTGTTATATCAGCACTATTATCTCATCTGTCCTAGCTGGCAGGGCAAGACTAGTGACCCCATTTTCCAGCCCAGGAAACAGAGGTTTGGGAGGGCAAAGTGCCTCTCAAGTTCACACAGTTGGGAACAGGCAGCATCTGTCCCCAAGCCCAGGGCTCTGTCGTCGAGCCCAGAGCTCCTTCCAGAAGCCCCATTCACCTCCAAGGCCATAGACCTGGACCGGTTATGCTCTCAGAGGAGTGGCTTCACTTCCAAGCTTTCTCTTCTGGCAGGTGTGATTTGTGCGTTGCACGGGGGCTGCAAGTCCTTTCCCTCTCTGAGGCTCAGGTTTCCCACCTGTGCTGCATGCACGAATGTCTACACTTTACTTGCTTTGTTCAAGGATAACCTCACAGTTGTAAAACCTGACTGAGGGCCGTGCAAATAGCAGGCGCTCACCTATGGCTTGACTTGCCCCCTTTCCTGCCTGGGCTGCTATCCTCTCAGCGCCATGGAGGAGAGGTTGCCAGGAAGCTGCTCTGCAGATGAGGGTGTGGAGAGCAGACAGGTAGACCGGGCTGGAGAGAGGGGCACAGGTGTTGGGGCGGCAGGGAGGGGAGCCCCAGGGCAAGGGCTGAGAGTGAAAGGAGCGAGCACGGAAACCCAGAGCGCAGCAGGACTGATCTTAAGCAGGAAGGAGAAGGGCACATACTTGCCTTGTCATATAAATGATAAACAATAATAATAACATTGGCTTGCGTGTAATGAGAAAGTCTATAGGGACCGAATCGCCTCGGTAATGGGTCGCAGATGTCAGCGAGTCATTTGTTTCTTGAGGGAAGAGCTGAGGTTTGTATTCTCTGTCTCTCTAACACACACACAGCCCCCCAGGATGACTCTCCAGGTGGGGAGAAGGGGATCGTGGTAGAGTGTGAAGCAGCTGGGGCTGGGAGGAGAGGGGTGCGGTGGTGGTTGTCGCTCATCAGGTATGTCCGTTCTCATCTCACAGGCGCAGGCAGGGGCCATTTCCTGGCTCCCATGCAGTTGCTGGGGAGTGATGCGGGTCCCCTCTGGGTGGCAGCCCTGCATGGCCGGGCTGAGACCCTTCAGAATCGCCTTCCCTCTGTGGCAGTGCTTGTGGAAGTGTGTGTCAGCAGGAAACTGCATCGGCCGGGGTCCCGGAGTGAAGAGGAGGCAGCGCCACATTCCCATCGTGCTGGGCACACAGCAGGGGAAAGAATCCACGCTCTGCCAGCATGAGCCACCGAGGCCGGGGTCCCCGTCACTGCATCGTTACCCATCCCACCCCGACCAACGCAGGAGCCTGCTTTGGGACCAAAGTCTAGGACCATCAGCCCCAGTCCCCAGGGCTGTGCAGCTGTCCAGAATCCTAGCCCCTCAAACACGGTTCCCCTGGCCAGATGGAAACTGCTGCCAAACCTCCAAGACAAGGAGATGGGTCTCTCAACCTTGAATCACTTGATGGTCTTGTCTCCTCATCACTTATTCTGCTGCTTGTACCATCGATCCAGAAGTTACAAGACCTGTCCAGTTCAGGATAGCTGATGGGATGTCCGGTAGCATGGAGAGACAGGTGACCTCCTGGCTGCATTTTGCTTTTTCAATTACTTTAAGGTCATGAGGTGCTGGAGCATTGTGGTTTTGGGGTGAGAGCCTGCGTGATGTGTAAGTGGCGGTCACCACAAACCGTGTTTTCATCCCACCCCCTTATTATGAGGTGGGAAATTTTGGCTCCCTGTGTTCAAGGTCATGGCCACTACAATGTGTTGTTTTAAACTCTCCCTAAAGTTTCTGCTTACATTTCTCCCAGACAAGCGGTCTCAGAGCACCTGATCACTACCTACATGTCATATTTTGGGAGGTATGAGGAGTGAAGGGAACTTTGAGAGAGAAAACCTCACACCTGGGTTTAAATCTTACAGGGAGGATAATGATGGACACTCTTCTGCCAGGTGGGTGAAAATTCAACCAGCTCTCTTCTTCCTGTGTAATTATCTTGAAGCTCAGCTGAGGTCTCACCCCCAGAGTTTCTCGCTGTACGGGAAGAGCTGGCGCCTGGGAATTCTTCCCTGTAACCTCTCCACCTCTGGTCTTGTAAATAACCCACTCCTCGCCTCTCCTGCCGGGAGGTGCTGTTCTTCAAACCTTCAATCATGTCCGCAGCGCATTTCTGAGTCCTTTCCAGTCGCCGCCCACCCGGCATCTCTGCACAGATTGTGCTTTTCCTCCTTCCCCTTCCCATATATTACACACTCACGTAGTCGGCCTAATAGCCCTCACAGCCTGGAAGCATAAATCACATTTAAAAATGGGGCAAAGTGGTTTAGCATCTTCAGCTGGAACAATAATAACAGGAGGTAAAACTGATGGAGAGTGCCAGGAATTGTGCCAGGGACCGCGCCAGGGACCGCTCCAAACACTCCAGACAAGTGAGCTTATTTTTTCCTCACCGCAACCCAGAGAGGTGGCATGGGTGTTTTTCTACCGCAGATACTGAGGCACGGGGCATTTCAGGAACTTGCCCAAGGTCATGCATGGGCGGCGGAATCCGAGCTCTGTGCGCTAAACCCCGGAGCCCTCCCTCTGAAGCACTGCATTCTGTACTTCGCCAAAGGAACTTTGGGGTCTTCAAGTCCAGGCCTTCTGGAAGACAAGGCACAGAGGAGCAAAGCGACCTTCCCTGACTCCCACGGGAGGTTAGTGGCAGACCCACTAACGGGCCCACTCCCATCCGTTCTATTCCAGGCTTCCTACCTCCCTCCGGTGGGGAAGCCTTTGATTTCTACAAGGCTGCCTGGCTCTCTTTTCTTTCCTGCTCCACCCACAAGCCAGGCTTCCTTGTTCTTTCCAGAGACCCAGGCCCTGGGGAAGAGAGGAGCCCACACAATCTGCCCTGCTCCTGGCACTTCTGGAGGTGAATCTCAGATGAGACACAGCCGAAGGAGAGAGGCATCCTTAGCACCATTGTTAAGAAATGCAAACAGAGGGAGGGGATTCCCTCTGGGCCCTCAGGGCCTGGTGGAGCTGGTTAAAATTCTTTGAAGGAAAAAAGGACCACACACAGCTTGGTTGCACCTGGCTTCTTGTCCAAGCTAAGCCCAGACTCTGGTGAACTCCTCTCCAAGCCCCTCTGCTTGACAAGAGACAGATCCTTAAATAGAAATCTCAACTTGCCAAGGAGTCCTGGAGGAGGAAAGGTAAAATCAATTTTCAGCCAGGAGTAGGAGAGTCTTAGGGGTCTTTGGGTCAACAGGTGAGAACCAGAATTAAGAAGAAAGCTCCCTGAGCTCTGAATTTACCTCCTCAATGACATATCATGGAGGATTAAAACGAATCAGCTATGCAGCGATTTTATTACATAAGCCAATAAAATGGAAAAATTAAATTTTCACTGTGCAGTGTTAGGCTGAGGGTCTTGAACCTTATATTTTATAGCTTCATAGTTCTCGAAGATTTTTTAAAAATACATTCTTCCATTTTGAGCAGAGTTACTCTTAGCTATTTCACATGCATGCGTCTGGTGGATAGAACTCTGCCTCCTACTTCCTCAGTGACCGCGCTCCCCTTTGCTATCTGACTTTAAAGCGGAATGGCATTGCAGACATCCCTGCAGCACTGACTTTGGGTGTGGCCATGTGACTTGCTTGGACCAATGAAACGGGAGAGGAAGAGAGAGAGCGTGGTCATGTGTTACTAAGTGTCCTCGGCAAACGTTTCGCCCCCATCATGAGCGGGGCATGCCCCACGCTGTGTAGTCTTGGAATGAGAAAGATGTGAAACAGACCGGAATCCAACCCACAGCTGTAGCCGTCACGAAGCCTGGAGCCCAGCCCTGCTGAGCTGTAACTGGCCCACAGGCCCATGAGCACAGGGTCAGGGCTGGTTTCTGTAAAAGCCATTTCAATCTGGGGTTGTTATGGACGTCCCTGGTGGCTCAGATGGTAAAGAATCCACCTGCAGGGCAGGAGACGTGGTTTTGATCACTGGGTTGGGAAGATCTCCTAGAGAACGGAATGGTTCCCCATTCCTGTATTCTTGCCTGTAGAATTCCATGGACAGAGGAGCCTGGTGGGCTACAATACATGGGGCCTCAAAGAGCCGGACACGACTGGGCACCACAATGCAGCTTCATTGTTACAAAAAGCTATTACAACACAAATACTTACGGAGATGGGCAATCTCGGAATCTCTAATTCAGAAGACACTTTTTCTTAATTAACAACATGACCGTCACTTACCAAGGACTTATTAAGTGGCAGGCACCTGTCCTAGGTAATTTATATGCAGCATCATTTTCAATTGAGAAAACAGAAGCTCAGACAGGTCAGGTAACTTTTAACCAAGGTCACTTGGCCAATTAGTGGTAGAACTAGGGTGTCACCCTCAGATCTTGCTGAGTACAAAAGCCTCCCTCGTCCACGCTGCCCTCACCTCCTCACGCTGGCCGACCTCAGCCGTCCAAGGGCCAGGCTCTGTGACGCTGAGTCATCCGCCAAGGTCTTTGCTAAGGTTTCTCCCAGTGTGACTTCAAGTCCTTTACTTAAAAGAAATTCATCTCGCCCTGCAAGGTGCATTCCATCCTTGAACCTTTAGGATTACTGGAAATCCTTCCTTATCTTCAGCCAAAACCTGTCTGTCCCTGGTCCCGACTGCTTCCTCCTCTGGGACTATGTAAAGAGAAAGCTGAAGCTCTCCTGCTGCAGCCTAATCTTCTAAATATCATTAGAGAGGCTTTGCACTCATTGCCTGCTTTCTCTTCTCTGAACTAAACACCCCCACCTCTTTAGCTGTCCTTAAGAAACCATATTTTTCAGTGAAATATTGCACACAGGAAAGTGCGTGAAACCTAAATGTACAGTTTAATAACTCACTCTAAAGTGGGCCTCGTAAAACTCTTTCCAGACCAGGAGCTGGAGTTTCGCCATCTCCTGAGGACCCTGTGTGTCCCTCTGTTTATTTCTGCTCCTCCTCTGGCTGGAACCACCGTCCTGACATTTATGGTGACAACTTCCTGGCTTTCCTCTATTGTCGTATTAGCTGTGTGTGCATTCCTAGACGACACAGCCTAGTCTCGCCTGTCTGTGGACTTCATGTAAACGAACGTGGAAGTTCTCTTCCGTGCTCTGTTTCTGTTCACATTTTGTGTATGAGATTAATCTGCTGTTCCTTGCAGCTAGACTTCATTTCTTTCCCTTGTGGATACAGTATTCCACTCTGAATACACTGCACTTCGCTTATCTGCTCCGTCGTAGGTGGTCGTTCAGAGTGTGTGTGGGCTCTGGTTACGGTACAGAACACTGCTGTGTACGTTCTGACGCATGTGCTTTGGCCATATACCTGAGTTTCTTTCGAATCATGGGATACAGGTATCTTCAACTTGAATAATTCCCAGCTGGTCTCCGAAGTGTTGGAACATAATTCGTCTGCCTACTAATAGTTTTCGTAGATGTCTGGTGTTCTTCTAACTGCTCTTTACATGGCTTAGTTTCAAGTGGCCTTTATCCTGGTGATTTGGTATCCATGTACACATTCACAGTGCATTCCCATTCAGAAGGGGTATGCACTTAGAACTAGTCACACATGCTTACCCAACAGTGAGGTGTGTGTAGAGACAAGGGAGCATTCGCTGTTCATTGCAGGAGACTGGGCCACAGGGCTGCCTCTTCAGCCTCTGGGTGGTAATAGGCTTATCCACACTCTCGGGCGTGCGCCTGGGCGTGGGCTCATTCCTGTCTCTTGAGTGGGGCTGAGCCACAGGCCAGCGGAGAGCGAGCAGATGCAAGGCAATGCCCTTGTCCACTTCAGCTAGCGCTCTTTCTGTTGACTCTGCTATTTCCATGGACCCAGGAAAAGTGTAGCTCTCCCTGGCGGCTCAGCAGCGAAGAACCTGCCTGCAGTGCAGGAGATGCGGGTTCAATCCCTGGCTTGCAAAGATCCCTTGGAGAAGGAAATGGCAACCCACTCCGGTATTCTTGCCTGGGAAATCCCATGGACAGAGGAGCCCAGCGGGCTACAGTCCATGGGGTCACAAGAACTGGACACGGCTGAGTGAATAAACTACTACCACAGGAGAGGTGTGAGAGCCACATGAGGTCCAGCGGTCCCAGTTGAACCCGGCATCTATCAGCCAAGTCCCAACCAGCTCATCAGTGAACTAGCTAAATGCTGTTGCTTTATGCCGCTGAGACTTTGCGGTTGTTTGATACGGAGCAATGGCTAACAACCATTCCCTTAATAAGAGCTGCCGTCGAGCACTTATTATGTGCCAGGCACTGTGCTAAGAACTTCATATGCTTTACCTTGAGGGATCCCCACACCACCCCTCTGTGGAAAATACCATATTCTCTCCATTTCGCAGTGGGAATCTGAGGCTCACAGAGGTTAGGGGACTGGCTCAAAGTCACAGAATTAGGAAGAGGAGGCACCAAAATTTATATTGAGTTCTCTCTGATTCAAGAGTTTGTCACCAGCTAGGAAAGCGGCAGGCGGAGGTCTTACTAAGGCAACAGAAGACCGAGGGCTCACACACTCTCAGATGGCCAGACTGAAATAGAGGAGCCAGAGAGCAGGCCCTTTGAAGGAGCGCCCTCCTCACTGGCCGGCTCAGGCTGGCCGTGGGACTGCCTCCCTGATGCTAGAGTCTGGCCACAAGGCCACCGCACCGTCCTTGCAGTGTTGAGGCGGAAACAGACTAGAAACAGGTCTGGGCTGGTCTGACTCCCTACCGGTGGCGTCTCCTCGAGCATGTGACTCGGTCACTCAAAGCTCCATTCCCTCATCTATGAATAAGGAGATACATTCTTTTCCCCCTGGAAACTTTGACCCAATTTACTGTCAGGGACAGTGCTACCAGGGATGGGCAGAGTTTGCAAATGGCAAAGCCCTCTGACGCGTCTGTGGTGGTCATTTTCTATTGTTATGCTTGCAGCGTGGGTCTCCATTGTCACTGAGCAAAGACACTGATGTTGCTGAGCAGTGGCAGGGTTCTTCTACATAAGAAGGAGAACTGGGAATGTTAGAAACAGTGAGAAGGGCAAAGGTCACTCAGGTCCCAGGACAGCCTTTGGGCTGACTGATGGTGGCTCCTCTGCCTTCTCACCCAAGCTGAAAAGACTTGAGTTTGGGAGGGAA
The DNA here is from genome assembly GCF_014754425.2 of Oryx dammah. Lineage (NCBI taxonomy): Eukaryota > Metazoa > Chordata > Mammalia > Artiodactyla > Bovidae > Oryx > Oryx dammah. The sequence continues at coordinate 1,522,390 of NW_024070211.1, forward strand.
ACATCCTCATTTCATCACCCAGAGAGAGAATCTTGAAGAGCAGAGGGATAGCCGGTGAACTGCTGGGGCTCAAAGGAAGACCACCCTTGGCTGGTCAGATTCCTCCCCTGGTGGCCCACGCATCCTGCAGCCCCGGGAGTGGTGTTGTTTGGTGGGCTGGCCATCTTCAATGTCCTGCATGCTGCAAGACAGCTGGAAGGGGGGCCTCTGTCTTGACCTTCAACTTTTATGTGCTTTAGTTTCTGCAGAAGCCTCTTTCATTTCTCCCCAGAACAGCATCTGACAGCTTTCCTCACTCCTCTGTGTATGATGGTTTCTTTGTTTGCTTGAATAAAGAAGCTTGTTACCAGAGAAAATGCCTTGGCAAGTGTCAGTGGAGATATCTGTTTCCTTGAAGAAACTCCCATAAAACCTTTCATACTGTAGCTTTGGAGTCCCAGAGTCCCCTGGATCCAAAGGGCTCTCTTTATTCCCTTACCTTCTTCAGCCCTTGTTGGGTGATTTTCCAAGACTCTCCTTTGCAGCAAGAAGGCTGAGCCCGACTCCTAGAACCGCTGGGGCACCCAGCGAGCTCACCTCCATCAGTGTGCTTTGCTTCTGGTTGACCCCAGGCCAAGGCTTCCGTGCTGGGCCAGAGAAAGGAGGGGATCTGTCTCAGGAGGGGTCGTTAGGGAACATTTGCCTGTCGTTACCTCCTTTGGAAGATTTCTCAAGGGCCCCCTGGGTGTTCATTAACTTTCTAGCATCTGGGAGTTACCCGAGCTCAACAGAGGGTGAGGCACAGCAGCTTCTCTGACTGGGGGGGCTGCAGGCCTCGATCCTTGCAAAGACATTGAGAGACAGCCTCATCTTTTGCTCTGGTTTCCTTGACCACTGTTCCTCCCCTGTCTCAGGCTTCATCCATTGCACGCCCCTCTGCCTTTACACACAGGGGATCCTGCCCCAGGATGCTCCTCTTCCTCCCGTGAACCCAGTTCCAGCATCACCTTCTCAGGCATCCTCTTCTGACCACCCGGGAGGCCAGCCACCTGCTCTCCCTCACGCCTGCTAAATCGATTCAGTCGTGTCCGACTCTTTGAGACCGTATGGATTGTAGCCCACCAGGCTCCTCTGTCCATGGGATTCTCCAGGCAAACATACTGGGGTGGGTTGCCAAGCCCTCCTCCGGGGGGTCTTCTTGACCCAGGAACTGAGCCCATGTCTCTTAGTCTCCCGCACTGACAGGCAGAGTTCTTTACCACTAGCACCACCTGGGAAGCCCAAAGCTCTCTCTTTGTGCCTGCTTTTATTTTAGGACTTCTCACACGCTCTTTTAATGATCTGCCAGGATGTTCCCTCATTGCTCAGTCGGTAAAGAATCTGCCTGCCGTGCAGGAGACCCAGTTCAATCCCTGGGTCAGAAAGATCCCCTGGAGAAGGGAAGGGGAACGCACTCCAGTGTTCTTGCCTGAAGAATCCATGGACGGAGGAGCCTGGTGGGCTATAGTCCATGGGGTTGCAAAGAGTCGGACACGACTTAGCGAATAAACCACCGCTGGGTGTTCACCTCCCACCAGGCAAGAGCTCCTTGGTGGCCAGGAGCTGGTCTCACACACAGTGCCTGGCACTTCACAGACACTGTATCAGTTCGACTCTCTAAGGCTTTAGGGATGAGCCCCATCCAGGTTGGGGCTGCCCTGATGGCTCAGACAGTGAAATACCTGTCTGCAGTGCAGGAGACTGGACTGGATCCCTGGTTTGGAAAGATCCCCTGGAGGAGGGCATGGCAACCCCCTCCAGTGTTCTTGCCTGGAGAATCCCATGGACAGAGGAGCCTGGGGGGCTACAGTCCACGGGGTCAGACATGACTGAGCAACTAACACTTTCACTTTGCACTTCCCATCCAGGCTGCCTCTGGCGCTGCGGGGACAGGGGGTACTGCAAACAGGAAGGACAGTGAGCTCGCAGGGGCACACCACCACACTGGCTTCCGGAGTTTGGGGGTCATGAGAGACTGAGGCAAATGTTCCGCAGTAGCCCCCAAGTGCCTGCAATGATCCACCTTCTCTGGGGCCCCGCATCTAGAGCCCTAGAAGAGAGAACCAGATGGTCCTGTTTATTTCCCCTTGGAATAAAGCCTCTTTCCTGGCTGTCCTTCCCTGCCTCCCGAGTCTCTGCAGAGGCCCCAGGCTTCTGTTGCAGGCTTGGGCACTGGTCTTGCCTGCACCTGAGGTGACTGGGGTTAGCAGGGCCTCCGTGCTCAGGGCCACAGCCAAAAGACTGTCTCAGGGCCTCCTTCCTCAAGGGGATAGCAGGCACAGTGACTCTTGGGCTCCTCTCCAGGGCCATATGCCATTCACCGTGAGCACCAGAAAGGATCTCACAAGGGGTCTCACTCTGTGATGGGAAGACACCTGACCTCACTAAAGGAACTGAGACAAATAAATTTCAAGTCCCCATGGGACCTCAAAACCTGCAGGTAGTCAACAGAACATGTCTTTTTGTCCCAGTTCAGTGTTCCTGAAGATGAGATCTTGGCATCCAGAGTGCCTTGGTCCCCTAGCAACAGAAGCAGCTAAGAATATACTAAGCACTTCACCGGTATCAGGCAAGTACTATTCCATCCCAGCCCCCTTGCAGTTTGGTGCCGTCAGGCCCTAGGCCTGTCCCACTTGACAGAAGTCAGAATGGGACTCAGGTTGGTGGCATGAGCCGATTGAGTTCGCGCAGGGATCAGGTCTCGAGGCCAGTTAGACTCCGAAGCCCGTGCTCCGGACCTCTGTTCTCTGGTGCCCAACCGGCATGCTCCAGCAGCCCTGGTCTCCAAGACTCACCCCTCGGCAGGGTCAGCTCCGCCTACACCAGCTCCTGAAAGCTGCACCTTGCCCCTGTGGCAGGAGGGGAACATCCGATCCCGTCTGCCTGCTGGTGTCCAGACGTGAGCCCCAATCCCTTCCTGCAGCTCTTCAGTGCTTCACTGCCTGGGAGGCCTGGGGCCGCCCTGGTCACCCACACACTCCCTGCAAGCCTCAGTGTACCCCCACGCCAGGCTCACCGACCCGTGGATATTCGTTCATCTCAGCTGTTTTCCTGGAGGTACCTTCATTCTTTCTCTAGATCTGGACTCTGCTCACCACTGGCTTCACCAGTTATCACCTGTATAGAGTGAACCTGGCCGCCATCAACCCCAGACATTGGTGGGAGCACTTCTACTCCCCATGGTACCGCTTGTCCTCACTCTAGAGAAACCCCCTGACCCGCAAACGCTGAATGCAGGATCTTCTGGGCTCTGCCCTTTGGCCACATACTGCTGTGAGAAGTGGTAATACTAATAATCCAAGTCGTTTATCATTGAATCAGGCATATGTGCCGAGCAAAGGCAGGGGTCTTTATGGTTTATCTTTTCTAATCCTCCCTGGGTTTCATGGTGCCCTTGTACAGATGAGGAAACTGACGCTCAGTGGGAATGGATGACTCTCCTAAGGTGGCAGGGATGATATTGTAGGCTCTCTTGGAGCCCAGCCTCTCTCTCCAATCCCTGGACACAGTGAGTGGACCATCTCCTTAAAGATGTCTCAGCTGAAGACACGGAAGCAACCTAGATGTCCGTCGGCAGATAAATGGATAAGGAAGTTGTGGTACCGGAGAAGGCAATGGCACCCCACTCCAGTACTCTTGCCTGGAAACCCATGGATGGAGGAACCTGGTGGGTTACAGTCCATGGGGTCACACAGAGTCAGACACGACAGAAGCAACTTAGCAGCAGCAGCAAGTTGTGGTACATATACACAGTGGAGTTTTCAGTTCAGTTGCTCAGTCATGTCTAACTCTTTGCAATCCATGGACTGCAGCACACCAGGCCTCCCTGTCCATCACCAACTCCCAGAGCTTGATCAAACCCATGTCCATTGAGTTGGTGAGCCCATCCAACCATCTCATCCTCTGTCGTCCCCTTCTCCTCCCACCTTCAATCTTTCCCAGCATCAGGGTCTTTTCCAATTAGTCAGTACTTCACATCAGGTGGCCAAAGTATTGGAGTTTTAGCTTCAACATCAGTCCTTCCAATGAATATTCAGGACTGTCTTCCTTTAGGATGGACTGGTTGGATCTCCTTGCTGTCCAAGGGACTCTCAAGAGTCTTCTCCAACACCACAGTTCAAAAGCATCAATTCTTTGGCGCTCAGCTTTCTTCACAGTCCAACTCTCACATCCATACATGACCACCGGAAAAACCATAGCCTTCACTAGACGGACCTTTGTCGGCAAAGTAATGTCTCTGCTCTTTAATATGCTGTCTAGGTTGGTCATAGCTTTTCTTCCAAGGAGCAAGAGTCTTTTAATTTCATGGCTGCAGTCATCATCTGCAGTGATTTTGGAGCCCAAGAAAATAAAGTCTGCCAATGGAATATTACTTGGCTATAAAAAGGAATGCATCTGAGTCAGTTCTAATGAGGTGGATGAAACTGGAGTCTATTATACAGAATGAAGTAAGTCAGAAAGAGAAACATAAATACTGTGTATTAACACATATATATGGCATTAAGAAAGATGGCAATGTCGAGCCTACATATAGGGCAGCAAAAGAAACACAGACGTAAAGAATAGACTTCTGGACTCTGTGGAAGAAGGTGAGGGTGGGATGATTTGAGAGAATAGCACTGAAACATATACATTGCCATGTACAAAATAGGTGACCAGGGCAAGTTCAATGCATGCAGCAGGGCGCCCAAAGCCGGTGCTCTGGGACGGCCCAGAGGGAGGGAGCTGGGAGGGAGATGGGAGGGGCGTTCAGGATGGGGGGGACACGTTTGTACCCACGGCAGATTCACTCCGATGTACGGCAAAAATCATCACAATATTGTAAAATTATCCTCCAATTAAAATAAATAAAGTAATTAAAAATAAAAGGTATCTCAGGTGTCTCTAAGGCCAGGTGACCTCGGGCTTTAGTGCTCCAGGAAGGGGCTAAACTGCTCTCCAGTCTAGAATCTCCTCTCAATACTTGTCCTGCTTTGATAAAAGCTCAGAATAAAGCCACCAGGAGTCCCAGCAACCGAGCGAGGATTTCACCTGTAAATCGCTACGCTCTTGTGGGACCCTAGGCTCCTTCCTTACTGTAGACCAGCTGCCAACCGTGTACTTTGAAGCACAGGGCGGCGCTTCACGAGCGTCTCCTGGGCGCCTGGTCTGTGCTGCTTTGCACAGGCTCCAGAGAGAGCGTGTTCCCTCAGTGATGTGGACGTCACACCGGCTTCAAGGATCCAAGGGAGAAGCTTCTCTGCTCTTAGAAGCCTCAACATCCAATCTGTCAGCAGATCAACCCACCCCATCCAGCCCGCTTCTTCCACCTTTCCTTTACCAAGTGACATAGGAGATTTTTGCTTTGCTGCAAAAAGGGGGGAGAGGAAAAAGGGAAAAAAAAAACACACTCTCAACAACCAACAAGAAATAATTAGTGCACATTGTGTCATTAAACACTAGACTTTAATTAAATCGCATGGAGATAAATACCTCTAACGACCGGAAATCTGGGGACCGCAGACAGCAAAGCACTCAGCATAATGGAGTAATAGACTCCGCAAATAGCGTCAAGTCAGGGATTCCGACTTGATTAAGAATCTGACTAAATTGGGTTGTCACCTCAGAGGCTGCACCTACTACCTGAAAATTGCTCATTATCTTCCCCATTTGATCTTCTCGGAGCTAACAAGCCTTTGCGGAAATCGGTCCAATGATCAAAGGACCCATTTATTTGGAATTCTTTCCCGCGTCGGGGTCCTCGTCATTGCTGTCTCCTTCCCCTCTTTCTTATTTGCAATGACTCAGCTCCTGGCAGCAGCCAGTGCGGAGGCCAGGCTGGAGGTGACCTCTGCGATTTCTGAGAGGAGCGGCCCTTTCGTCACCCTGCTGCGGGGACTGGGGCGCCTGGCTCCGGGAGGCAGCATGGTTGCCTCTCCCTCTCCTCCGTCCCTGCCGGCAGCCGGCCCCAAGTCCAATCTCCACCTCTCCCTGGTGTCTGATCTCTCCTTCTTCCGTGTCCTGCTCCCGTCCCAGGTCAGCACGAGGCCATCCTCATCCAAGGATGAGGCTCTCCAGTCACTCTCTCATTCCCGCCCTGCCCTAGCCAAAATGACACTTGGAAAGCCTAGGCGCTCAGTCATCTCCGACTCTCTGCAGCCCTGTGGACTGCAGCCCGCTAGACTCCTCTGTCCATGCAAATTTGCAGGCAGAAATAGTGGAGTAGATTGCCATTTCCTCCTCCAGGGGATCTTCCCGACCCAGGGATCCAATCTGGGTCTCTTGCATTGCAGGCAGATTCTTTACCGGCTGAGCGAGTAGGGAAGCCCAAATATAACCAAATAAGTAAAGTTTATAGTCTCTTAGAAAGTCATAAGAGCTATGGTAAATGGGGGGAAAAAGTAGGGCAGGACAAGGATGATCAGAGTTCAACACAGCGATTTTTTAAAGGGGGACCACTCATTTGACCCCTTACAACAATCTTGTGAAGGAATTCGAGTATTCGACCCAATTTACACTTGAGGCAAGTGAGACCTAAAGAGGACACGTAACTTACAAGGTGTTGAACTGCCAAGCAAGAGGAAGGTCTGGGATTTAATGAACACGAAGAACAGAAAGTTTTCTGTAAAGTTTTGGTAATTTCTGGTGATGGTGATTTTGCATATAGATAGTTATTTCAGCCGCTCAGTTGTGTCTGACTCTTTGTGACCACACGGACTGCAGCACGCCAGGCCTCCCTGTCCAACACCAACTCCCGGAGTTCACTCAAACTCTGTTGCTTCCTGACCTGCATATAGGTTTCTCAAGAGGCAGGTCAGGTGGTATTCCCATCTCTTTCAGAATTTTCCACAGTTTATTGTGATCCACACAGGCAAAGGCTTTGGCACAGTCACTAAAGCATGTTCTTAGAGCTCAGTAAATACTATTATTATTGTCATCATGATCGGGCGTCTTTTGAGAAATATTTGCTGAGTGTCCCAGCTGGCACTAGTGGTAAAGAACCCGCCTGCTAATGCAGAGACATAAGAGATGCAGGTTCAATCCCTGGGTCAGGAAGATCTGTTGGAGGAGGTCATGGCACCCCACTCCAGTATTCTTGCCTGGAGAATCCCATGGACGGAGGAGCCTGGTGGGCTACAGTCCATACGGTCGTAAAGAGTTGACTGAAGTGACTTAGCACGCACGCATTATGGGGCAGGTACTGTGAAATGGATAATGAAACTCAGAAAGGGTTCTGCCTTCAAGGAACCTCCACTGGCTCACAGACAATAAACTGATTTGAAAAAATCAACAAACAAACCAGATCAGATTGTGGTAAAGGGTGGAAAGAGGATGAAAGGCTGACGGGTTAGAGAGGAATGCCATTACTTAGGTGGTCATGTCAGGGAAGGTCTACTTCAGGAGGTGACCTTTAAGCTGAAATATAAAATATGAAAAGGAGTGCAGGAAAGAACCCCAGGCAGTGGAAATGGCAAGTACAAAGGCCGTGAGGTGGGAGGCAGTTTGACGTGTGTGAGGAAGAGAAAGAAGATCCCCGTGGCTAGAGAGCAGCGTGGAAAGGGAAGTGTCAGTGGCTCAGGCGTGTCCGACTCTGCGACTCAGTGGACTGTCGCCCGCCAGGCTCCTCCGTCCGTGGGATTCTCCAGGCAAGAACACTGGAGTGGGGTGCCACTCCCTTCTCCAGGGATCTCCCAGACCCAGGGGACAAACCTGGGTCTCCTGCGTTGTGGGTGGATCCCTAACTGTCTCAGCCACCAGGGAAGCCTGGAGAAGAGCATAACCTTCTCCAAATCTCTCCAGGGGATTTGGAGCATCTTGGGGATGTGGAAAAGAAGCCCAGAGAGGTGCAGAGGTCTGCCCAAGGATTCACAGCTGGTATTGGAGAAACCGAGGTCTGTCTGACTCCAGAGCCTGTGTCCCTAATGAAGGCCCCAGACGGCTCCTAGGACGGAGCACAGGCCCCCAGGAAGGCAGCCCAACTTGCATAGGGTCAGTGTGGATTTGTGTTGACTCTGAATTAGGGAGTGTACTGTGAGAAAGGCAGCCAGGGTCTCCGGGAGGCTCAAACCAGCCACTCTCACAATGCTGCTGAAGAGAGGCCCAGTGAACCCTCCTTAATGAACATGTCAAAGGCACCCCCGATCAGCAGCTCTGGGCATTAAACCAGCCATGCAAGGCGATTTGAAACTGCAGTATGGGCTCATACACAGAGGGGAAAGGAAGTGAGGCCTGCAGTTGGTGGGATGGGGTGTTCACGGAGCCCTCTTCATGTGCCGAGTACTGTGCCTTCAGGCATCATCTAATCCTCATAGTCACTGCGAAAGCGTCAGTCGTGTCTGACTGTTTGCGACCTCATGGACTATACAGTCCATGGAATTCCCCAGGCCAGAGTACTGGAGTGAGTAGCCATTCCCTCCTCCAGCGGTTCTTACCAACCCGGGGATCGAAGCCAGGTCTCCCGCGGATTCTTTACCAGCTGAGCCACAAAGGAAGCCCAGAATACTGGAGTGGGTAGCCTGTCCCTTCTCCAGCGGATCTTCCCGCCCCAGGAATCAAACTGGGGTCTCCTGCGTTGCAGGCGGCTTCTTTACCAACTGAACTCTCAGGGAAGTCCTTCATAGTAACTGAGAGTTGTGCAAAGGCCACCCTTACCGTAAGAACGCGGGGCTTGTCAATATCGGGCAGTTTACCGGTGGTCACCCAAGCAGGAGGCAGGGCGCTAGGGTAGAGTTCAGGCCCCAAAGCCCCACCCTCACCCGAGACCTACCACTAGGTCCAGGTGATGCTGAGCTCAGGCTACGAAGCTTGATGTGGCCCCAGACTGCCCGTGTTTGCCACAGTTACTAATTGGCCAGGTTCTTTCATGGGGGAACCTTCTGAGATACGGTCACATTCATTCACAACCAAGGTGGCCGTGGGTCTGGGAATCCCAAACTTCTTAATGAAATTCCAAGGCACTCCAGGGACTGCTGGGGTATCGGCTCTGGGAGATGTACCACCTCTGGGGACACGGAGTTGTTCTAGTGGAGTGTGACCAGACGCGATCTGGGCGACACTCCCTGGAGAGGAAGAGGGAGCGTCTGTGGTTGTCACACGGCCGAGTCGGCTTGTAGGAGGTGCCATCTGACGGGGCTGTCTTTCTAGGAGGGCAGGGCCTGCGTCTGTTTCACCAGCAAGTCTCCCGGACCGCGAGTCTAGCAAAGGGCCTGGAGCAGAGCTGGGGGTGCCGACAAACAGGTCCTCTGTGATGACAGTCGGTTGCGCTCACTGGGTCCTCACTAGGATCTGGACACTCTGCCAAGCGTTTCACATGGATGCAACCTCAGATTGAACGTCTGAGTCCCATGCCCCACAGAGCCCGCTTTCGTTGGATTACCTGGACACGGGCGTCTTTTAAAGCTCCATGTCGAGCCAAGAAGGGGAGCGTTGCTTTTCATCCTCATCTCATCTGACCCTTCCAGAGGCCCCAGCAGGTAGTTGGTATTAATGTGCCCATTTTGCAGATGAGAAAGCAGGTGTTCAGAAAGGTTAAATCGTCTGTCTCAGGCCACATGGCGAGGAAGAGGTACAGTCAGAATCTGCACCCAGGCAGCCTGACTCCAGTACCTGGGCTGAACCCCAAAGCACACAGAATGAACAGAGGGAACAAGGGGCATTCTGGGAAAAGAAGGAAGTGGAGGCAGGGTCAGGAAGCACCTGCAGAGGCTAAAGGCAGCAAGGCTGGTGCCGTCAGCACAAACTCCTCCTAAAAGAAAAGACCCTGCTCACGGAGAGATCCCATCCCGGGCTGTTTCTAGAGCAAGAGGGACACCTTTCTGTGCCCGTTGCCTAGCCCTTGGACGAGAAATGTTTGGACTCGGGGCAAGTGTTCAACTCAAGGACAAACGCCTCACAGACTGGGCAGCAACCCATTGGGGGGCCTGATATAAAACAAAACAAAAAAAAAACAAACTTTCTTTTGTGACATAGCCCAGTTTACACAAGTTAAATAAGCATTTATGAAATTAATTGCTTGATATTGCATTTTACAAGCCAATGAGTACATCAGTGTACTGTTCACATTTTCCTCTTTAATCCCAAATATCCACTTTCCTTATTGTATCCTCTAATCAGCTTACCCTCTACCCTTCTGACTGCAATGATCAGCGCCCTAGGGCAAAGCGCTCATTCACTCATTACTTCAGTCGGTATCTCTTCCATGCCAGGATGGCATTTAGATGCCGCAGCATTTTCTTGTGGGTAACCACGCATCAAACTGCGAGGAGAGAGGGGCCCGGGATTCATGTTGATTTTCGCTTGCCTTAATATAAAACAGGATTGCCTGCATTTCGGAATTCTAGTTTATCTTGCACGGCCAAAGCCCCAGTTATCTCTGCTTCACTAAGTCTTGAGATTGGTTTGGAACTTGAACATATATTCTCTGAAACCATTAAAAGTGGTTTAATTGGCTGTTCAGGGACGTCCTCCACTCTACTGTCTGCGTGGATCATCCCCCTCCGTCTCTCCCAAGAACTGGGAGGCTGGAAGCCCTCGCCTGGATGATCCACTTCCCTGGATTTACTAATCTTGCTCGGGCTTCACATTTGCAGATCCAGCCTCTGTTCACAGCTGCTCATCTAAGTCCTACCAGAAATCCTACCAGAAATCAGAAATCCACTGGTACCCACTAAGCTTCAAGCAACGGGCAAAGCCAGTCTGTCTTCCAGATGCTTGAACGAGTCACACCTGACCTTGATAGGCATGGAGATGGGGTGGTTCAAAGGAGGACTTCAGGAAGGAAGACAGATAGCCACCTAGGATTAAGTAGCACAGCAGACAGGCAGTGACCTCGGGAGTCAGATTATCCAGATCTGTTGGTCAGCCACCAAGCGTCTGTACAGACCCAGGGCTGGTTCACATGCGGGCTTTCCCGTCTCTTAGCTGTACGACCTTGAACAAGCCACACAGTCCCCTTGAGTCGGTCTGATTCTTGGTATCTCTGAAAATTAAGCAAAGCTATGTATGTATCTATGCTCGCATGTGGCAAACAGCAAGAGATTGGAGAGTGCTGGTGCAATGGCTTGTTTATGTTTATTCTTTTTAAAAATTTGTTTATTTTTATCTGGAGGACAATCACTTTACAATATAGTGTTGATGTCTGCTATTCATCAACGTGAATCGGCCATAGATACGCACAGGTCGCCTCCCTCTTGAACCCCCCCACCCCTCCAGGCTGTCCCAGCGCACCGCGTTTGTGCCCCCTGTATCACCCAGCACACCCAGCTGGCTGGCTGTCCTGCAGACGGTGATGTGTGTGTTTCCAAGCTCTTCCCTCCGCTCGTCCCACCCTCTCCTTCCCCTTCTGTGTCCACACGTCTGCTCTCCATGGCTGCGTCTCCACGTAGTTTTATTCTTACTGTTTTTTTAGGTCAAGATTGCATTGTCTAGATAGTATAGGCTAATTGCATCCTAAACCATTTCCAAGTCCATATTTAAGGTACTCAGAAAAGCAGGTTATTATTTTTTAAAGTCACTTAACATGGACCAGATAGGACCTCTTAAAAGATGATGTCACCATCGTGGCCAACAGAACAGTTTTCCATGATTCCTAAAATCCTTCTGCACATACTGATCTTGCTGCTTTAGCACTTGCTCGCCTGCAGACCAAATAAACAGGCACACTTCTCACAGGGCACGTGCGGGAGAATAGCGTCAACCTGATATGGCATCACACTCACTTCAAAGTCAAAAAATTGTAATAATAATAAAAGAGATTCAAGACAGGAACTTGCAGCTGAGAGAGAGAGGCCTGAGATAGGCGGTGCAAGGGCAGTGAACGTAATGGGAAAAAATCCAGTGATCTGCTGGGGATTTCAGAGTGGCAACGGCTGGTGTAGAATGCCAGTGCCCAATCGCCGGGACCTGGACACCTCATTTTAATTTACTGCTATTTGTCAGAATGTGTCATCTCATCCAGCCCAAAAATGCTACGCGATACATACATGTGTGTGCTTGTCTACATACTCAGTATAAACACACACACACAATAAATGAATGTGTCTTTTACAAAGACAGAGATGTGGAAGTTGACTGGAGATCTAGAGATGGAGACAATGTATTTCTAGATACTTTCCTGAAGTCATTTCTAGATTCTGCATGCGTGCTTAGTAGCTCAGTCATGACCTTTGCAACCCTTTGGACTGTAGCCCGCCAGGCCCCTCTGTTCATGGGATTTTTCAGGCAAGAATGCTGGAGTGGGTTCCCATTTTCCTCCCCCAGGGGCTCTTCCTGACCCAGGGATCAAACCTCCATCTCCTGTGTCTCCTGCACTGCGGGCAGGTTCTTTACCTGCTGAGCCATCAGGGATGCCTGGAAAAGCCTTTGATATATAACAGAAACTGACTGCATAGTTGATGAATGAATACATTTAAGAATCCATGATTCGTGTATGTGTATGTGAGAGAGAGGATGTGAACGTGTTTCTGTGTAGTTACAACAGTAACTCAAGGGACAATACCACATTTAATATAAGTTCCCAGCAAATAAAATTGCTAGAAAAAATGCTGAATAAAATATTAGAACACATAGATATGAATTTTTAATCTCCCCCTTTTTTTTCTTTCTCTTACTTTCCAATTAGGGTTGCCAGGTAAACAACAAGATATACATTTAAAACTGGATTTCAGACTTGAAAAATAAATAATTCTCTAGTGTGTCTCAAATGCTGCATGGTGAAATATTACATGGGATATTTGGATGCTAAAAAATTATTCATCCTGTAATTTTTATTTGTTAATTCTGATGACCCTACCTGACCATTCCAGACAACAAGCCTAAATTCTAACCTTTTTTTTTTTTTTTAAAAAAATGTCATTTCAGTACTCAGAGGCTTTCAGAGGGTTTTCATCACCTATGAGATCAGGAAAAACAAACCCCCAGCATCTGACCCTGCCCCCCGGCCCCCGCCTAGGGTGGATGCCTGACCACTGCTAGGTAAGCCCTCCCCTGCTCAGACCTGGCCTGGCCGCTTAAGTGCCTGCAGGCAGCCGGGGGCAGAGACAGAGTATGTTTTAGTTTGTAATTCACATTAGTCGATTCTCCCAGATAAAGTCACAAATCACCGGTCACAGAGTGTCCTGATGTTTCATGCATACAGTAGTATCCTGCTCAGATTCAAGCTGCGTGCCCACACAGATGGAAGCCCACAGAACCCTTTTCTCTACCTTTCCAGACACTAAAACTGCAATTAGCTTTTCTCTAGTCATGGAGGGGTTGTAAAGAGCCTTATCGGAGATGGAGCCTCTGCAGCGGGTCAGCGGCCGTAACTCCTGACCTGGTGTGGGCGTGGAGCGTGCACGCAGGCTCTGTGGAGAGCATTCTCTCCCTACCAGACACCTCCAGGCTGCCCCCGGGGGTTTGGAAAGCACAGGGCTGAGAGTACGTCAAGGAGAGGTAGGACTCGAAGGGAGTCAAGGGAGGCCTCTAGGAGAGGGGCAGAGGCAGGGCCGCAGTTTGGTGGGACGGATGCAAGGTCTCCCCTGGGGACCAACCCCCCTGGGGACCAACCTCTGAGTGTCAGCTCATCTGGAAAAATGGAATCCCAAGCCTGCTTCTCAGGGTGGTGCGGGGACATTGTGATGGTCTGTGGGAAGTGTTCCTGGCAGTCTACCCTCAAGAGACGTTCACGTTCCTTTCCTTAACACACAGCTTACAGGGGGCACCTTGGCAGCCTCCTTCCAAGGCTGGCTTTCATCAAGATGGCATGAAGCTGAAGCCATGCTGAGCAGGCACTCAGCAGCTGTCTGAGGCTCAGGTGATGCGAAGATATGAGACCCTGCCTCCAACGCCCTTGCCGGCGACGCCTCCTGGAGACATCTGCGGGCCTGACACCTCTGCTGGGCGGTCCACTCTGCCCCAGCCAGTCTCAGTAATGCCGGAAAACCTAGGCGCGCTTCCATCCTCCAAAAACGGCCTGTCACTCACCAGATTCTTTCCAGCCGCTGCACTTTCGGAACAGCACGAAGGCTGGCACCATGGCTGTGCCCTCATTTTACAGAAGAGGGGATCAAAGCTCACAAATCTGATGTCACCGGAGCCGCTGGTCACCATGGTCACCAGGCTGAGCCGTTTGATTCCAGAGCTGGGATCGTCACCCCGGGTCTCTGAAGAGGCTGGGGGTGGATTGTGGCTCCGAGAGCACAGGTTTCAAACTGCCATTTTTTGTCATCTCCCTTTCATCCTGGGAATAGGCCGCAGCCCCTGGCAGCCCCGCACCCTGGGCCCCCAAAGGCACCCAGATTTGCTCCGAAAGCAGCCCACAGCCACTCTCAAAAGGGTCTCCCCACCCCCTCCCTCGCAGCTACAGTCTTGTGCATTTATTTTCCTGGCTGGGTTTTCTTTTATTTCTCTCTGTAGCTCTGGTCCTCTTTCCCTGAAAATACAGTTAGCCGATATTAAAAAGAAACACACAATCACTAAACACATTTTACATCGTCTTTGAAGCCTAATGGCCTCCGGCTTCCAGACTGAAAAGTATGCAGTTGGAGTGAAGACCCAGATGAGCTGGGAAGAGGGGCTGCAGCACCGCTCCCTGGAGCCCGGGGCAGGGGGAGGGCCCGTGGGGAGCCTGGGCCCCTTGGACGGGGGCTGAGTCCCAACCGGGAGGGGCGATGCGGGGGAGGCGTGCACAGGGTCCGGAGGGAGGTGGTCCCCACAGGGCCCTCTGAAAGAGGATTTGATCTCTCAGAGGCTGGGTAACTGGGGCTTCTTTCTCCAGACAGTCAGGCAGTTCAGGCGCTCGGTCGTGTCCGACTGCAACCCCATGGACTGCAGCACGCCAGGCCTCCCTGTCCATCACCATCTCCCGGAGCTTGCTCAACTCGTGTCCATTGAGTCGGTGATGCCATCCAACTATCTCATCCTCTGTCATCCCCTTCTCCTCCTACCTTCAATCTTTCCTAGCACCAGGGTCTTTTCCAATTAGTCAGTTCTTCACATCAGGTGGCCAAAGTATTGGAGTTTTAGCTTCAGCATCAGTCCTTCCAATGAATATTCAGGACTGATTTCCTTTAAAATGGATTGGTTGGATCTCCTAGCAGTCTAAGGGCCTCTCAAGAGTCTTCTCCAACACCACAGTTCAAAAGCATCAATTCTTCGGCGCTCAGCTTTCTTCAGAGTCCAACTCTCACATCCATACATGACCACTGGAAAAACCATAGCTCTGACTAGACGGACCTTTGTTGGAAAAGTAATGTCTCTGCTTTTCAATATGCTGTCTAGGTTGGTCTTAGCTTTTCTTCCAAGGAGCAAGGGTCTTTTAATTTCATGGCTGCAGTCACCATCTGCAATGATTGTGGAGCCAAAAAAAAAAAAAAACTCTCTCACTGTTTCCACTGTTTCCCCATCTATTTCCCACGAAGTGATGGGACCATAAACCATGATCTTAGTTTTCTGAATTTTGAGCTTTAAGCCAAATTTTTCACTCTTTAGTTCTTCTTCACTTTCTGCCATAAGGGTGGTGTCATCTGCACATCTGAAGTTATTGATATTTCTCCCAGAAATGTTGATTTCAGCTTGTGCTTCTTCCAGCCCAGCGTTTCTCATGATGTACTCTGCATAGAAGTTAAATAAGCAGGGTGACAATATACAGCCTTGACGTACTCCTTTTCCTATTTGTAACCAGTCTGTTGTTCCTTAACTGTTGTTTCCTGACCTGCATATAGGTTTCTCAAGAGGCAGGTCAGGTGGTCTGGTATTCCCATCTCTTTCAGAATTTTCCACAGTTTGTTGTGATCCACATAGTCAGAGGCTTTGGCATAGTCAATAAAGCAGAAGTAGATGTTTTTCTGGAACTCTCTTGCTTTTTCTATGATCCAATGGATGTTGGCAGTTTGATCTCTGGTTCCTCTGCCTTTTCTAAATCCAGCTTGCACATCTGCAAGTTCATGGTTCACGTACTGTTAAAGCCTGGCTTGGAGAATTTTAAGCATTACTTTGCTAGCGTGTGAGATGAGTGCAATTGTGCAGTAGTTTGAACATTCCTTGGCATTGCCTTTCTTTGTGACTGGAATGAAAACTGACCTTTTCCAGTCCTGTGGCCACTGCTGAGTTTTCTAAATTTCTCAAGACAGGAAGGGGGAAAAGAAAGTTCTGTGCACCCCAAGGCTTCCGAGGTGGTGCAGTGGTTAAAGAACCCGCCTGCCGGTACAGGAGATGCAAGGGGTGCGGGTCGATCCCTGGGTCGGGAAGACCCCCTGGAGCAGGAAATGGCAACCGACTGCAGGATTCTTCCCTGGAGAACCCCACGGACAGAGGAGCCCGGCGGGCTACAGTCATGGGGTCACAAAGAGTTGGACACGACTGAGCGCACGCACACAAGGCTTCAGAGGGCGTGTTTGTATCCAGGAGAAGGATCCAGAAGCGGAGGTGCTGAGGTTCTGTGTTCACAGGGACTTGGGAAGTTCAGGTACATGTGTGTCGGTGGGGGGATGGTGGTGGTGTGGCAGACGTTGGCTCCATCAGCCCCTTCCTAGAGAGCTGCTGGAGTAGGGACCCCACCCCACGTACAGATACTCAGCCAGAGCACTGGGGCCACAAAGCCCTGTAGGTATAGCAAAAGAGGTCCAGGCTGATGGAGGAAGTCCCAGCCCATAGAGGACCCACCTAAGCATGACCATCACTGACCCAGGAGACTTCCTCTGCAGCCTCAACTCCTCATACTCCAAACTGGGCATTTAGCACCTAGCTCCCAGATTTGTGTGGAGGGTCCTCCTGGGAAAGAGATGCCTGCTCTACTTGCCAAATCCATGGAGCTGCTCCGACGCGGCCTCTAGAGCTCCAGATTTGGTCTCCCTCAAATCCACCCTTGGGCTTCCCAGGTGGCTCAGTGGTAAAGAATCCCCCTTCCAATGCAGGAGACGCAGGTTCGATCCCTGGGTCTGGAGGGTCCCCTGGTCCAGGAAATGGCAACCTGCTCCAGTATTCTTGCTGGGAAATCCCGTGAACAGAGGAGACTGTCTACAGTCCAGGGCGTCACCAAGAATCGGGCGCATCTCAGCGACAGAGCAGGCACGCACACACGCAAATCCTCTCTTGATCCTCTGGTTGCCCCTGGTCCCTCTAACCCCATCTTGTTTCCGCATTAACCACCCCTATCTTCCCATCCATCTCCAGTTCCTCCCGCCTCATCAGCCCATGAGGTTTTCACCTTGCTCTGGGCTTCCTGTAACAGAAACCCCACCTGTGTGTCTATGCCCCGCCCAGGGCAGGGCTCCTGAGTTCTGATATTCCTATCAGCACTTCACACAGTGCTAGGCATGAAGTTCATCTCTGTTACTAAACGTGTGCTCTGTGCCAGGCCCTGTGTGCCATTTCATCCACAGATGGGAAACTGGGGCTCTGAGAAGCCTGGGAGCTTGCTGCTCTGTTGCCTGGGTAATTCCTGTTATCTCTTGGGTTCCAGTCTAAATGGCCCTTCCTTAGGGCAGTTCTTTCTGACTCTACCGCCCACCCCCACACACAGAGTCCTGGTAGCACTAATCACGGGGCATTGAAAGAATCATTTCTTCGCTGGTTCTCTCTCCCTGCTCGTCTGTGGAAAGGCAGGCATAACTACACTGCTGACCTCTGTCCTGAATGCTCAGCATGGACGCCAGTTCCGAGAAGACCCCAGGAGATGTTTGCTTTTTGAGAAGTGAATGGCTTCCTGATTTTGCACACCTTGAGCTCTCTGGACTTTCAAATGCCTCACGTGTAGGTAGGTGGGAAATAGGTCCCCAGCATCAGCTTGCTGCAAAGCTTTCTATTCCTAGGCCCTAGAAAATACTTTTAAAAAATCCACTTTCCTTCCTCCAATTAAAATGACAATATTCATTTAAAAAGCTACAATTAACCAAGGCTAGAGAGGGTGTGAAGAAAAGGGAACCCTCCTACACTGTGGGGTGATCTAAGGTGGTGCGGCTACTGCGGAGAACAGTGTGGAGGCCCCTCAGAAGACGAACAGTAGAATCGCCACGCGATCTAGCAATCCCACTGCTACACGTGTTTCTCGACAAAACTATGATTCAAAACGATGCTTGCACCCATATATTCACAGCAGCACTCGTCAAAACAGACAAGCAAACAACCTCAATGCCCACCGACACGTGGGTTGGTAAAGATGTGGCGCGTGTACACAGCGGAAGACTACGCAGGCGTGAAAAAGGACGGAGCAGGGCCATTCCCAGCAGCACGGATGCAGTCAGAGACCAGCCCACTAGGTCAGGCGGAGACAGACAGACACCACGCGAGAGCATCATCTATGGAACCTGAAATACGACACAAGCAAACGGGTCTGGGAAACAGAAACAGACTCGCGAACGTAGAGAACAGCTGCCGGCGCGGGGGGGAGGGGTGCAGTGGGCGGTCGCGGCTGGCGGACGCAAGCCCTCGCAGGCAGAGTGGGACGACACGGTCCCGCGGTGCAGCGTAGACAGCTATGTTCAGTGGCCTGTGATAAACCATGGAAAAGAATACGGAAAAGAATGTGTTTATGTGTACAACTGAGTCACTTTGCTGCACAGAAGTAACGAACACAACATTGTTAATCAACTCTACTTCAATAAAAACGACAACAATATCATAGCCCTTCATAGCAACTGGATTGGAAAAAAGCTTTGAGTTGGTGATGCTGTCTATTGACAGCGGTGTGTGGAGCGTCGCGTTCTGGAAGGAACCTGGCGGTGTGAAGGGAAAGAAAGTGTCGCGCCCTTGTGCCTCCTTCAGCCCACGCCTGGGCACCCCAGGGGAACCCTCTCACAAGTCCCTGGGGGGATCGGAGTATCCATCCTTTGGGGAGCAGCTGTCTCTCTGGAAAGCTCTGCAGCAGCCAGAGGCATCGAACAAGGTTTACACACAGAAGCAGAGATAGATCTTAAAAACATTAAGCAAGAGAATGAAATCTGTAGTCCAATACCATTCACGTAAATGAAAGCCCATTCACCCGATCGACGACACCACATGTTTTACGGGAAGCCTCCACGTGCAAGGGCATACACTGGAGGGTTAGAGTGGGGTTCTGCGGCGGGGAGAGCGGAGGGAGGAGGGCCAGGGAGAACACCCGACCAAGCAAAGCAAGAAGGGGTGAGGCTGCGAAAGCAGATGATACCAGCTGAGTGAGGGGTGTGCAGGGCTTGATGTACTCTCCTTTCAAGGAAGAGGTAACCACTGACTCATCAGCCTTTGACCACCTCTTCCTCCTGTGGATTCCCGTGGGGTTAGAACAGATTTGGACAGGGTTTCTCAACTTCAGCACTATTGACATTTTGCCGGGGGAACTGTCCTGCCCCTTGTGGGATGTTTGGCAGCAACCAACTCTCCCCACCAGTTGCCGGCAGCACCCACTGAGTTGCGACAATCAAAGCGTCTCTAGACTTCGCCAGATGTCCCCTGGGGGAGCTGCTCCTGGGTGGGAACCAGGGGGGGAGAATTAAAGCCTGGAAACCTGTCCAAATCTTCCAAGTAGGTGGGCCACACTTGGCTTATACACACACACACACACACACACAGACACGCACACACGCAGAAGCTCAGGACCTGGAGCTCCATCTTGAAAGCTGCCAGCTTTGCTTGCACGTCTGAATCACGGCTCTGGAGATTCCAGTTACAGCCCATAACCGCATCTGCCTTGGGCTTCCTCCTAATTTTAACCAGCAGCTGGATTTGCATAGGATATTTGCATCTGAGATTACCCATGGTTCTCTGGGAGACACAGTTGATAGCAGACGATGGCAAGAAGTATATATAATTTCATTTCAGCTTGCAGGGGAGAAGGGGGAAGGAGGCGTGTTTCAGGAAGGGAGGGGCCTCGCAGGAAATTGCCATGCCTTGTGCGCTTGAAGAGGGGACGCAAAGCGGGTGTTGCGCTGCTACTGGGCAGGAAGGGCTGTCTGCGCTGGGCCTGGGTATTTGGTGGGCAAATGCGTGAGTCACACAGCAAATGAGTGGGGCTCCCTGTGACCCTCAGGAGGGGACTGCTGGTCCCAGTGGAGGCAGACAGAGGGGAGGAGACTGTGGCGTAGATGGTCTCCAGAGCAGCACAGAGACCCAGTCCCTGCCCCCAGGAGCTCAGCCGCCCACCAGCCCTGCTGACAGCCTACTGTGTGCTTCCCAGGCGCTTTCCCCACGTGAGGCCGTTAGGCCCATTGTCTGCCCCCTCAAGGCAAAGTCGCCTTCCTCTTTTGCTTTATTTTTTTCCTGGAGGATAACTGCTTTACACTGTTGTGTTGTTTCTACCAGAAAACCAAGCAAATCAGCCGTAACTGCGTATATCAGGGGAGGAAACAGAGGCTCCTGGGTCTCACCGTTAGTCCAGAACAGAGCTTGACTTGAAACAAAAGCCTGCCAGATCTGAAAACCAGTCTTCTTCCCAACCCTTCGGTGAGCTGTCGCCGACTTGCAAAGTGTATGTGCCGCGTGGCCCAAGGCCTAACCGGCGAATTCCCTGCTCTCCTCACACCCGTCTCCAGTCTCCAGGCACCCAAGGTTGCTCATACTCTCCACTTGGCTGACCCCGTGCCTTGCGATCCTCTACAGTCGCATGTAATTTATTTTTTCTCTGTCTCTCTCCCCTGCTCTAGACCAGGAACGTCTTAGGAGCAAAGAACATAATTGGCTCATCTCTCTCTCTAGTGCTCAAGAAATAAACGTGGTAAAATTTGAGCTAATTTTTGACTGGGAACAGGAGAGGAAGCAATCCACATCATTGCAGTGGAATACTACCTCGTTCGGGAAGCTTCCTGATTTTCCCAGAAGGGAGAGACCTTCAGATGTGATCTTTGCTCTAAGTCACGTGTGGCAAGAGGCACCTGATATTCCTGACCACATTTCACCGTGCGTGGGTGATCTCCGTGAGCCTGCTGATGACTCCTCAAGCCCAGCTGCTTCTGCAGCCTCAGTGCCTAGAACAGGGTCTTGCATACAGGAAACAGAACTCAGAAGCATGGGTGGATGCGTGGATGGGTAGACGAGAGGAGGGATGGAGGGATGGAGGGATGGATGGATGGATGCGTGGGTGGATGGGTGATGAAAAGGGAAGAAGGTAGACGGACATTATATGATGAGCGTATGTTTGGATGGTGGTTTAATAGTTAAGTGAGTGGGTACATGGATGGTGAATTCACGGATGGTAGCTGGACAGATGGAAGGAGTGGATGGTGGGGTGCTGGGATGTGAGAGAGTGAGCGGGTCAGTGAATGGGCGGATGGATGAAAATTTGGGTGAGTGGAATAATGGCTTGGAGGGTGAGTAACTGGGTGGTGAAGGCTGGATAGGTCTGTGGTATGGGAGGGTGGCTGGTTGGTGGGGTGACGGCTGCAGAGATGGAAAAGACGTCTGCCCATCTCCCAAGAGCACACGCAGACGCCTTAAGTAAAACAGCCTGCTGCACTCCTGTCCCACCCCCAGGCGCCCCCTCTAGTCTCCCTGCCTCTCCTGCTCCCTTCCACCCTCTGAGCGGGGGCTCCAAGGTGCCAGATGGACGTCTTCCCAGGCAGTTCAGCTCCAGTCTCTGCCTCTGTGCGGAGCCATTCTCGCTGCGCAGAGATTTAATGCTTGACTCTGGCTTCGTCCCGCTCCTCACCTGCCTGAGGAGGTAGAGGCAGCGATTTGCATATTTATTAAATATCTCTTAGCAGGATACACAAGCAGCGTTGCTATATCCCGCTCCCAGAGTTGTCCTGCTGGCAGACAAGACCGACTGTGATCAGCGTGGCATCACCGCCCATTAAATAGCTGTTTCAGGGCCCAGAGGGCTGCGAGGGGAGCCAGGGGCCACGGGGCGGGCAGAGCAGATGAGGCCCTGGAGGCTGGCGCTCCGCTATCTCCCAACTCTTGGGCACCAGGGGGTTTTCTGTTCTCCACCCAGGAGGAAGGGCTCTGAGGGGCTCTCTTCCAGCCCGCTGACTCCACGTGGCACCCCTGAAATTCAATACTTCCTTTAGAAACTTCCCAGAGGAGAGGATTTAGAAGCATCTCTGTGTTTCTTCCGCTGCTCAGTTTATGCAGAAGACCTTCCTGAGGTCTAAACCAAAGTGACCTGTCTTTGCATAGGTGCTTTGCTGCGGTGATGTCTTTGGCCAAAACGGGACCGACATCACCATGAATTGGGGTGTCCCCTCCCAAGCAGAGCCACCCCATGAGGTCCAGCCTTGGAGCTAAAGTGTCTGGGGCTTGGGACACCAGCCCTCTGTTATCTGGAAAGGAGTCCTCGGGGTGGGGACTGGGTGTTCGACTGGGGACCAGATGCGCTCTGCTATAAACTGGGATGAGCCTCCCCGTGCAGACAGGGCACCCCATCGCTTCCTCCCCTTTCTTGTCACAATTCCGAGACTGGGGCTCAGATCCGAGGATGTGGTTTCTGCAGTCAGACATCCCAGGTCTGACTGACCCCTGTCTCACCTCTTGAAGCTGGGTGACTTCAGGTAAGTGGCAGACCCTCTCTGAGCCTCAGTTTGCTCATCTGAAAGTGAGGATGCTGACGACGATACCCGCCTCCTGAGGTGATCCCAGGGAGTTCCGCACCCCAGGACGTGAGCTGCGTAAGGAAGCTCCCCTGCCCCGAGCACCTGTCAGATGCGCTCCCCCAGGACAGCAGGAAAGGACCAGGCCCTGTACATCTGGATCTCCTGCCCAGCGTCCCCCAGGTGCAGTGAAGGACATTCAGGGCTTAGCACAGAGTCTGACTTTGGGCTGAACACAATTGGTTGTTCCTGTTATGGAATCATGGAAAGTCCCCAAGTGAGGCTGGTTGCCTGCCTGCATTTCCCAGGGAGACGGGAAGAGCTCAGGGATCGGGATCTGTCCTATGTCCTGTGCTGAGCGTGACTCCTCTCAACCACCCTCAGGTCGGTTCTCCAAGCAGCCACTTGAGAGATGGAGAGACTGAGTACCAGAGGGAGGGAGACACCCAGGACCGTGGCACGCTGGGCACCCACGCCGCGCGCCGTGTCCTCTTCCCAGACAAGTCACGAGGGGCCCTTGACTCAGACAGAGCCCAGCACTCCAGGAGGAGGGGATGGAGACCTACCAACAGCTTCTCCAGCTCCTTCTGCCCCCACCTCCCACCCCCTGGACTGGTCCGGGCTACAGCCTCGTAAACCTTCCTGAAAGCGCTCATAAACACAGAGCCTGGCTGGCTCCAAGTCCGCTGCTGCAAAAAAGCAAAATCTCTGGTCGTAAAG
Organism: Oryx dammah; assembly: GCF_014754425.2. NCBI lineage: Eukaryota > Metazoa > Chordata > Mammalia > Artiodactyla > Bovidae > Oryx > Oryx dammah. The sequence goes on from NW_024070211.1 coordinate 1,545,582, forward strand.
TAATCCCCATAAAAGAAAAAAAAAAGAGAGAAAGGGAAAAAACCCAAAAGTAAAAAACAGTACTAAAAACAGTAACAGTCTCTAGGAGATAAGGAGGAAAAGGCTAAGCTTCCATGACTGGATGGTGAGGGGAGCAGGGGGTCCTGGCCCCAGAGGCCCCACCTGAAAGGCCCTAAGCTCGGGGAGCCTTGTGGACCATGGTCCAAGCTGGTAGAGGGGGTGGGGTGGCTGGGGATGGGAGATAGAGGTGTTGAAGACTGGTGGTGTTTCCGATGATGGTGGTAGCCCTGAAATGGCTTCTGTGAGAAGGATGTTCACATCCATCCCCCACTGGGGCCGCCAACAGTACCAAGGTTTCCAGGGCTCGGACACCCATCGCACAGATGCAGAAACTGAGGTCAAGGAAAAGTAAGGACTCTCAGCCAGGGCTCTGGCCTGCAGCCCCCTGCAGGACTCCACACTGCTGCTCTTGTGAGCCTAAGTCCCTGGAATAGATGGGGGCCTGACTCCACCCCGCAACAGGCATGCCAAGCCTTGGGAGGTAAACAGAGCTGTGGGATCCCAGGTGGCTGCTTCTGTTTGTCACCTATTACTCCTGGGAAATGATCGTTCTCACCTCACCCGGGGGGTGAGATGATGTAAGAGAGGCACACACAGGCTCTGGTGCCCGCTCAGGTGCACATGGGGGCTCTGGGAACCCGGGTGGGCCAACTGGGCATTCCGGCAAAGCGACGCTTCCAGGCCCAGGGGCCAACATGACGCTTAGGGGTGGGGACAGATGGGCTCCCCAGGTAATGCAGGGGTAGAGAATCTGCCTGCCAGTGCGGGAGATGCAAGAGAGCTCGATACATGGGTCAGATCTTTTTGAGGACAAAATGGCAGCCCACTCCAGTGTTCTTGCCTGGAGAATTACGTGGCGAGCTACAGTCCATGGGGCCGCCGAGTTGGACATGAATGAGCGTGCATGCGCGCGCGCACACACACACACATACACACACACATACACGTCACCAGCTTAGACTGGCATAAACTGCCTTTAGCCCTCTTCCACACCGACCCAGCCCCAGACAAAGCCGCCCAGCTCCGAGCCTCCCCACCCTGACAGCTCCTGCTCTTCTCTCCTTCCCCAGCCTTTTCATTCCCAGCCTTATCTCTTGCCCAAGGCTCTCTTCTTCCCCGGCCGCCTTCCCTTGGCTGGCTTCTGTCTGCCAGGTTCAGCTTCCCCATCTTCCTGCTGCGCTGACAATCTCCTTTGCTCTCTCCCTCCAGGCCTGGGGGCTATTGTCCTCCTGATGGGGGATCAGGCTCTGCCTTCCTCTAGTCACGATGACATGGCCCGGCCTCCCCTCGGACCCTCCGGGGGCCCCTCCAGGACCCAGCCTGTGTCCCAAGTCCTGTCCCAACCTTCGTCCCTCGGGGAAGCCTGACTTCGCTCCTAGCCCGTAGCCCCAGGGAAGAGTCTATCCTTCAGGGAACCAAAGTTCCCCTCCCCGTCCCCTTCCTCAACCCCTCCACCCCACCCCAGGACGTGAGTTCAGTAAGACAGCACCCCACCCCGCGCAGCTGTCCAGAGCATCTGTCCCCCAGGACAGCAGGAAAGGACGCCCTGCACGTCGGCTTCTGCCGCCCAGGGTCCAGGCAGGGCCTGCAGCACAGGCAGAGCGCGTCGTGAGTCAGATTCCCTGGTGGCTCAAACGGTAAAGAGTCTGCCTGCACTGTGGGAGACCCGGGTTCGATCCCTGGATCGGGAAGATCCCCTGGAGAAGGGAGTGGCAACCCACTCCAGTATTCTTGCCTGGAGAATTTCACAGACAGAGGAGCATGACGGGTTACACCCCGCAAAGAGTCGGACACGACTGAGGGACTGAAAGGAAGCGAACAAGCAAAGCAAGCAGGGAATGGTCTCCCTGACTCAGGCGGCCTCCTCAGTAGAGAATGGTCCCCAGCTCCCAAACCCACCACCGCCACGCCTCTGCTCCTGCTCAGCCAGTGCAAGCCATGAGCCTGCAACCCTCTGCCCCCGACTCAAAAACGCTAGGGGAGGGGAGGATCCTGGCCCCCTGCCCCAATAACCTATAAAACGAGGTAACAGTAGCCACTCGCTCGGCTGTTGGGGGAACCACGCGAGTGAACAAGTAGGGGGCCTTTGCGTCCGTGCCTGGCGTCTGGTAGACACGCCGAGTCGTGTTTGCCGCTGCTGTGGTTGGCGGTGGCCACAATGCCCCAGGCTCCCTTCTGCCTCCAGCCGCACGTCCAGCCTTGGCTGCTTCTTTCCAACCCTGGGGAGGGAAATGAGCTCCCGGTGCAAGAAACAGCAGAGTCCTCACGGGCAGAGGCGGATCTCTTTTAAGAGCTGAGCTGGTAACAGTGATATCAATGACTGCAATGGCGCTGCTGCTGTTCACTGAGCGGCTACTGCGTGCCTCCCACGAATGGGCTCCTGTAACCTTTGGCAGAGCCAATAAAGCAGCCTGCGTGCTCACTCCTCCTGCTCGGCAGGCCCACATTTGCAGAGCAGCTCTCCCAAGCCCACGGAGCCCCTTGGGGTCAGAGCACTGGTCTGAATCCACAGCACCGAGTCATTGGGCGGCACTGGGCAAGCCACTCGTCCTTTCTGGGCCTCAGTTTTCTCATCGGTAACATGGGTGCCAGTGCCTACATGTCTGGGAGTTGATGAAGACCGGACACCACCCTCATGGCAGAAAGTGAAGAGGAGCTAAAAGGCCTCTTAATGAAAGTGAAAGAGGAGAGCGAAAAAGTCGGCTTAAAGCTCAACATTCAGAAAACAAAGATCATGGCATCCGGTCCCATCACTTCATGGCAAATAGAAGGGGAAACAGTGGAAACAGTGTCAGACTTTATTTTTCTGGGCTCCAACATCACTGCAGATGGTGACTGCAGCCATGAAATTAAAAGATGCTTATTCCTTGGAAGAAAAGTTATGACCAACCTAGATAACATATTAAAAAGCAGAGATATTACTTTGCCAACAAAGGTCCATGTAGTCAAGGCTATGGTTTTTCCAGTGGCCATGTATGGATGTGAGAGTTGGACTGTGAAGAAGGCTGAGCGCCAAAGAATTGATGCTTTTGAACTGTGGTGTTGGAGAAGACTCTTGAGAGTCCCTTGGACTGCAAGGAGATCCAACCAGTCCATTCTGAAGGAGATCAACCCTGGGATTTCTTTGGAAGGAATGATGCTAAAGCTGAAACTCCAGTACTTTGGCCACCTCATGCGAAGAGTTGACTCATTGGAAAAGACTCTGAGGCTGGGAGGGGTTGGGGGCAGGAGGAGAAGGGGACGACCGAGGATGAGATGGCTGGATGGCATCACTGACTCGATGGATGCGAGTCTGAGTGAACTCTGGGGGTTGATGATGGACAGGGAGGCCTGGTGTGCTGCGATTCCTGGGGTCGCAAAGAGTCGGACACGACTGAGCGACTGAACTGAACTGAACTGAACTGTGCTCTGGTTAAGATCTGCCAAGGAGGCCAGGAGCTGCTAAACCTGAGCCTCCTGCAGAGACTTGAAATGCCGGAGCCGCGGGGGCTGCCTGGACTTGCTCAGGGGCTGGGTCCTCTCCCCAGAGGGTCCATCCAGACTCTTGAGAGCAGACACACCTGCCCCTTTGGCTCGAGCATCACTCCACTTAGGAGCGACCAGCACATCAGCCAGGCAGATGACAAGCACCCAGAGACTCAGGTGGTGCCCGCCTGGTTCCTCTACTCCATTGGGGCACCTCAGTGGTGCTTGGGAGGGTGGAGACGAAGGCACAACAGGGTCAGGGGCTCCAAGTCCAGCAAACGCAACCCATTTGCAACCTCGGACTTTGCAGGCGGGACGCCCGACGTGAGAGAGGGAGGGCGGAGCTCCTGACCTCCAGCCTGCCCCGTCACCATCTATGCCTCGCCCCCTCCCTCAGGGGCCGCAGTGGTTAGCAGTAACGATGTCACATGGATCTCACGGTGAGCCCCCCAGCCCCTTCTTTACGCCAGATGCCTGCTGGCATCTTACACTCCCACAGCAGCCCCCGGGAGGGCCTCGTCTCAGCAGCCTCACGGTACAGGGGACAGGCACGCAGACTCAGGTTCTCCCAGGCTCAGCCCCTAGTGGGAGGCAGGTCTGGTTTTGAATTTGCATCTGACTCTCAGCTAGACCACCCTCATACAGGACCCGTCATTCATTTTTCTCGTGATTCTGTGTCTGCTTCCAGGTTTGGCACAGACCTGGGTACACTTTGATGGGGGTCGCCATGAGCACTGGGGCTGGGCAGACCTGGGTTCAAATTCTGACGCCATGTCAGTGATACAGAGTGCTCTGTACATCATACCCAAGGATGCTTGTGGGCACGTGTGTAAGTGGTTAGTTGGCTGACTAAGGCTGGTGCAGTCCCCAGCTCTCTCCTGGCACGGGGTAAGTGCTGACTGTGTACTGCGGTCTGGGGAATCCCTTGCATTTAACCAGAACCTATTCGCATTTCTTTGCCTTCCTTCCCGCTTGGGACTGCCTCTTTCTCCAGTTGGCCTTTTTCTACTCCTTCCAAATGGTTCCTCAGGAAACCTGTCTGATTCCCTAGGCTGAGTTAGTCTCCCCCGTTTCTGGGCTGCAAAGTACCTTTAACAGCTCTTTCTTCCTGATAATTGCCAATTACAGGTCAGTCTGGAGTACGGTGAGGTCCCTGAGGGCAGGGAGGGTGTTGTATTCACGGCACGTCCCCAGCGCCGTGCAGCACTTTAAAAGCGCTTGGTGTGGTTGTAGAGCAAGTGAGTGAGCAAGCAAGCAGAAGGGTGAACAAGGAGTGCACGCGTGACAGGGAGTCTGCACGGTTGGCAGCCCGGCCGTATTTGGGGTCAGAGACGTGGTAACAGGCCCCCGTCCCCAGGCACCCCACCCTCTCCCCTACCAAGGCTCCTCTGCTTACCCTGTAAATTTGCTTGTTGTCCTTGCAGAAGATGCCGCCTGGTCATGAGTATAGAAGCTCAAGACCACAGTGACCTCTGGACCCTGCAGCCACTGGCCAAGGGTACAGTTTGGAGGTCATGGGGTCAGTGTGACATGAGGTATCAGGGTTGAGCCTCCCTGAGAGACCTGAATTTGCCTGCATTTTCATACCACTTGGCTCTTCTCTGAGAAAGGAGAACACGTGTACCCCAGTTCCTGACTTCAGAAGTACACATGTTCCTTCCTTCAAGGATCTGTCCCCGGAAACACTCTTGTCAGGGGAAGAGCTAGATTTATCATGAGTTGTTGAACACTCCCTGACCCTGGCCCAATTCCATTCCAGTCTCTCTGTCAGAGATGCAAAGTTCTACTCTCTTTGCTTTGGGCTTCAGCAAAAAGGTTTCTGGGCTTCCAAATACCATCTTCCAAGAAGTCGGAGTTTGAACACGATCCCTTGGGTGATGCGTCCAATGGAGAAGTTCTCGCTGCAATTCCCTGCATCGTAAAATGTCAGGATGTCTGTGGTCTTTATTTATAGACAGATTGCTTTTCAACTTTCCTCACTCCAACATTTCGATGTGTTATTCCTGAAGATAAATGCGCATTATGATTTCATAATAGAAATTGCATCTCTCCCCCGTGTCACCTCTAAGCTTGTGTATACATAAATATGGCACATTGCCTCCGACAGTAATTTAAAAGGCACTTTGGAGAACATATTGATCATGACCAGAGGCCGGGGCTGGCATGGGCTAGATTTCGCCAGAGTCTGCCTCCTCCCAGCCCCCGCCCTCCCTCTTCGTCTTTGTTTGGATTCTGAAGCTTGGGAAGTTATGATTTCCATTTATCTTAGTATATCGAGATGTTTGTTTATAGGCACCGTGGGCTTTCGGAGGGAGGAAGAAGTGAATTTTTATAACTCTAAAGTATAAACAAGGAGTGAAAAATGTAGCCTTCCTCCTGGAGTGAGTTCCCTGGAGGCAGGAATCCTTCAACTGACTCCAGGATAGACTGAGATCCTGTGAGGTCGGCTCTACCCACGGCCACTGCGGGGCCACCTTCATTCCCTTTCCAGATCACCATCGCACGCTCCTGGGGCTGAGTTCTAGAACCAGCCAGAGCATCCTCCTCTCTGCTCACTTGTCTGCCTCCGAGGGAGCTCAGGATCCCTTTAGGACGTTGACCTGCTCCCAGCCCTCTGAGCCAACCCTGGTCATTCCTGGAACCAACTAGCAGCTCACCTCTTCCAGGGAGCATCCAGGATTGTTCAGAGCTGCGTCTCAGCACTCCAGCATCCCAGTCTCTGTGGAACCCTTCATTCTCTTCCCATTTTAAAAATGATTTCTCTTTGGGCTGCTTTTAAGATCACATTGTCCTGGGCCAGGTAGCTCAGTGAGTTGGAGGAAACCAAATCGACATTTGTTGAGCATTTATGGTACATCAGGCAAGTTCTGGGAGCCCATCTCGTTTAGCTCAGACAACTGTCTTTATGGGTTGGGTTTCATTCTCCCATTTTACAGAAGAGAAAACTGAGGCTCAAAAAAGTCAAGCTACCCATTTAAGGTCTTGAGCTGCTAAGAAGAAGAGCCTTGATCCAAATCTCCAAAGACTCCATTCCCTCTGACACTTCCTAAAGCTGATGGGGCTGGATTTGGTGGGTCTGTTTTTCAAGATGCAGATTAATTTTCCAGTCCAGAAGATTAGCCCCATAGCTGTCCACTGACAGCAACCAGGCCTGGCTGAGTGTCCTGCAGACGCCCGTCTCTGGTCTCTCTGGCCCTCCTCCTCAGCCTATACTGGCCGCTTTCCTCTCCCTGTTCTTTCAATGTCAGTATTCCTCCACTTTGAACTGGGACCTCTTCTCTTCTTCCTTTAACTCTTCCTGGCGTCTCACTTACCCCCACAACTTCCAGCTTCAGTGGCCGCTTTTCTCTTGGCAACTTTCCAGTCCCCCTTCCAGTTCAGATCATTCTCCTGACTATCTCTCCATCGGACATCTCTGCTGGGATCTCTTGCAATCCCCTCAAATGTAATCTAGCCAAGACTGAGCTTACACATCCCATCTGTGAGGGTACCATCTCCCGCACAGGTGGCTCATGCCAGAAACCGTGGCCTTCACACCTGACTCCTTCCGCGTTGGCACACCCGTTCCTTCCCAGCCCCCGAGTCTTCCTCATTGGCACACCCGTTCCTTCCCAGCCCCCGAGTCTTCCGCATTGGCACACCCGTTCCTTCCCAGCCCCCGAGTCTTCCGCATTGGCACACCCGTTCCTTCCCAGCCCCCGAGTCTTCCGCGTTGGCACACCCGTTCCTTCCCAGCCCCCGAGTCTTCCGCGCTGGCACACCCGTTCCTTCCCAGCCCCCGTGTCTTCCGCATCTGACTGCCTCGGGACCACCTCCTTTCTCTCTGTCTCCTCTGTCCTGCTTTAATTCAGGCTGCCCCTCATTCTGACCCACGTCACAGCGGTGGTTGCCTGACCCGTCTCCCAGTCCCCGCTCTTGCCACTTCCAGTCCGTCTGGCATATGAGAGCCAGGGTGAGATTCCTCGAGCAGAAAACCAACCATGTCGCTCTTTTGTCTGAGGCCCACCAGGGTGCCCACTGACGGTCACTGGGCCCCTCGTTGTGTCCTCCCGCCTCGTGCCAGGCACGTGTGGCAGGCGCTCAGTAAGCAGATACCACACGAATTCTCGGCCCTTTCCCTTGCGTCTGCTCCCTGGCTTTGTGTCTGTTAACTTTCTCTCCCAGAGTCTCCCCTAAACAGCTCTGCTTTAGCTTCGTAGCTTTGCTGTGGAGCTAAGACCATGGGGACTGAGTTGGCCTTTGCCTCTGCCATTAGCAGTCTTCCCCTCTCAATTACATGGTAATCCCTGATAAAATTACAAATTTATTTATAGTTTTCTTTTCCTTTCTTTTTCCTCCCCCACTTGGCAATTTTTACGGCTCATTGGCCGTAACAAATTCTACTTCATAAAGCAGAGACGCGCGTTATTATTACCTTATGGAAACAGACAGCGGCAGCTGACTCCCATCTCCAGCCAGCGTGCTGTCTCCACGGATCCATGATGGTTTCAATCAACACCCCTGTGGGATTTGTTCCGCTCTTTGAGGACGCGAGCTTGTGGATGTGGAAGCGGTGTTTCTGCCTCCGTGCCAGATGGCAGCAGAGGCCCCGCCCGGGGTCCCTGGAACTTGGTGGCTGTTCTTCTGAGAAGAACACGGCAGAGCAGCCTTGGTGATTCCGTTTTGTCTGGGAATAAAGAGGCCACACTCCTGCACAGCAGTGACTGAATGTTGTTCAGTTTGCACTGTGATGGTAACCACGCAAAGTGGGTGGCAGAGACGGCCTCATTTTATTGATAAAAGTGGCTCAGGGACCACATGTAACTTACCCAAGAGATCAGAAGGGTCGGGGGTCTCAGGCCCCCAGAAGTGGGGTGGAGACTCTAAGGGTATCCTGAGCTCCCTGTCACCCATTAATCTTCCATAGGATTCACTGTGAGGGCTTTAAACCATTCTCTCCATCCTTCATTCACGAGCCATCCATCCATCTTTCCATGCAAATGTACTAGCCCTGACTGTGTGTACTGTCCCATGTCAGATGCTTGGTCCTGGGACAATTCAGCCACGGGAGAATGGGGTGGGTGCTATCCTCTTCCTCATCCAATTAGAGGGTATCTTTATCAAAGAATGCTCAGGAGGAAGATAAGGCTTCAGAGAAGACAGCCATGAACGCAAAGAGGAAGAAGAGCTAACCACAGGTTCCCTGGGGTTGATTCCAGGGTGTGAGTTCACGTCATTCTCACAGATGCTGGGATCAGAGGTCTTAGGAACACAGACCTTGAACGCCTAACTCTGACTCTCAGCCCCTCCCTTCCAGCCCTGTGACCCCAGTCATGTGACTGACTCTCATGACCTTATCAGTGAAGTGGGGATGCTGCTAACTATTACCTTTAGCTCATCATGAGAAACGAAGACAGCATGCTTGTGCCTGGTCTTTATTATTAATAAAAGCACTCAATGAATATTATTATCAGTAACCATATGAGGTCATCCCATTATTATCCCATTCGACAGGTGAGGAAAATGTGCCTAGAACTTTTATAACTTGCCCTGGAGAGCAGAGTCGACAGGGGGCAGGGGTAGACTTGAGTCAGCTCCAAGGTCTGTCTTCTCACCCATCCTCCAAGACCCCATTCTTATCATCCTCCACACATCTGTTTGGCTATTACTATTTGTTTTGCCAGAGCTGAGGCTGGACAAATGAAGAGTTAGTGTGGAGTGAAAGTGTTAGTTGCTCAGTCGTGTCTGACGCTTTGTGACCTCATGGATCCGCCAGGCTCTTCTGTCTATGAGATTCTCCAGGCAAGAACACTGGAGTGGGTTCACATGCTCTGCTCCAGGGGATCTTCCTGAGCCAGGGATTGATTGAACTGGGTCTCCAGCATTGCAGGTAGATTCTCTACCGTCTGAGCCACTAGGGTCTGCCCTTAAGGAGTTTACAGTCCTACAGAGTAGAAGGCTGTTAACAGGAGTTTGTCCACTTTCAGCGCAGCCATGGAGACATATGAGCTCGTGGTAGTGGGTACAAGGAGAAGGGAGGGGTCTCTTCAGCCAGGTGACAGAGGGAAGGGGCTGCCAGGAGAAAAAATTCATCACATCTGAGACGTGAGAAGGAACGCTTGGAGAAAGGCTGGGTCTGACCCCTTCTCCTTTGTCATCATATCGGCGTCCCCTTGCTCCTGATGCTGGGTGCTTCCTACACACCAGTCGGGACTCCATTCTGGAGTCAGCGCCCCCTCCTGACTTCCTGAGCCCTCCCCGGGGACCTGCCTTCCTCTCTCCTCCGGACACTTGCCACCCTTGCCAGACCTTCAGGTCTTCGTTGTAAGCATGTTTTCCTGCCTTTTCAGGACAGTACAATCCCTCTTATTCTCTTTCAGAGTCACTCATGGTATAAACACAAGTACCACCCAAACAAAAGCAACCGGTGTGTTAATTATCAGATTGTTTTCATGACAAAAAGCAAGGTGCTTTTTGCAAACACATCCATCTGCACCATAAGCAGGTCCAACAGATCTGCCTTTCTAGAGCTTACAACTGAAGGTCAACATGACGTGTTCAGGGACTTCTCTGGGGTGACCCCTAGGCTACCCTCTCCCACCTGGCAGGGTAGAGGAGGCTTAGGGGTTACGACAGGGGCTGCAAATGAATACTGGCAGGGATTCGGCTGCTCTGTTCTGGTCATATTTGGGAGGAAGAATCCATCATCAGGCATCCTACTGGCTGTACATGGAGTTGAAAATTACTAGAAGGGCTTGCCTCTTTCTGCCTCACTTGAATGCCTGCAAAGACCGGGAACTCACTACCTAAAGAGCAAGCCCATTTCTGAGAAGCCTGGCTCTCACATAGTTTTCTTTCTATGGAGACCAAATTGACAATTCTGCAATTGCTATCCATACGTCCTAGTTCAGCTTTCGGGAGCAGCAAGAGTGAGGCTAATCCTTCCTGTCCACTTCAGCTGCGTGGCCATCCCAGGCAGAATACCAGAGCTGGAAGGGACTCTTGGAATTCCCGCTGCCACCCATGCCTTGTGTTACCTGGGGCTGCAGTCATTGCACCTCTGAGCAACTTGACGGTGTCTTGCTTTCCTCATCAGTGCCCAAGGTCTGCCATGCACAGCGTCTGTCTGAGACCTAACCCCAGAGTTGGGGCTAGATCCCGGTCTCCAGCCTGCTCATTCACTGCCTTTGGTCACCACCATCGGGCAGGATGCGTCTGACCCCAGCTGTGTCCATTCCCCAGAAACCCCCTGCACATGGAGAGAAGCCCCAGCACGGCCTGTGTGAGGTGCTGAGTGCCTTGTTTCAACCACATCTCCATCCTCATCCATCTGCCTAAGTCGGCTCGTGGGAGCTGTCCAGGGTGCTAGCTGGCAGCCTTGGGATCCAGGGAAGTTTTACCATCAAGCTAACTCTTGGGTTTACTCCCAAGCCCAAGTGCTAACCCAGTTCAGTACTCTTGCCTGGAGACTCCCACAGACCGAGAGGAGCCTGGTGGGCTATGCTCCAGAGGGTTGCAAAGAGTCAGACACGAGTGAAGTGACCGAGCACGCACCCTGGAAGGTCTTGCTGACTCTTGGCTCCCATCACCCCTGAGCCAGGCTGGAAGCCCCGGGGTCCTTTCCCTGGCGCTCAGAGTCAGCCCTCCCTGAGCCGTGGAGGCAGCCTGACCAAGCAGAAGGAAAAGGCAGGGGCTCCAGACACAAAATGCAGATCCGGTTTTCTGGCTCTTTCTCTCGCCAGCAGTGAGAGCTGACTCAGAGCTCTCCCTCCCCTTGGTCTCAGTTTCCTCATCTGCGAAAGAGTGATAAAAATATCCCAGTAACAGGGCTGCATCCAGGTTCCAGACAAAACAAGTGAAGGAGAGTCTGAGGTCTGGCACATGCTCTCTGCTCGAGAGACCTGGCCTTCCCCACCCCAGCCCTCTGCACAGGCACCCCTGTCCTCGCCAAATCCCCCCAGACCTCAGCCGCCATTGGCTCGCACTTGGTAGAGCATGGTTACCATGGCAACTCATGGCTTGTGCAGCTCTGGGTCCCTGTTTCCCCAGACTTGTCCCTCTCCATTCCTGCACCCAGCCCAGCCCAGCCCAGCCCAGAGAACTGCCAAGGCAGCCGGATTGCCCTGGGCTCCAGCAGCCCCATCCTCTGAGCCAACCCTCTGTTGTGAAGAGATTTCAAGGGGTTTAGAGCTCAGTGGATGCTATGGGCCTCTCTCAGCCAGTACAGGCCTCCTGCTCCCCTGCCAGCAGGGGCTTGCCCTGCTGTGTCCCAGCTCCCCAGGACCCTCTGGATCCTCTTTGCTCTCTCATTAGGAAGACAGACCGGGCTGGGGCTGGTGTTTGGAGAACTCTTCCCTGCAGCAGCCCCCGCTCCCGACCATTTCCTTCTGTGGCTTGCCTCCTCCAACCACCGGCTCAGCAAAACCCCTCTCCACTCCCCCCAGCTGTGTCTGGGTGAGATGTCTTGGTGCATGGAGAGGTGGCAGGCACCGAGATCAAAGGACTCGGGTTCAAATCCTAGCTCCGCACTTTCCAGGTACATTAGTTGGCCACAGCTACCAGAACAGGTACCACAAACTGGGTACATGATACCTTCCTTGTGGATGTGTCTGTCCAAATTTCCCCCCTTTTATAAGGACGCCAGTCATAATGGATGAGGGGCCCACCCTCCTCCGATATGATCGCATCTTAACTAATTACATCTTAACTGATTACCAGGTAAGGTCACACTCTGAGGTTCTTAGGGTTAGAACTTCCACACTTGAACTTTGGAGAGATATGATCCAACCTGTAGCACTAGCTCTGTGGCCAAGGGCAAGTCATCACCTCTCGAAGACTTAGAAAGGCTCATTTTGAACATGAGAATGAAAATAGCAAAGCCCTCTTGCAGATGTTGTAAAGATTAAAAGGAACAACATACACACATCGGTTAGCCCAGGGCTAGCAGATACTAGAGTCAATAACTGTAGCGGCTGTGAATTTCTGTTTGGAGGACGATCCTTCTCCTTGGGGAACCTTTTATTCTGGATGGAGGGAGTGAAAATACGGGTGAGTTCAAAGCCTTTGAGTCTCATTACTACAATCCAACCTCCTAGAAACCCTGGTAGGACCACAGTTTAGGGATTCATTCATTGACCCCAGTTGATTCTACAGATGCTGGGTGCTTTATGCATTGCTATTTTATTTCATTCTTGCAAATGTATTAGTGCTTCCATTTAACAGATATGGAAATGGAGGAGGGATGTGGCTTCCTCAGAGCCCGGTAGTGAAGCGGATGGTAGGGGCTGGGCCCACAGTGCAGAGCGTAGTTGTGCCTGGCCTGGGGTGGGGCACCTGCTTGGGAAAGGTGCCCATTTCTCCCTGCAATGGGCCACACAAATCCTTCACTGACGCCCTGTGGCCCATTCCTAGATGAGTTCTCAAGTCCTCCCACGCTGTCGACACACAGCTTCTGCTTATAATTTTTTTGTATTTATATCTTCTTTCCATTGCTTGTCATCAGGCTGTTTATCGGCATGCAGAGATGCACCCCTCGTACATGTTAAATATATATGCATCTGTGTGTGTGTGAGTGTGCCTTCCCGGTTATATTTATGCAGCTCCTCAGAGGATTAATTTAGCCAAATAACCGAAGCTATTTAGGTAGCTGACATTCACACTGTGATGGGAATGCAGGAGCTAAGTCAGCAAGATGCTGGCTCCCATCCAGGCCTCCCCAGGACTCAGTTTCCTTAACTTGGGCCCCCATGTGGCAGAAAGTGCAGGAGCTCCTCTGGTCTGGGTTTCAAATCCAGGTTCAGTAACGGGGAGCTGTGAACTTTGGGGAAAAGTAATCACCAACTGAGCCTCATTTTTTTTTTTCAGGTGAAAAGAGGTCATTTTTCTTACAGAGCTGTTGCAGACTTAATTGATTTAGTGTATTTGAAAGTCTTTGTTCATAGGAGGTGCTATGTGTTGGTGGTCGCTTTCATTCTCCTTCGCCTGTCTCTCCCTCCGTGTGGCTCCAAGAGTAACTTAAGATAAGGTTAAAATTCCCTGGTTTGGCTCTTAAGGTCCTCAACTCTGTGGTCTTGATTGATCTTCCTTCCTTCAGAAATTATCCTCCCACTGTGCGTGTATCATTGGGTTGGGATGGACATCACTATTGGTGCCCACCATTCCTGTCCAAGCCAACCCAACAGCTTCCAACCAGCCAGCATGCAGGGGCCAGAGCCCGTGTACCTGCCAGAGGGGCAGGCTGGCGTGGGGCAGCTCTCGTCCACAGTCTGATATGGGCGTAAGTAGCCCAGCTCCACTGCCCCCTGGTTGGGCAACCTCACAGGTCTGCTTTACACTCGTCCAGTGTGCCCCAGTGGGGTGGAGTCCTGCTTGCCCAGAGCGGAAACCTGCTCCGCTGGCTTTCTTCTCTTTCTTTCCCTGTCTCCCTCCCTCATGCTCCTGTGAGTGTGCTTAGGATCCCCTTCAAGATGAACTCTGTGCCTGCAAATTCTTGTCTTAGGGTCTTCTTCTGGAAAAAGCCCAGTTTAAGACCAGATGTGGTAGGGAGCGGTGAGAATCTGGACTCTGGCGTCCTCCTTCCCCACCAATATTTTAATCCTACTGGAAGAGGCAGTGGTGAGGTAATTATTTAAGCTTTCTGAGCCTGTTTTCTCCTTTGTAAAGTGGGGATCGAGTTACAGTTCTTGCCCCTTAGGGGCGTGAGGTCACTGACCTTGATAACCACCTATCGTTCTCTAGCCCCTTGTACTAGACTTCAACTTCTTCTGTAGCCCTCTTTACCCTCTTATTTTGGAGGTTACCCTCTTATTATTATTACCCTCTTATTACAGAGGTTATATTATTTATTAAATTTAATTTTTTTCTACTGAGGTGTGGTTGATTTATAATGTGTTAGTTTCTGCTGTACAGCAAAGTGATTCAGTTCACTTCAGTTCAGTCGCCCAGTCACGTCCGACTCTTTGCAACCCCATGGACTGCAGCACGCCAGGCCTCCCTGTCCATTACCGACTCCTGGAGTTTACTCCAACTCATCTCCATTGAGTCAGTGATGCCATCCAGCCATCTCATCCTCTGTCGTCCCCTTCTCCTGCCTTCATTCTTTCCCAGCATCAGGGTCTTTTCCAAAGAGTCAGGTCTACACATCAGGTGCCCAGAGGATTGGTGTTTCAGCTTCAGCATCAGTCCTTCCAGTGAACATTGTTATACATATACATATGTGTGAGTGTGTGTGTGTGTGTGTGCGCGTGTGGGTATATATATGCATTCACACCCATATGTATATATATTTATGTGTATATATATCTTCTTTCCAGATTCTTTTCCATTATGGATTATTGTAAGATATTGAATGCAGTTCCTTGTGTGTGCAGGCATGCTCGGGCATTTCAGTCATGTCCAGCTCTCTGCAACCCTTTGAACCGTAGCCTGCCAGGCTCCCTTGTCCATGGGATTTTCCTGCAGGGACACTGGGGTGGCTGGCCATGCCCTCCTCCAGGGGACCTTCCCACCCAGGGATCAAACCCGCATCTCCTGTGTCTCGTGCACTGCAGGCGGACTCTTCCCCACTGAGCCGCTGGGGACGTGCTCCACAGCGAGTCCTTGCTGTTTATCTGTGTTACATGAGTAGCTTGTATATGCCAACCCCAAACTCTTCATTGGTTCCTCCCATACCCCCTTTCCCCTTGTAACTATGAATTTGTTTTCTATGTGAGTTAGTCTCTCTTTTGTAAATAAGTTCATCTGTACCATTGGTCAAGGTTCAGCTTGTGACATCATAGAATATTTGTCTTCCTCTGACTTACTTAACTTGGTATGATAATCTCTAGGTCCATCCATGTTGCTGCAAATGACATCACTGCATTCTTTTTTATGGCTGAGTAGTATTCCATTGTGCACACGCGTGTGTGCACGTGTGTGTGTGCTCATCTTATTTATCCATTCATCTGTCAGTGGACACTTACGTTGCTTGCATGTCTTGGCTATTATAAATAGTGCTTGTGTGAACATAGAGGTGGATGTATTTTTCAAATTAGACTCTTCTCCAGATATATGCCTGGGATGGGATTGCTGGATGATATGGGTTACTCTATTTTTAGTTTTTTAAGAACTGGACATGGAACAACAGACTGGTTCCAAGTAGGAAAAGGACTACTTCAAGGCTGTATATTGTCACCCTGTTTATTTAACTTATATGCAGAGTACATCGTGAGAAATGCTGGGCTGGAAGAAACACAAGCTGGAATCAAGATTGCCGGGAGAAATCTCAATAACCTCAGATATGCAGATGACACAACCCTTATGGCAGAAAGTGAAGAGGAACTAAAAAGCTTCTTGATGAAAGTGAAAGAAGAGAGTGAAAAAAGTTGGCTTAAAGCTCAACATTCAGAAAATGAAGATCATGGCATCTGGTCCCATCACTTCATGGGAAATAGATGGGGAAACAGTGTCAGACTTAATTTTTTTGGCTCCCAAATCACTGCAGATGGTGACTGCAGCCATGAAATTAAAAGATGCTTACTCCTTGAAAGAAAAGTTATGACCAACCTAGACAGCCTATTAAAAAGCAGAGACATTACTTTGCCAACAAAGTACCATCTAGTCAAGGCTATGGTTTTTCCTGTGGTCATGTATGGATGTGAGAGTTAGACTGTGAAGAAAGCTGAGCACTGAAGAATTGATGCGTTTGAACTGTGGTGTTGGGGAAGATTCTTGAGAGTCCCTTGGACTGTGAGGAGGTCCAACCAGTCCATCCTAAAGGAGACCAGTCCTAGGTGTTCATTGGAAGGACTGATGCTGAAGCTGAAACTCCAATGCTTTGGCCACCTCAAGTGAAGAGTTGACTCATTGGAAAAGACTCTGATGCTGGGAGGGATTGGGGGCAGGAGGAGAAGGGGACGACAGAGGATGAGATGGCTGGATGGCATCACCGACTCGATGTACATGAGTTTGGGTGAACTCTGGGAATTGGTGATGGACAAGGAGGCCTGGCGTGCGGCGATTCATGGGTTCGGGAAGAGTCGGACGCAACTGAGCGACTGAACTGAACTGAACTGAAGGAACTCTACACTGTTCTCCGTAGTGGCTGCACCAATGTACACATGGAGTTTTAAAAATTGACTTGTATGTGGTCTTTCTTCATATAGACTGCCCTATGCCATCTAAAAGATGATCTCCACGAGCAGAGTCTCTGTTATTAATACTTTACTCATTGCTGATTTTCAGCACCGCGGACAGCACCAAACTCATTCTACTTTAAAATTACTAATATCATTGCTTTGCTCCTTCCTGCCTCTGATTTTGCTCTAGCTATTCCTATCACCTGGGGTTTCTATTCTATTTAAAGCTTTATTCATCCTTTACAGCCCAGGAGGCTTCTCAGTTCAACTCTGACCCTTACAGAACCCTACTTCCTCTGAGATTCCCCACTGAGGCGCTTCCTTAGGGACACAGACTGAGGTCTTGGGCCTCAAGATAACACTAACTTGGTGCCTTTCCTCTCTCACCCTCCTTCCCAGGTTCTGGCAGGATGTACCCAAGGCCTCTGAAGCTAGCTCCTTTCCTTGGCCATCAGCAGCAGACAGAGGGGCTTGCTGACAACCTCTCCAGCTCCTGCCGTGTTTGCAAGGCCCCATCAGTCTGGCGTGGAACAGCCAAGCTACAGAGTGTCTTCTGTTTCCCCTGGGTCCCCTGCCACACAGCCAGCCTGTCCTCAGACTCCTCCTCACACAGACACCAGCTGCCCACTGAGCACCTGCCACGCTCCTGGCTCAAGGGGCTCCCCTTACATGGGTCACTGAGCTTTGATGCATATGGCCCCACACTTGCTCATGCTGACTGGATCCAGGATCAAGGCCTGAATCAGAGGCAAACATCCTGTGCATAGGCTGATGGGAATCCTGTGAGGCAGCCTGGGAATACTAGCAGACTTGTGTTGAACATGTCCTGGGTACCGAGAACTCCCCCACAGATGTCTTTGATCCTCACCGCCATCCTTTGAGGCCAGAGCTGTTATTATCATGTCCATTTCAAAGATCCAGAAACTGACTCAGGAACTTGCCTGGCATCAGGATTTGAGCCAGCTCTGCCAGACTCCAGAGCAGGTACTGGGAATAACATACCACCCTCTCTTCTCCTCTTGGGTGGTGATTAACTGAAGAACACAAACCCTCCTTATGAAACTAGGCAGCTCTAGGTGCCCTGCCCGCCACAAACGACTGTGTGCATGTGTGTGTATGGGGTGTGTGTGTGTATGGGGTGTGTGTGTGTGTGTGTCTGTTGTGAGAGACATAGAGACAGACACTCAGGGAATGGAGAAGTGGAGACATGGCCAAAAAATGTGGAAGGGGGCTGGTAGCTAAAGCCAGGAGATGATAGGAGACTTGAGGGTTAATGACCAGCTCCTGAACAGGGCCCCATTCTCCATGAGGCCTGGCCCAGCAGGAGCTGGAGGGCTTCCCATCCCTGGGGAAAACCCCAAGCCCACCTCCATCCCTTGTAACCCCAGGTGCCTATGACAGTGTTGCTACTGAGTCCAGCATCACACTCCACCTTTGAATGACATCATCCCAGCCATAGTCTCCTCTGTCAGCGTCCTTGTTATCACTGGCGTAGATGTCTTCTCCACGCCACTCACACCTCGCCTACCCTTACCACCTCACCACCCACAGCATCTCCTTCATTCAGTCATTCAGCAAATATTTCCGGAGCACCCTTTACACTGCCAAGTGCTCTCATAGCCGCTGGGAGTGCAACAGGAAGCAAAACCAAGTGTCCGCCCTCAGGGATCTCCACTCATCACCCTCGCTCCCTCCCTGCAAGACCTCGAGCCTGAGTGTCAGCCCCTCTGCTGCAACAGCGTCGGCCAGTGCTCACTGAGCCCCTGCTCTGCGCAGCGCCCCAGGCTGGGAACCGAGCGCGTGAAGGGCACCCCACCCTTGCAGCACGCGTGCTGCTTCCCCCTCTGTCATCTGCAAGAAGGGAAAGCCCTCCTTGCAGGGACACCCCTCCAGTTTTCCCCCAGATGGTACCCCTCAAAGCCTGCTGCCGGTTGTTAGGCTGTCTGACCTACTTGGAAATCCTTTCATGCAAAAAAATAAAAGGAGCTGACGCTTCATCTCAGAGGCAGCTGCATTTCTCCAGAGCAGGAAAGGAAATAAGACAAAGACTGGGCTCTCCTAAATTAAAAGCATGCCCATGAGAAGCCAGAGAGGGGCTGAGGAGGACCCTGGGGATTGCAGAGGGCTCTGGCAGCCTCTGGTTGCTGCAGAGCCTTGGCAAGATCATCTTAAGGCAAAACTGATGGGGCAGTAAGGACACGTGGGTGGGGGCAGAGGAGCCCTTCTTCTCTGGCTGCAAATGAGCCCAGCCATTCACCCGGGTGGCTCCCCCTGCCCAGCATCCCAGCTTCCCTCTAAGCCAGCTCTCCATCCATCTGTCCATATCACCGAGGGCCCATCATCCCCCAGGGCTGGAATTCATTTAAATGGTATGTGAGCTGTGTGGCTAAAGCGCGTGTTAAGCAATGTTTATTACAATCAATAAATCATGGTCCCGTATCTGATCCAGAGACGGAAATAGCTCGTGAGCCAGGGCCGCTGAGGAGAGAGAGGTGACCGCAGGCCCGGAGATAAGACAAACTCGATGAGGTCAGCCTCTCCATATCAGCTTCGAGGGGCTGGTGTCCTGAGCCCTGACTCCATTTCTCCCGACAGTTCCTCCTCCCCATCCTTCTTGAAGGTGCCTCAGGAAAGCCCAGATGGTCTGTGTTACCCTCCCCTGGAGAGAATGCTGGCCTGGGAGCAGGGGAGAGGCTTAGCTGGCCAGGCAGGTGCCTCACTAAGAGCAGGGCATGGAGGAAAGGTTATTGGGCCACCTTTGGCTACTTCTTTCTGACTGTGGGAGGAAGTTTGGCTACATTCCCTGCAAGCTGGGAAGGGAGGTGGGGTAGTAGAAGAGGAGATGCCTTGAAATGCCACAACTGGAAAGCCTGCAGCTTTGAGTGAGGGATGAGGAGTGCTCTGGGCAAGCGGTATCATATGGATTCAGAGCACAGTATTGTCATCACAAAGAGCTGGAGTTCACATTCCAGCTTTGCTACTTCCTTAAATGAGTTCTCTAACCTGAGTGTCCCTTCCCTGTGTGTAAAGCAGGGGAAGCAATATCCCCTGCCGCACAGGAAGGTTGGGGAACACAGTGAGTTAATGTCTATGGACGCGCTCAGCACAAGGGTTACAATATGGGTTGCTGTTGTTGTTGTTGAGTCACTCAGTCGTGTCTGACTCTTTGCGACCCCGTGGACTGCAGCAGACCAGGCTTCCCTGTTCTTCACCAACTCCTGGAGTTTGCTCAAACTCATGTCCGTTGAGTCAGTGATGCCATCCAACCATCTCATCCTCTGTCGTCCCCTTCTCCTCCTGCCCTCAATCTTTCCCAGCATCAGGGTCTTTTTCAATGAGTCAGCTCTTCGCATCAGGGGGCCAAAGTATTGGGGCCTCAGCTTCAGCCTCAGTTCTTCCAATGAATATTCAGGACTGATTCCCTTTAAGATGGACAGGTTTGATCCCCAAGGGACTCTCGAGAGCCTTCTCCAGCACCACAATTTGAAAGCATCAGTTCTTCAACACAACCTTCTTTATGGTCCAACTCTCACATCCCTACATGACTGCTGGGAAAACCATAGTCAGGACTAGATGGGCCTTTGCTGGCAAAGTGATGTCTCTGCAATATGTGTACTGCTCATGAGCGGTATTTACCGTGGGAGGCCTGCTGCGGCCCATGGGGCTGCAAAGAGTGAGGCATAATTTAGTGACGGAACAACAGCTGTGGGAGGGCCGGATAATGGCCCCAAAGACGTCCTCATCCTAATTCCCAGAATCTGTGAATGTTTTGCATATGGAAAAGGGATTCTGCAGATGCAAGCAGCTAAAGGAGCTAGGGATGAGATTATCCTGGATTATCCAGTGGACCCAATGCAATCACAAGGACCCCCATAAGAGGAGGAAGGGGAAGTCGGAGGGAGAGGGCCACGTGACCACAGACAGGACGGGAAGCAGAGCCAGAGGGAACACTGCCCTGATGGCGATGGAGACGGAGGAGGGGCCGCAAGCCAAGGAACGCCGGGGCTCCCGACGCCGCGAGAGGCAAGGGGACAAACTCTCCAGAACCTTCAGAGAGAACCAGCCCTTCCAACAGCTTGATTGTGGCCCTGTAAGGCTCATTCAAACTTCTGCCCTCCAGAACTGTAAGAGAACGAACTTGTGTGATTTTAAGCTATGGGTTTGTGGTTATTTGTCACAGCAACAACAAGAGAACTAACACTTGTGAAGTTTACAGGGGACCCCTTCCCTGATAAGAGATCAGAGCAGCAACAAGAAAACTAACACTTGCCACAAAGCTAACAATTTGTGAAGACAATGATGTTGGTGACGCTGATACAAGCGTCTGGGGTGCCTCCCAGGGTCCCTGGCTGGTACAAGCAACTGCCATCAATCTCCTTGTAAGGTGAACCCTGGCGAGAGAAGACTCTGCTTGTGCCCATTTGGCATGACCAGTACGGACCCGGTGGGAAGTTGGAGTGTCTTATGGACTTCTGATGCCCATGAAGGTGGCAGCCAAAACCGTGGTGGTCCCAGGCTTGTGGGCTGATATGTGGACCATCTGAAACATTAAGCAGAACTGATTCATAGGACTTTGAGCTCTCAGTCAATACTTCTGGCAGGGTGGCCACTGTTTGGAGCTTGGAGAGGGGAGAGATGGCAGGAGCAAGTTTTGGGGGATCCAAATGTTATGTAAGCAATTAAAAGTAAGGATTTGAGAGAATGGCCCGGAAACACATTCATTACCATGTGTGGAATAGACAGCCAGTGGGAGATGACACGGAGACCCCAGAGCGGTGCTGTGTGACCACCTAAAGCAGTGGGATGGGGAGGGCGGTGGGAGGGGCTTAAGAGGGAGGGGACGTGTGCTCACCTATGGCCAGTTCATGTTGATGTGTGGCAAAAACCATCACAGTATTGTAAAGCAATTGGCTTCTAATTAAAAATAAAATTAAAAAACTCAACGTTTAAAGACTAACATCAAGAAAAAAGATGTAAGGAATTGGCAGAACCAGTTGTCGATATGGAGAGCTGGACAGAGGCTTGATCACAGAGCCGAGGCGGGGGACCCCTCCCTGGTAAGAGAGCAGAGCAAACTGTCTCCAGTAGAGACGCCTGACCCTGTTCCAGGGCTGCTCACTAGCCCCCTGGCTAAGATGAGCCCCAAGCCTCAGAGTCAGGGGCGCCCACCAGGATGTCCGTGAACTGCGGCTCCAGGAGAGAAAGACCAAGGGACTGTTAGAACAAGGAGTTTCATTTCCTTTTGAGTTATCTTCTCTCCTGGACGAATGCATGAACCCAGTATCAGGATCTCCTCTGACGAGGGAGGGGTTTCTGCTCCCAAATCAGACAGCTGAGCCACGCTCAGCAGAATGGAAAACCAGACAGCCGAGCCACGCTCAGCAGAATGGCTTGGCTGGCAGGAAGCAGTGGGTGGCGCTGCCCTTCTCCTTGAGTGGAGCTGGAAGCTCCTTATCCATCCCATGAAGGACTGCGGTGGGGGAGAGAGATGGTGGGTGATGGTGGAGCGTCATGAAGGCTACGTGATGGACGCTGGTGCTGGCTCAGGGGGAGATGCCCAAGAAGAGAGGGATGAGGCGTCAGCGGCCTGGGTGAGTCCAGGGTCTACACTGGGGGTTCCCAAGTGCTGGTGCCTGGATGAGCCTCAGCTGGATCAGCCGGCGAGGGGAGGGGCTGTGGGTCTGAAGTACGGGCTTCAGGGGCCTGCTCCCAGAGATGCCCGCTCAGGCTGCGGGAAGGACATCCGCAGCGTTGTTGCCACCCGCTCTACAGTGATGCCCAGAACTGCCCCAGCCCCCTCTCGCATGATCTGGACCAGTTCCTGCTACCAGCCAGCCTCCCTTGGCTTCAGAGCTCAGTTACGACCCCGGACCCCGGACCTGGCACCGGGCATAGCTCTTCCCCACACGCCTCAGGTCCCTTCCCCAAGGACTGAGGGAGCCGGTTTGTCTTTCAAATGGTATACCCAAGCAGCTTCTTTTCTGCCTCCCAGTTCAGAACAGCATTGCGGATGCGTCCCCGGAGATTGGGTTATTTTGCCTGTAGTGCCTGTACCTAAGGATTGATATGGGAACTTGGGAGATGGGGAAACCTGTTTTCTCCTATTGGTTCTTATCTTGTGATCAAACTCATCTCTAGCCTGGCATCCCCAGAGTGTGGCAGGCAGGGCCAGAGCCCATCCAGAAGAGGTGCGATTATAACCTCATCAGGAGAGGACTGTGGACGAGGGGGAGGGGCGGGGCGGGGCGGGGAGGGCAGGGGAGACCGGAAGAGGAGGAAATAGAGGGAAGACCCCCCATGCAAGCCCCCCAAGCACAGCAGCTGGAAACGAGACTCTGATGCATAAAGACCTTCCTCTATTGCAGCGTTTCCCACTGGCATTCAGGACTGGGTAATTCTTTGCTGTGGGCACTGTTCTGTGCATGGAAGGATGTCTGGCAGCATCTCTGGCCTCTGTTCACGAGATTCGAGCAGCATCCATCTCCAGTTAAGATAACCGAGAACATCTCCAGATACTGCCAAGCATCCTCTTGGGGGCAAAGTTGCCCTTAGTGGAGAGCCACTGCCAAGCTACGGAACCCGCCAGTGGCTTCTCGGCTGCATGGGGTTCTTGCTCCTAGTTCTCCATCCATGCTTCAGCATATGACTTTGTCGTCCCTCCCATTAGAGGCTGAGGGCACTGTCCCAGCCCAGTGACGCGGGGGTCCAGCCAGAGACTTGCTTGCGACTGCACGAGAGCGGGAGACACAGAGTGGCCGGACCGAGCCAGACGTTCAGAGCCGCCGCCTGCTGGAGCTGAACCCTCGCGCTTCCGCCCCCAGCCTCTCAAGGATACCACAGTGGAAGCGCCCACTGGCTCCAGGAAGAGGAGGTGCACGTGCGGGGCAAGCCTGCACCCCATCCGTGGCTGGTGGCAGGCCCAGCCAAGCCCGGGCCAGACTAGGCTGCCCCCAGACAACCCGCAGGTGAGTGAGTGAGGATACGCGGTTGCTAGGCTAAGCCGCCGGGTGGTTTGGTACGCAGCGTCACGTGGCAATAGCTGACTGTTACAGCTTGTGGTTGAAATCGGGAGAATCCTGAACTACTTACTCTGACTCCACATGACCTGGCCACTGCCCAGCTCTCCTGGGGGTTAGGCAGGGGTGGAGTAAGCTCGCCAGGCTGAAGGAAAAGCAAGAAAAAAGACCCTGACATTGAGTGGTATGAGCTGTTTGGATTATATATTTGGGGACGTACACATTATCATTACTGAATGAAGTAAGTCAGACAGAGAAAGGCAAATATATATCACTGATATGTGAAATCTAAAAAACAGAAATGAACTTGTTTCGAAAACAGTAACAGACTCACAGACGTAGAAAGCAAACTTACGGTTACCAAAAGGGAAAGGGAGGGAGGGATAAGTTAGGAGAAGGGAATTAACAGTATTCGCCACTACATATAAAATAAACAGCAAAGACTTACTGTAGCGCACAAGGAACAACGTTCAGTATCTTGCAATAATCTGTGGTGGAAAGAGTCTTGAAATATACATGTATGTCTGTATAACTGAATCGTTTTGCTATACACCTGAAACTATTAATAACACAATATTATAAATCAATTGTAAAAAGAAAGGTCCAAGATGGGGTCTTCAAGGGACAGAAATGTGCCCAGTGTAAGGCAGAGATCAGATCTACTTTTGGAGACCTGGCGGGCTATGGTCCATAGAGTCGCAAAGACTCAGAACTGACTGAAGCAATTTAGCACCTATGCAGACCTGTCTTAACCTGGTTTTCCATGGACAGAGGAGTGTGGTGGGCCGCAATCCATGGGGTCTGTCCATGGGATTCTCCAGGCAAGAATGCTGCAGTGGGTGGCCTTGCCCTCCCCCAGGGGACCTTCCCAGCCCAGGAACCAAGCTTGCATCTCCTGGATCGGCAGCTGGGTCTAGTCAGAGGTAAAATCCACGCCATTACGATGATAGATTCCGGGCGTATCCTTTTCTCCCCCACCACAGATGGTGACATTATCGAGTAAGCTCTTCTTCTGGACCAGACACTAGGCTAAGTACTTAGCATCCAGAATCAATCTTCCCATGCTAATGAGGGTAGTTCGATTATGCCCATTTTGCAGATGGGGAAATCAAGTTCTTACTTGCCTGAGCTCACACTAATAGTGGTAACAGAGAGAGAGTTCAAACTCAGGTCTGCCTGACCCCAGAGCTCCAGCTCTCCAGCCGCTGCCTCGTCCCCTCCTGACTAGCACTACACACCCAGCCATTTCCCAGAGGAAGTTTGCCCTCCAGGGAGCAGGAGAGATGTGCTGCCCTTCAAGCACATGGCACCTTCGGGAGACAAGTGTCACTGCGCTGCCATCAGAGTCTTCAGTGACTTTCAAGGGCCTGCTGCGCGCTCTCCAGGCTCACAGCGCCTGCGCCCTCTCCTTCAGCAGGGTGGGAGTGAGTTGCTGGCTGAGGACAGGTCTCTGGGTGCACGTTATGGACAGACTCCAGGAGGAAGTTCAGGCTCTGCAGTCTGGTCCCACGATTAATGGGCAACACCAGTAGAGTGAGGCAACAGATAGGGCAAGATAAGAGGTTGGTTTTGCAGGAGACTGGCTGGGGTGAAAGGGTCTCCAGGGGGACCTTTGGGGCTTAGGGGAGCTTTAAAGGATACATAAGTCTGGACTCCACCCCGACTTGGGATTTAAAGCTCAGGGCTGTATTTCTTCTAAGCTTTCTTCCATCCCCAGCTGGTTCCGATTCGCACCCCTGCCTAAGAACTTCTGTTCGGGAGGCTGTGCTCCGTGCAATATCTTCTGCCTGTGCGACACTCTGTTCCCATCACGCTTCGTGGCCAGGATCTTTGCTGTCGCCTCCTCTTCCACGATGCCTTCCTGGGTTTATCATTTGAAGGCAGAAGCCTTTCCTGAACTCCTTTCTCCATACTTGACATTTGACTCTTCTGAAAGCACCCCAAACTAACACAACCCATAGGGAACTCAGCTTTGTCCCTAAACTTTCTTCCCTTTCTTGGGTTCTCGGCCTCAATAAATGCTATCTCCACTCCCTCCAAAAAGCCAGAAAAGGTGGGTACCACAGATGGCTAAGGGCTGAGGCCTGAAACTGTGCAGTCAATCCCCCGGGTTTGCAGCGTGGCTCCACTGCCCTGGCTGTGTGACTATCAGCCAGTTATTTAACCTCTCTGAGCCTCAGTTTCCTAATCTGTAAGATGGGGCAGCAATACGAGTGTATCCTAAGGATACGGTTAGGAGTCAATGAGATGACACACACAGGATGCTTGGGGCAGCACTCGGCACAGAGCGCGGCTCAACTGGTGTGCGCTGTTTTCCTCCTTGGGGCCTCTCTCTTCACTCCTTGTATCCAGTTCATCCCCGAGGCCTGTCCATCCTGTCTCCCAAACATCAAGCCCATCCTCTTTACTCATCTCCACGACGACCCCGTGAGTGCAGGTCATCTGTCCAAGACAAGCACACTTGCTTCCTCCCTGGTCCCCTGCTTCCCTCCTACCTGCCTCTGATCTGTTCTCCACACAGCGGCAGAGGAAACGAACTTTTAAAAACACAGATGGGGTCTTGGGATCCTGGCCTTTGCTGCTTAAAGCCTTCAGGCTGTCACAGTGCGCGTCCTCTGCCTGGCCCTCTGTCCACCGCTCCCACCTTCCCCTGACTCTCCCCCGCACATCCTCAAAGCTGAGCCAAGATGTCGCCGTCTGAGGGGAGCCTGGTTCCCGGGCCAGATCCCTGGCTCTGTGTCTCCACGGCCCATCTCACACACCCCCTGTTGCAGCGCTTTGCGTGTGGTGTTACCGTGATTGTCCCTGGTCCAGTCAGCTTTCTGGGCTCGAACACGAACACACCCTCGCTTGACACAGAGCAAACAGTGAGTCAAAGCTACTGCCGTCTTTGTGATCAGCAAGCCCATCGTCACTCCTCTCCGGCCAGCTCCTACCATCACCTCCTGTTATGATTGATGTCTGATATGGGAGCCGCCTAAGGCAAGGGCAAGTTAAGTCCTCAAGAAAGATATCTCAGTTCAGTTCAGGTCAGTCGCTCAGTCGTGTCCGACTCTTTGTGACCCCAGGAATCTCAGCACGCCAGGCCTCCCTGTCCATCACCAACTCCCGTAGTTCACTCAGACTCACGTCCATCGAGTCAGTGATGCCATCCAGCCATCTCATCCTCTGTTGTCCCCTTCTCCTCATGCCCCCAATCCCTCCCAGCATCAGGGTCTTTTCCAATGAGTCAACTCTTCACATGAGGTGGCCAAAGTACTGGAGTTTTCAGCTTTAGCATCAGTCCTTCCAAAGAAATCCCAGAGCTGGTCTCCTTTAGAATGGACTGGTTGGATCTCCTTGCAGTCCAAGGGACTCTCAAGAGTCTTCTCCAACATCACAGTTCAAAAGCATCAATTCTTCGGCATTCAGCTTTCTTCACAGTCCAATTCTCACATCCATACACGACCCCTGGAAAAACCATAGCCTTGACTAGACGGACCTTTGTTGGAAAAGTAATGTCTCTGCTTTTGAATATGCTATCTAGGTTGGTCATAACTTTTCTTCCAAGGAGTAAGCATGTTTTAATTTCATGGCTGCAATCACCATCTGCAGTGATTTTGGAGCCCCCCAAAATAAAGTCTGACACTGTTTCCACTGTTTCCCCATCTATTTCCCATGAAGTGATGGGACCAGATGCCATGATTTTCGTTTTCTGAATGTTGAGCTTTAAGCCAATTTTTTCACTCTCCTCTTTCACTCTCATCAAGAGACTTTTTAGTTCTTCTTCACTTTCTGCCATAAGGGTGGTTGGTGTCATCTGCATATCTGAGGTTATTGATATTTCTCCCGGCAATCTTAATTCCAGCTTGTGCTTCTTCCAGCCCAGCGTTCTCATGATGTACTCTGCATATAAGTTAAATAAGCAGGGTGACAATATACAGCCTTCACATACTCCTTTTCCTATTTGGAACCAGTCTGTTGTTCCATATCCAGTTCTAACTGTTGCTTCCTGACCTGCATATAGGTTTCTCAAGAGGCAGGTCAGGTGGTCTGGTATTCCCATCTCTTGAAGAATCTTCCACAGTTTATTGTGATCCACACAGTCAAAGGCTTTGACATAGTCAATAAAGCAGAAATAGATGTTTTTCTGGAACTCTCTTGCTTTTTCCATGATCCGGTGGATGTTGGCAATTTGATCTCTGGTTCCTCTGCCTTTTCTAAAACCAGCTTGAACATCAGGGAGTTCACGGTTCACATATTGCTGAAGCCTGGCTTGGAGAATTTTGAGCATTACTTTGCTAGTGTGTGAGATGAGTGCAATTGTGCGGTAGTTTGAGCATTCTTTGGCATTGCCTTTCTTTGAGACTGGAATGAAAACTGACCTTTTCCAGTCCTGTGGCCACTGCTGAGTTTTCCAACTTTGCTGGCATATTGAGTGCAGCACTTTCACAGCATCATCTTTCAGGATTTGAAATAGCTCCACTGGAATTCCATCACCTCCACTAGCTGTGTTCATAGTGATGCTTTCTAAGGTCCACTTGACTTCACATTCCAGGATGTCTGGCTCTAGATTAGTGATCACATCATCATGATTATCTGGGTCGTGAAGCTCTTTTTTGTGCAGTTGTTCTGTGTATTCTTGCCACCTCTTCTTAATATCTTCTACTTCTGTTAGGTCGATACCATTTCTGTCCTTTATCGAGCCCATCTTTGCATGAAATGTTCCCTTGGTGTCTCTAATTTTCTTGAAGAGATCTCTAGTCTTTCCCATTCTGTTGTTTTCCTCTATTTCTTTGCACTGATCACTGAGGACGGCTTTCTTATCTCTTCTTGCTATTCTTTGGAACTCTGCATTCAGATGGGAATATCTTTCCTTTTCTCCTTTGCTTTTCACTTCTCTTCTTTTCACAGCTATTTGTAAGGCCTCTCCAGACAGCCATTTGCTTTTTTGCATTTCTTTTCCATGGGGATAGTCTTGATCCCTGTCACGAACTTCTGTCCATAGTTCATCAGGCACTCTATCTATCAGATCTAGGCCCTTGAATCTATTTCTCACTTCCACTGTATAATCATAAGGGATTTGATTTAGGTCATACCTGAATGGTCTAGCGGTTTTCCCTGCTTTCTTCAATTTCAGTCTGAATTTGGTAATAAGGAGTTCATGATCTGAGCCACAGTCAGTTCCCGGTCTTGTTTTTGTTGACTGTATAGAGCTTCTCCATCTTTGACTGCAAAGAATATAATCAGTCCGATTTCAGTGTTGACCATCTGGTGATGTTCATGTGTAGAGTCTTCTCTTGTGTTGTTGGAAGAGGGTGTTTGCTATGACCAGTGCATTTTCTTGGCAAAACGCTATTAGTCTTTGCCCTGCTTCATTCTGCATTCCAAGGCCAAATTTGCCTGTTACTCCAGGTGTTTCTTGACTTCCTACTTTTGCATTCCAGTCCCCTATAATGAAAAGGACATCTTTTTTGAGTGTTAGTTCTAAAAGGTCTTGTAGGTCTTCATAGAACCATTCAACTTCAGCTTCTTCAGTGTTACTGGTTGGGGCATAGACTTGGATAACTGTGATATTGAATAGTTTGCCTTGGAAACGAACAGAGATCATTCTGTCGTTTTTGAGATTGCATCCAAGTACTGCATTTCGGACCCTTTTGTTGACCATGTTGGCTACTCCATTTCTTCTGAGGGATTCCTGCCCGCAGTAGTAGATATAATGGTCATCTGAGTTAAATTCACCCATTCCAGTCCATCTTAGTTCGCTGATTCCTAGAATGTCGACATTCACTCTTGCCGTCTCCTGTTTGACCACTTCCAATTTGCCTTGATTCATGGACCTGACATTCCAGGTTCCTATGCAATATTGCTCTTTACAGCATCGGACCTTGCTTCCATCACCAGTCACACCCACAGCTGGGTATTGTTTCTGCTTTGGCTCCATCCCTTCATTCTTTCTGGAATTATTTCTCCACTGATCTCCAGTAGCATATTGGGAACGTACTGACCTGGGGAGTTCCTCTTTCGGTATCCTATCATTTTGCCTTTTCATACTGTTCATGGGGTTCTCAAGGCAAGAATACTGAAGTGGTTTGCCATTCCCTTCTCCAGTGGACCACATTCTGTCAGACCTCTCCCCCATGACCTGCCTGTCTTGGGTTGCCCCACGGGCATGGCTTGGTTTCATTGAGTTAGACGAGGCTGTGGTCCTAGTGTGATTAGATTGACTAGTTTTCTGTGAGTATGGTTTCAGTGTGTCTGCCCTCTGATGCCCTCTCACAACACCTACCGTCTTACTTGGGTTTCTCTTACCTTGGACGTGGAGGATCTCTTCACGGCTGCTCCAGCAAAGCATAGCCGCTGCTCCTTACCTTGGACAAGGGGTATCTCCTCACCACCGCCCTTCCTGACCTTGAACGTGGAATAGCTCCTCTCGGCCCTCCTGCACCCGTGCAGCCATCCCTCCTTGGACGTGGGGTTGCTCCTCCTGGCCGCTGCCCCTGGCCTCGGACGTAGGGTAGCTCCTCTTGGCCATGCTATGTGCGCTGGTCGCAGCCACCCGCGCTGAGTGTCTCAGTGCCTTACATCTTCTCTGCCACCCACTCTTCTAAATCTAGGAACCAGCTGAAGCATTTCAGCCCATCTGTATGCGGTCTCTCGTCCCTTCCTCCCAAACTGCGATCTGAACTTAAACAGCATCTCTGATCCCCTAGGGCAAACCCTCTGCAGGAGTGAGGGTGCAAGGCTCCTGAATAGCCTGGAGCAACAAGGATGGAGCCATCAGATGACTCCCCACATCCCAGCGCCCACCTGCACCCCCACACCTGAGCCTCACCTGCCCTGGTATGAGCTCTCAGTACTCCCTGGAAAGGGCCTCCCAGACTTCTTGTGGATTCTTATGGCTCATCCCCGCTTTGTCTCTCAGGATTGTGCAATAAGCACTTCTCTTGGGTGTAGAGTGAGCAGTGACTAGGATGCTATTTTTGGCCTACCGGTGTCATCTCTTGGTTACCATCTCTGCCCAGCCAGTGTTCAGATCCAGGTCCAGCAGAATCCCAGGCACAGAGGAGCCTGGTGGGCTACAGTTCATGGGGTCTCAAGAGTCGGGCATGACTTAGCAACTAAACCACCACCAAGAGAAGATGGGAGAGAGGCTTTGGGAACTCAACACTTAATTCAATGTCTTCCTTTTTTTCTCTGAGAGAGGTAGTGAACAAGGCAATTTTACATGGAGTAAATTTTTGCATCTGTCTGAATCCAGTCTGGAAAACTCGTCATCCCCAAGCATTGTGATGGGAATGGGTAAATTCCTAATTGCCTTGCAGCTACGAACATAGCTTCCTTTCATTTGTACTGAATCAGCCAAAACACCAGACATCCCCAATATTAGGTACCTTCCAGCCCAATGTTAGACCTGAAGCACATTCAAAAACCAAAGAGATGTTTCTGAATATTCTAAAATTGTTCAGACAACTCTCGGATTCCCAACGGATGTAGGAAGGGCCATCTGCTCCATGAGGGCCCCAGGGAAGATCACTTCCTTCCCTAAGGGTGGTACCAAAGGCTGTTTCTCTCTAACGGGGCGGGGTGGGGGGGGGTGGGCTCCTTCAGCCTCAGAAAAGCTCTACAGCCATCTTTCGAAAAGGTGCATCCTCCATAGGAACTGGAAGCTGGATCGAGAAGAAGTGTTTGCACCTCTCTGTTCACGGCAGCATGTTCACACTAGCCAAAAAGTGCAAGCAGCCCCAGGAACCAACCCCTTCTTGGGTGAGTGGACAAACGAAATGTGGCATATACGCTCAGTGGAAGATTAAAGCGGAGGGACTATCGACTCGGGCTCCAACACGGACGCCCCTCGGGAGGGCCTCGTGTGCATGGTTGCTCAGTTGTGTCTGACTCTTTCTGATCTGATGCATTGTAGCCTCGGAGAAGGGCATGGCAACCCACTCCAATATTCTGCCTGAAGAATCCTGTGGACAGAGGAGCCCGGCAGGCTACGGTCTATAGGGTTGCAGAGAGTCAGACATGACTTTGCATGTACACACAGACTGTAGCCTGCCAGGCTCCTCTGTCCATGGGATCCTCCAGGCAAGAATACTGGAGTGGGTTGCATTTCCTACTTCAGGGGATCTTCCCAACCCAAGGATTGAACCCCCATCTTTTGTGTCTCCTGCATTGGCAGGTAGATTCTTTACCATTGTGCCACCTGGGAGCCCAGGGAAGACATTCAGTTCAGTTCAGTCGCTCAGTCGTGTCTGACTCTTTGCAACCCCATGAATCGCAGCACGCCAAGCCTCCCTGTCCATCACAGTCTGAGTGAACTCAGACTCACATCCATCCAGTCCGTGATGCCATCCAGCCATCTCATCCTCTGTTGTCCCCTCTCCTCCTGCCCCCAATCCCTCCCAGCATCAGAGTCTTTTCCAATGAGTCAACTCTTCACATGAGGTGGCCAAAGTACTGGAGCTTCAGCTTTAGCATCATTCCTTTGAAAGAAATCCCAGGGCTGATCTCCTTTAGAATGGACTGGTTGGATCTCCTTGCAGTCCAAGGGACTCTCAAGAGTCTTCTCCAACACCACAGTTCAAAAGCATCAATTCTTCGGTGCTCAGCCTTCTTCACAGTCCAACTCTCACATCCATACATGACCACAGGAAAAACCATAGCCTTGACTAGACGGACCTTAGTCGGCAAAGTAATGTCTTTGCTTTTGAATATACTATCTAGGTTGGTCATAACTTTTCTTCCAAGGAGTAAGCATCTTTTAATTTCATGGCTGCAGTCACCATCTGCAGTGATTTTGGAGCCCAAAAAAATTAAGTCTGACACTGTTTCTACTGTTTCCCCATCTTTTTCCCATGGAGTGATGGGACCAGATGCCATGATCTTCATTTTCTGAATGTTGAGCTTTAAGCCAACTTTTTCACTCTCCTCTTTCACTTTCATCAAGAGGCTTTTTAGCTCCTCTTCAGTTTCTGCCATGAGGTTGGTGTCATCTGCATATCTGAGGTTATTGATATTTCTCTCGGCAATCTTGATTCCAGCTTGTGTTTCTTTGAACCCAGCATTTCTCATGATGTACTCTGCATAAGACATTAGGCTCAGGAAATAAGCCAGTCACCAAAAGACAATATTTTGTGATTCTAATTATATGAAATACCTAGAGTAGTACAATTCACGAAGACGGAAAGTAGAAGGGTGGTTACCAGGGACAGGGTGGAGAGGATGGGAAATCGGGAGTTTTTGTTCAATAACTCCAAATAACCCCAGAAAGAATGAAGGGATGGAGCCAAAGCAAAAACAATACCCAATTGTGGGTGTGACTGGTGATGGAAGTAAAGTCCAATGCTGTAAAGAGCCGTATTGCATAGGAACCTGGAATGTCAGGTCCATGAATCAAGGCAAATTGGAAGTGGTCAAACAGGAGACGGCAAGAGTGAACGTCGACATTCTAGGAATCAGCGAACTAAAATGGACTGGAATGGGTGAATTTAACTCAGACGACCATTATATCTACTTCTGTGGGCAAGAGTCCCTCAGAAGAAATGGAGTAGCCATCATGATCAACAAAAGGGTCCGAAATGCAATACTTGGATGCAATCTCAAAACCAACAGAATGATCTCTGTTCGTTTCCAAGGCAAACTATTCAATATCACGGTAATCCAAGTCTATGCCCCAACCAGTAATGGAAGAAGCTGAAGTTGAATGGTTCTATGAAGACCTACAAGACCTTCTAGAACTAACATCCAAAAAAGATGTCCTTTTCATTATAGGGGACTGGAATGCAAAAGTAGGAAGTCAAGAAACACCTGGAGTAACAGGCAAATTTGGCTTTGGAATATGGAATGAAGCAGGGCAAAGGCCAAGAGTTTTGCCAAGAGAACACACTGGTCATAGCAAACACCCTCTTCCAACAACACAAGAGAAGCCTCTACACATGGACATCACCAGATGGTCAATACTGATATCAGATTGATTATATTCTTTGCAGCCAAAGATGGAGAAGCTCTATACAGTCAACAAAAACAAGACCAGGAGCTGACTGTGGCTCAGATCATGAACCCCTTATTGCCAAATTCAGACTTAAGTTGAAGAAAGTGGGGAAAACCACTGGACCAGTCAGGTATGACCTAAATCAAATCCTTTATAGTGGAAGTGACAAATAGATTCAAGGGATTAGATCTGATAGATAGAGTGCCTGATGAACTATGAATGGAGGTTCGTGACATTGTACAGGAGACAGGGATCAAGACCATCCCCAAGAAAAAGAGATGCAAAAAAGCGAAATGTTGTCCGAGAAGGCCTTATAAATAGCTGTGAAAAGAAGAGAAGCAAAAGGCAAAGGAGAAAAGGAAAGATATACTCATTTGAATATAGAGTTCCAAAGAATAGCAAGGAGAGATAAGAAAGGCTTCCTCAGTGATCAGTGCAAGGAAAACAACAGAAGGGGAAAGATTAGAGATCTCCTCAAGAAAATTAGAGATACCCAGGGAACATTTCATGCAAAGATGGGCTCGATAAAGGACAGAAATGGTATGGACCTAACAGAAGCACAGGATATTAAGAAGAGGTGGCAAGAATACACAGAAGAACTGTACAAAAAAGATCTTCATGACCAAGATAATCACGATGGTATGATCACTCACCTAGAGCCAGACATCCTGGAATGTGAAGTCAAGTGGGCCTTAGGAAGCATCACTACGAACAAAGCTAGTGGACGTGATGGAATTCCAGTTGAGCTATTTTAAATCCTGAAAGATGATGCTGTGAAAGTGCTGCACTCAATATGCCAGCAAAGTTGGAAAACTCAGCAGTGGCCACAGGATTGGAAAAGGTCAGTTTTCATTCCAGTCTCAAAGAAAGGCAATGCCAAAGAATGCTCAAACTACCGCACAATTGCACTCATCTCACACACTAGCAAAGTAATGCTCAAAATTCTTCAAGTCAGACTTCAGCAATAAGTGAAACGTGAATTTCCAGATGTTCAAGCTGGTTTTAGAAAAGGCAGAGGAACCAGAGATCAAATTGCCAACATCCACTGGATCATGGAAAAAGCAAGAGAGTTCCAGAAAAACATCTATTTCTGCTTTATTGACTATGTCAAAGCCTTTGACTGTGTGGATCATAATAAACTGTGGAAGATTCTTCAAGAGATGGGAATACCAGACCACCTGACCTGCTTCTTGAGAAACCTGTATGCAGGTCAGGAAGCAACAGTTAGAACTGGACATGGAACAACTGACTGGCTCCAAATTGGGAAAGGAGTATGTGAAGGCTGTATATTGTCACCCTGCTTATTTAACTAATATGCAGAGGACATCATGAGAAATGCTGGACTGGATGAAGCATAAGCTAGAATCAAGATTGCCAGGAGAAATATCAATAACCTCAGATATGCAGAAGACACTACCCTTATGACAGAAAGTGAAGAGGAACTAAAGAGCCTCTTGATGAAAGTGAAAGAGGAGAGTGAAAAAGTTGGCTTAAAACTCAGCATTCAGAAAACTAAGAGCATGGCATCTGGTTCCATCACTTCATGGGAAATAGATGTGGAAACACTGGCTGACTTTATTTTTCTGAGCTCCAAAATCACTGCAGATGGAGACTGCAGCCATGAAATTAAAAGATGCTTGCTCCTTGGAAGGAAAGTTATGACCAACCTAGACAGCATATTCAAAAGCAGAGACATTACTTTGCCAACAAAGTTCCGTCTAGTCCAAGCTATGGTTTATCCAGTAGTCATGTGTGGATGTGACAGTTGAACTGTGAAGGAAGCTGAGCACCAAAGAATTGATGATTTTGAACTGTGGTGTTGGAGAAGACTCTTCGAGTCCCTTGGAGAGCAAGGAGATCCTAAAGGAAATCAATCCTGAATATTCATTGGAAGGACTGATGCTGAAGCTGAAACTCCAATACTTTGGCCACTTGATGTGAAGAACTGACTCATTGGAAAAGACTCTGATGCTGGGAAAGCTTTGAAGGCGGGAGGAGAAGGGGACAACAGAGGATGAGCTGGTTGGATGGCATCACCGACTCAATGGACACGAGTTTGAGGAGACTCTGGGAATTGGTAATGGACAGGGAGACCTGGTGTGCTGCAGTCCATGTGGTGGCAAAGAGTTGGCCACGACTGAGCGCCTGAACTCACTCACTGTTCAGTGGGCGCAGAGCCCTAGTTTTGCAAATGAGAAAATTCTAGGGACCGGTTGCACAATAGTGTGAATATGCTCAGTACTCCAGACCTGTGCATTTAGGTGGCTTCCTAGGTGGTGTTAGTGGTAAAGACCCCACCTGTCAATGCAGGAGACATAAGATCGTAGGTTCGATCCCTGGTTGGAAAGATCCCCTGGAGAAGGAGATGGCAACCCACTCTAGTATTCTTCCCTGGAGAATCCCATGGACAGAGGAGCCTGGCGGGCTACAGTCCATGGAGTCGCAAAGAGTCGGACGTGACCGCGTCAACTTAGCATGCATGTACACTTAGAAATGGTTAACATGGTCGATTTCATGTTAGGCGGTTTTTACTGTAATCAAAATTTTTAAATGTACATTATACTTGTATTTGATTTTTTATCACAAAAGCAGGAGAGGCTCTTAATTCCTATGGCCTGGATGCTGTTTTTTGAACATTCCCAAAAAACAAAGGTAATATGCACAATAGTTAGAATACCTAAACTTTATAGAAAAGCATAAATTATATCTGTTTTTAAAAAACTCACACTAAAAGGATCATTGCGTTTTTCACTCAGCAGTGGCTTGGAGATCTTTCTTCGCCAACACACGCAGCTCCATCATTCTGTTCAAGAGCCCCACAGTCATCAGAAGAGTGTCCGTTATTTGAGCCCTCATTCTAGGTCACATGTCATTCAAGTGACCAACATGTGCTGACTGATTGAATCTCCCCAGACTTTCTGAAGCAGGTCCCACCATCACTGCATTTTATACAGAAACGGGTCCAGAGAGGTTCACTAGCTTGTCCAAGTTCACGGAGCTGGTGAGTGACAGGGCAGAAATTGAAACCCAGAGACCTGGGCTCCTGAGGTGTGCTCACCTTGACCCAAGCAGCAAGTTCTTACACAAATGAACTAGACCTTCTTACCAGTTCCTTCTTCATGGCAATTCTGGTTGTTTCCACTCTTTTGCTGTTGTACATAATGCTGAGTAAATATTTTTGCCTGTGTGCAGCATACAGGTGTGTGTGTGTGTGTGTTTATCTTAAACCCAAATACAAGAAAAAGTCTACGGGGTAAATTCCCAGCTCTGGAGTGGATGGGTTGAAAGATCTGTGCATTTCAGACTTTGATATTAGTGTCAAATCACCTTCCGAAGAAGCAGCGTCTGTTTACTCGCTCACCACTAATGGATGAGCGGGCGGGCGAGCATCTCCTTTGAAGTGCGCACCCGAGAATATTCTAGGAATACCTGGGCAGGCTCATAGCTTTCTTTCTAAGAGCTGGCTTCTTGCACTTCACCAATATCCTGGCTACCTTGGACCAGCGCCTAAGCGAGATCGAGGGCCTGGACTTGGGGTGGGGTGTCACCCCAAAACAAGGACGGAGGAGAAACAGCGTGAATGACAAAGATGTCGAGACTCAGCCCTTGAATGCTGACGTGCCAGGCTCTGTGCTAAGCAGAGGCCAAGCCGTTTCTGGTTTTCCTGGAAGATGGTAGCTTGCCTTAGGGTAACCGCCCCCCGAGAGGATCCTGGTGACACCGCCCAAGGTTGCAGCCGTGCTGCCTGGGAGGAGACCTGGATTGGCATCCCGGCTCTCCGGTTAACTTGCTGTGGGACTGAGTCAGGGTCCCTTCCCCTGGGCCTCAGGCTCCCCATCTGTAAGATGAGAAGGAAGTACCCAGGGCCCTGTAGCCCCTTTCCAGCCCCACCATCGTGTGATTCTGTGGTTCTCCACACGGGCCAGCATTTCCCGTAGGCCTCCCGCAGGCTCACGTGTCTTTGTGGCGCATGGTGAAATGCGTGCGCCCTGTGGCGGGGCTGCCTGGGGACAAAGCCCAGCTCAGAGCTGCACTAGCTGTGCTGTTGTTCAGGTCTAGGTCACGTCCACCTCTTCGCAGTTCCAAAGACTGCAGCGCACCAGGCTCCTCTGCCCTCCACCGTCTCCCAGAGTTTGCTCAAATTCAGGTCCATTGGGTCGGTGATGCTATCTATTAGCTGTGTGTACTCCAGCAAATAACCTAATCTCACTGACCCTTGGTTCCTTCATCTGAAAGAAAGAATAAAATAGTTACGTGTTAGAGGTTTGGGGCGAAGAGAGATAATCCATGCGAAGTGTCTGGCATGTAGCAAGCTCTGCTCTTGCTACTACTAGTACCTTCTTTCCACTGGCAGCCAGGGCAAGGAGGACGCTGGTAAAGGCTCCTTCTTGGCCTCTAGCTGCCTGGCTAAACAAGGCACTTCACGCCTTGAAAGTCACCCACAAACCCAGCCTCTGTGCACCTGCCTGAGCATTTCCCAGAGGTGGGGAGACACGTTTACAGTTGCAACTAACATTGGTAGAGAGGTCAGGGGCTCACCAGGGAGTGGATGCTGTACGAAGTAAAGAGGTCGGTGGTTCCTGCCTCGATGTCCCCGTCTCTGGTCTGGGAAGGCAGGTGCTGGCAGAGAGCTGGAGAGGACCCCGTGGGGGTGCCCCTGCCCTGCTCTGGTGGGAAAGCAGGACTGGGGAGACCTGCACACCTAGGACCAAGGTCTGGGTCTGGCACCACGTAACCAGCTGTCCTTGGGCAAACAGCTGTGCTCTCTGAGCCTCAGTTTCTTCATCTCTAGAATGGGCACAGTAGTTGCATTGCCAACTATAGTAGTAGCAGTTACACAAGAGTGCTCTGCACATAGTAGGTGCTTGGTGGCCATTAGTGTGCCTTGCTCTGCTTCTTGGAGTCCAGGAAGCCCTGTGAGCAGAGCCCCAGCTTGCACGCCAAGAGGAGGCAGGCAATGGGGAGCGGCAGACGCTACCCCTGCCCCTGGTGGGGCTCGCGATTCGAGGGCCGCCCCAAACCCCGTGCACAGAGAGCTGGAAGCGTTGGCCCTCGAGGTCGTTCCCTCCTGTCTATTCCCGAGAGGCACCTGGGGCCTCGCTCCTCGGAGAGTGGCTGTGGACCAGGGGCCCCAGCACCCCTGGGATCCTGTAAGAAGTGCGCATCAGCGTCTGCCCTTTAACAAGGTCCCAGGGGGTTCGCAGCCACAGCGCTAGACGGATCTCCGTCCCCACGGTCCAGGTTCACCTTTCCCCTGGAGCTGCTGTCTCCTGGGTCAAGAGGTCAATGACAGAGGGACTGGATGTGGTCACTGCAGACCCGCAGAGGAGGGAGGAGATGCTCCGGGAGGGGGCATCACTTGGGATGCAGGCACTTCTTCTGGGATGGCAGCCTGCCCGCGCCCGCACCCCCACCCGCCTGGTCCAGGGGGCCGCAGGTCCCGGGGACCGTGTCATCACCCAGCGAGCAGCCCTGGGGGGTCGGACTGCAGGACAGAGCCTTTGCCTTCCCGCCAGCCTCCTCCCACTCCCCTGGCCCCATGTCTGAGGGGGCAACCGGCGGAGACTGACACAGCTGGGGCCAGCCAGCTGGTAATGAGGCAGATCCACCAAGCAGCTGCTGCAGAAGGCGCATTTAAGATGCTTGATCCCACTTTAATAACCTGCCAGCCTGAGCGGCCAAACGTGGCTCAGAAGTTGTGGAACAAGAGGGCCATTTCTTATTATTTTTAATAAAGAGCTTTTCATAGCCGACTTCGTAGGTGCTATTAACATGCCGCGTGTTTAATAAGATGACATGGTTACAAGGGGGCTGGCTCGTTCCTCACGTGCCGAAGAGGAAGGAGCATCTGTGGGCACGTCCACACTCACACGCCAGCATGCACCACGCAGCTGGAGTGGCCCGCAGGCCTGTAGGCAGGGCTGCCTGGGCACCCGTGGACACACGCGTGGGCGCATGCATGCTCTCACAGGTGTATGCATGCCACATACGTGCGAGTGCACGACCCTGCGGTGGGAGCATGTGGGCCTGGTCTTGGGAATTGCACAGACACGCCCATGTGACAAGCTAAGTGCCCGTCCGTGCACATACGCGGCTTTCCAGTCCAGGACACCGAAGGGAAGAACATATTTGAGCTGTGTCTCCACGGACACGCAAGAGTCCCCTCCCAGGCGCCTCGCAGAGCAGCAGGGTGGGGGATGGGGTGCTGGGACCCCCTCCTCCCGCATGTGTGCCAAGCAGCCCTGGGTGAGTGGATCAGACTCGAGAGGGGTGGTTAGGACAGAGGGCCAGGCTGGCAGGAGACGGGAGGTAACCAGCCCCTGAATCTGCTGACTGGGGGGGTGGGGAGGACTTCCAAAACACAGAGGCTGTGCACCCGCAGTATCCCCCCAGGCCAGCTCTTTTTTCTGTCCAGTGCAGGCATTAGCTGATTCCCCATCCTCGCGGTGGAGTCGAGGACACGGTGAGGGGTGCAGGGCTCCATGACCAGCTCTACAGTCAAGGAAAATGCTCCACGGAGAGGACGGATGAGTGACTAGGAGTCAGGGCTGGAGACTGTGTGTCCGTCCCGCTAAGAGCAGAGGTGGGCGGACGTGGGGCGGGAGGGCTCAGGGTTCGCGGTGGAAAGGGAAGGAGAAGAAAAAGGGGAAAAAGAGATGCCGTGTGCACCGCGGGGGTGGGGCTGAGGCCGAGGGGCCTTGTGGGAGGCGGGGTTCACACCCACTGTCGAGCCTGATGCCCACTCACTCTGGGAGGAAGGGAAGGGTCGGGGGCCGTTTTCTCGACCGAGGTCTGGGAGGTTGTGCCCCAAGCGATGCGGCAGAGCCGGCCCCCTCCCGGGCCTGCGGGCTCCAGGGGAGGCGTGAGCCCTCTGGGGCCCGCAGGGCGGCCCCACGCCTTCCGGCCGCTGCCCTCGCTCCTCTTGCCCCCTTGTGGGCAGAGCCTGAGAGCCATGGGTCAGCAGCTTGCTTACAATGCCCCTGTGCCTGGCGACTGGCAACGAGACACCTGTCAGCCCTTTCATCTCCAGGCCTCTGTGCAGAACAGATGAGAGGAGCTCTTGGCAGCGTCGTGCAGAGTGCGGGTAAAGAGGAGACCGGCGGGGGCAAGACGGGGGCGGAGGACGATGAGTAAATCCACGGACTCTGCAGAACAGATGAGCTTTTCTGCTTTCTGATCGGCATGCCTCTGAACACTGGGCGTCTGCAGGGGTCCTTCCGCGCGGCCGTTTTAATTCTGGCCTCTGCTCCGTGCGGCTTTCTGGAGCCGTCATCGAGCGAGCTCCCCGAAGGAGACATCGACAGAGCCGGGAAAGACAAAAAGACAGATCCGCTGCCTTCTCAGGGCAGGTGGCTGGGGAGCGATCGACGTTCTAGCAGCTGCAGCCAGTGGGGCACTGGGCAGTCCAGGTCCAGACAAAGAGCCCAGATCCCTCTTCCCACCCCATCCTGGCCTCCTCCCCAGAGGCTGGTGGGAGGCTTTCTTGGACCTTGTTCAAAGTCGGCCTCATACCTGCTGAGCCCTCAGAAAGGTCAGAGGCTCCTTCCCGCCAGGGTGAGCTTGGGCCTTGAACTTTAAAGGGGAGAGCAAGAGGCTCCTGGGGGCTGTGTGGAGCTGAGGAAGATCGGGGAGGGGGTTTGGTTGGGACTATGATGCTTGGGGACAGCGGGGGGCCCAGGCCTGCCTACAGAGACAGCTACGCAAGCAGAGCACCATGGTTGCCAGCTCCGGCCTCAGCCGCCGTGGCTCACACACAGACCTGCTTCAGCCACATCGAGTGGCCGCCCCTCTGTGGTCTGAGACCAGTGATGACAAGGGACGTCTCTTAAGTGCTGCTCCTGGACCCTGCTGTTGCCCACTGCTCTGATCTGCGCCCCCTCCCCCCAGCCCAGCTTGGCCAGCCCAGCAGATTGCAGAGGAAATGAAACAATGGTCAGAGACGGGTTTGTCGACTGCGGAGGGGCCGCACGATGTGGCTATTTTAATTACTACTAGGAGGGAAGTACTTTTGTTTCCATCATGACCGAGACATAAGTACCTGATTTGAGTATGTAATTTCTGCCAGGTTTGCATAGGTTAAGTCGTTTGCCTAAGAATTTTATATCGTCTATACAAGGACCCTAAAAGGGAAGCATTATGATCTTTTTATAGATGGGGAAGCCCAGTCTCAGGTAAGTGACTTGCTCAAAGCCACCCCCAGTAAGAGGCTGGGTCTGGATTGGAGCTACGGCTACCCGACCCAGCTCCACAGTCTCTGTCTTCCCTCGGCCTGGGGAGTGTTTCACCCCTCTTCGTATCCCCCTTTCCCTGTCTCCCGGTAAGAGTCCTTTCTGCTGGTCATCTGTCTCCAGTTTTGCACTAGTGCAGGGACCTCTGAGTGTTCCTAGACCTTCGGTCACTTGCTCTGACACCACTTTCCCCAGGGACCCTGAAGTTCTCTCTGTAGGGCACTGGAAGACGGACAACAGCTGATGGCCGTGTGTCATCGGCCCCAGAGAGGGGGACCTCAGGGTCTGCGTCCAGAGACCCTGCCACAGACACTGAGTGTGGATTTAGAAACTCAACTGAGAGCATGCGGAGACGCTAGCCCAGAAGGCTCCCGGGAGCTGGGAAGGAGCGGGCAAGGTCTTTTTCTGGGTGTTTGAGGCCGACAGGAGGAAGGGCCTATGACAGCCCCTGGAAAGTGGGTGAGGCCCTTGCAACAGCAGGGACCCCATTTCCTGCTCTGTTGTCAGCCTGCAGTCTGGGAAGTGGGCCCCTCCAGCCACCTCCAAACGTGGAATCAGCCTCCATCATCCATCCCTGGAGGGTGAGGGCGACATGGGAGACAGCATGGGAGACTTCCCACAACCCGTACGTGGGAGTCAGCCAAACAGGAGACCAGTCCCCATCCTATCACCTATCGGTGGTGTGATTCTGGTAGGTAGTTTCCTCAGACTGAGCCCATATGGGGCCAGATTTTTCCTATCTGTAAAATAGGGATAATAAGATTCATCCCATAGATATTACAAAGATTAAACAAGCACAGTCAAGCCCAGACATGAAGTAAGTGATCTCGCCTGATACAGGTACAGAGTTAGTTCAACTGAGGTCCCCGGACACACACTTGCAAGTCACCATGATATCTTTGAGAACAGGGTGATGAAGAAGAGGTGGACATTTGGGGCCACCAAGAATGGGATGAACTAACTTGGGTCACGAGCAGTGGGCAGGCAGCGGACAGAGGCTGGCCAACCACTTGGAGAGGAAACTTTGGAGGGATTCTTTGTGGGCAGGGAGGTGAACTGGATGGCTTCTGAAATCCCATTCTATCTTCACCACTCTGTCTTACCTGGATCACTCTGCTCTTCCCTGACTCTTAGCTAGACAAATGTCAGTGTCTGCTCAACTGACTTGCGTTGGATCAAATTGAGGACTGGGCCCACTCTGCAGGGCTCCACGGCGCAGCTGTGTCATAGCAGGGGCTCCGCAAAGACTCTGAACAGTGATGATGAGGACAGCTTGGCAGAAAAGCCCAAGGATGAGCAGTGAAGAACTGCCAGTGACAAGAAGCAGCTCTTCCAGGTTAGAGTGAGAGGGATGCGCTGGACACTCTGCCATGCTGCTGGCACAGGGCTGAGGGCCGAGGGCTCCAAGACGAGCGCTGCTGAGTTCCTGCCTGGGCCAGTGGGAGCCAATTCAAGGTGGGAAGGCTGTCAGAGGTTGATGTGGAACACTACGGGGCCAGAGGAGGGGCCAGCCCAGAGGAGATGAGCCCTGAGACAATCCTCCCTCCCAAATAAAGAAGTTAGAAAGAGTGATAGCTGAGAGAGATAAGATATTCCAAATAGAGAGAAGGAGGTGTGTGTGTAGGGGGGGAATATATATATATATAAAATCTCTCAAAAGTGGTCAGCTGGTCTACCGAGCTATTTTGCTCCCCATGATATTTGAGCACTGTGTACAATGCTTGGCAATAGCGGGTCCTCAGTAGACACTCTTGAAATGAATGATAAAGCCAATGCTTACATATTACTTATTAATTTAACTTGTACATAGCCCTATGAGGCAGGCACTATTATTGCTTCATAGATGGGAAATAGAGGCAGAGAGACACTAGCAACTCGCTCAAAGTCAAGTGACTTGAAGGAGCTAATAATCAGCAGAGCTGGGCCGCAAGCCTGAAAGGTCCTACTGGAGTGAGGCCCT
Source organism: Oryx dammah (assembly GCF_014754425.2). NCBI lineage: Eukaryota > Metazoa > Chordata > Mammalia > Artiodactyla > Bovidae > Oryx > Oryx dammah. The sequence continues at coordinate 1,589,378 of NW_024070211.1, forward strand.
GCGATGCTCCCTGACTGCGGAGCAGCACTCTGTGCGGGGACCACACACAGGCGTTCGCTAGTTTCCTGCTGCTGCTGCTGCCCAGTCGCTCCCGTCGTGTCTGACTCTGTGCGGCCCCGGAGACGGCAGCCCACCAGGCTCCCCCGTCCCTGGGGTTCTCCAGGCAAGAACAGTGCAGTGGGCTGCCATTGCCTTCTCCGGCTAGTTTGCTTGGACTGCCCTAAAGGAGTATCACAGCTTGAGTGGCTTGAATGACAGAAACGCGTCTTCTGGGGCTTTTGGAGGCTGGCAGTCTGAGGCCAGGGTGTGGGGGGTCTGGCTTCTTCCGAGGCCTCTCCTTGGTCGTGGATGGCCACCTTCCTCCTGCGTCTTCACACGGTCTTCCCCCCGCGTGTGTCTGTGCTCAAGTTTTCTCTTCCTACAAGGACACCAGTTGTTTTGGATTAGAGTTCACCCTAATGATCTCATTTTAACTTTACTGCCTCTTTAAAGCCCTTGTCTTCAAGTTAAAGCCATATTCCGAGGCACTGGGGTTGTTAGGATTTCCACACCTGAATTTGGTTGGAGAGAACAATGCAACTCAGGTTCATGGCATAGGTGGGGGATGAAACTAGAGTTAGAGGGATGGGAAGGACTCAAACTCTGCTGAGTCTTTGCAGGAAAATATACATCCAATTTCATCTGGAGACATGGGCCAGAACCTAAGCAGGACAACTAAGCCATTACATGCTCTCAGACTCTTTGCTACAAGGATTGCTTCAGTGGGACAAAAGCCATAGGATCAAAGGTTCCACTCGGCAACTGAAAAGCGTGAAGAAGCGGTCACAGTACGACGTCACCATCTTGCAATTTCATACATTTGCTTTGGTCAGGGACGCACGGATGGCTCTTTTTTAACTGCAGCACATTCCCGTTTGAAGATCTAGCAGGGTTAACCAGAACATTGTAAAATTAACCAAACCACCCCCCCCCACCAAACTAAATTGATAAATGGTGGAGTTAAACTGGAAGGCACCACTAATTACGAAGCAAGGAGAGAAGCAATTGAAGATCACAGCGTACTCAGGACCACCCTGCTGACTCGCTGATAACAGGGCGTCCCTCCCCTCTGACTTGGGGCATGGACACCGCCCGCTTGAGCACGTGCGCAGTGGGAGCCGTGTGACGCCGTCAAGAGTGTGAGGCAGCCAGACCCCTTCAGAGACAGACGAGTCTTGGGCCTGAGTTGGTGATCTCTGTTAATCACTCACTGCGTAGGTTAATAATGAATAGGTCTCAGTCTGAAGTCAAAACAAAAGCTCGTGGAAACCCGAGCCACTCGCCTGGAAGGATGAAAGGAAAAATCTGCATTATGAATTTGTTCCTGGCCCATCAACTGACCCTCAAGGTCCCCCAGTGAGCTACAAACAGGACTCTGAAAATTTCCTCTTATAGAGAAATAGCTCAGATTCACCACTCGCTGACCTGCACCCCAGGGCTGTATATTGTAATATGGGTCCTGATACAAACGGAATGTATTTAAACACATCCTCAGCGAGAGATATAAGCACTTTCTAAATCCATACTTTAAATCCCAAAGAAATTGAGTGACAACCTTCAACAGTTTGCATGCCAGCAGAAAGAGTTCTAGACGAGAAAGAAGGCCCGAGGTCCATTTATCTGTCCAGACCCAGCTCAGTGACAAATGAATGTTTTAATCTTCTCTTACCTATAAATGTGCTCATTTATACAAGGCATGGCTAAGATTCCTCAAGGTCTGTGCTCCTATAGATACCTTCTGTTACTTGCTCTGATTCATTTTCCCACCCACTCCCTGCATTAGCTATTTACTGATATATAACAAGTTATCTCAAAATGTAGAAGCTTCAGACAGCATGTTTTTAATACATCAGTTTCTGTGGGTCAGGAAGCCAGGTGCAGCTTAGACAGGGCCCCCGGCTGAGAAGGTCAGCTGGGGCTGTGGTGTCACCGTACGGCTCAGTGGGGGATGGACCTGTGTCTAAGCTGGCACCAGAGGTCACGGTCAGGATTCAGCTCCTCAGATCTTTGGACTGAGAGTCTCGGTGTCTCAGGAGCTATTGTCTGGGGGCCTCCCTCACTTCCTTGCCATGTGGGCCTCTTTAGGGCAGCTCACGACAGAGCAGCTGGCCTCATCAGAGTGAGCAGGGAGGGGGCCAGAGAAAGTGCGTGCAAGACAGAGGTCACAGTCGTTTGTAACCTAACCTCAGAAACGACTTCTCATCACATTTGCCCTGTTCTCCCTCTAAGAAGCGGGCACTGGATCCAGCCCACAGTCAAGGGGGGAGATTACACCAGGTTGCAGAAGCAGAAGATGGGGGCCATTGGGGACCGTTTTAACCACCCTGATTTTTAAAATGAAATTTTATTTATTCATTTATTTTGGCTGCATGTGGGATCTTAGTCCCTGGACCGGGGGTTTAACCCGTCACTACCCCTGCAGTGGGAGCATGGAGTCTTTACCACTGGACTGCAAGGTAAGTCCCTCACTGGGAACCGTTTTAGAAGCAACCCACTCTACCTCCCCTCTCCACCGAACTCTTGGCCCCACGGGTTACCGGAGACCACAGTTCTTCTTCCTGGACGTTTGCAAGAAAGGGCTTGAGAAGTGGGAAGCAGAGACGTGGACGAATGTGATGTAGGTCAGCCAAGCAAACCGCCTGGAATGGGTGCCCTCGGAGGAGGAGGGAGGAAACGGACACAGATGGAGCCCCGCTACTGTTAGCGGGACTGTGACAGCCAGTTACCCCACGGGTGCTGCATCTTCACACCGCAGAGAACCTGGGGGAAATGACAGGGTTTGACGCACATTCGAGGGGACCCTTTCCAATGCTTCATGAGGTCTCTTGGCCCAAAATCCTCCAACTCCAAACAACAACCTCAGGGAGAGAAAAGACCCCCCCCCAAAAAAAGAAAAGGAACGGCTAAAGCCTCTTTAAGAAGGTTAACGGGGGATTCTCTCCATCCCATCGGGGTGCCACTTTCTTGTTGTGGCAAGCTGGGGATAAGGTGGATGCTTTCTAGCTTGTGGAAGAGAAAAGTGGTACACGTCTCAGTGGTCTTGCCTCTTTTCTTGCCTTGGACCAGTGGCATGAAGAAGCAGGCAACACAGAGGGCAGAAGGCAAGATGTGGTGCGGTGCCTGAGGCCCACTTGACCCTTGTAAATATTTAGTTACGTGTTGAACTTCAGCTCAGAGTTTGGCCTCATTCTAAAGAGTGCAGGACAACCCTAGACCTGGCCCTGGGGTAGCCTAGTTGATTATGTGATTATTTGTTCAGTGTCAGCCTCTCCATCTACACGGATCTTCCATGTCTGATTTTGTTCGCCACCTGTGTTTGCGGTGTTCCCTGTGGGATCTGGCACTTATATGTGGGATGAATGAATGAATAAGTCAAAGATTCAATCAATAACCCTCCACCGAGTGAGATTCTGTTGGTCTGTCAAGGCCCAACTCAAAGGCTCTTTCCCCTGCAACCTTGCAGTGTTGCGGCCCCTTCTTGTCTTCTCAACACACTCCATACGCCCCGTGCCAGCCAACAGTGTGCCCATCAGTGAGATCTAGGATGGTGCTTAAAAGCTTGGGTTCCAGGTCATACAGCTGGCGTTCACATCCCGTCTCCATCTCGTTAGCTCTGTGACCGTAGCCGACTTGCTTAACTTCTCCAGATCTGTTTCCTCATCTGCCAATTAGAGACCATCATAGCTGTGTCATAAGGGTTAAAGACACGGATACATGTTAACTACTCAGGATGTTGCCAAATGCATAGTAAGTGCTTCATGAAAGCTGGCTGTTCCCCGCATCAGCTCACATATCATCCTGCACTGCAATTATCTGCTCGATCGGACTGTGACTCCTCAGAAGCAAGGACTGCACCTTATATTAGTGTCTGTCCTCCTGGAGCCCCATGGGCTGTATCTCCTGATTCACTTTGTGGGCGGCTTAGCCTGAAGCAGGCAGAAGGGAGCCTTGACCTCTGAGACTGGCTCTGCGACCTCTTGTCTCTCCACTTCCATTCCCCAATACCCTCACGTGGTACAGACCCCTCGGCCCTTGGAGATGCTTGGAAAGTTCTAGGCCCCCAGTTCCTACGTCCCCACCCCCTCGTTAATCTTGATTAGGGAGTCCTTGCACCGGAGTTAATTTTCTTGTAGATACCTATCAGTCATGTAGCAGGGACTCTCTCCCAAGCTAATGAGGAATCATAGTCTTGCCATGTTATTACTTATCTAATTAGCACACAGGCTTCTTTGAGGGGATGGGAGAAGGTCAGGGAAGACACCAGGAAAAAGGGAGAAAGTTGAGATTTCCAGGGAGATGGGGTGTGGGCGGTGCACCTCACAAGAGCGGAGGGAAAAGCCCAGCTCCTGGCTTCTCCTCCTCCTGGACTGGCCCCTGGAACTCAGGCTGGGCCATCAGGGGCTGCCCAAACTTGAGCCCAGGGCCCCGCGGGGTGGGGGTCAGGCCACACCACCTCCTCCCCCGCCCCTGCCCAGGTAGTGAGAGCCCTGGCTTGCAGCTGGAAAGTCCTGGTGAGGAAGGCAGAGGCCAGCTGGGCCGTTCTCGGGGGTCCAGGGCTGTGTGAGGCCTATTTGGCTGCAAGCAGGGAAGACTGTCAAGGCCAGGTTGGGTGACCAGGCAGCCAGGGCAGAACATCTGCCTTCTCTAGGCAGCCAGCCCTTCCGCTCAATATTCCAATTCTAAAGAAGGAGAGGGATTCCCTGCCTGACCCACAGGGAATGGAAAGTGGGGTGATTGGGATGGTCCCATAGACTGACATTACAGGAGGACCAATTTGTCCAAAAGGATGGAGCCTCGCTTGGAGGGGGAGGAGGCAAGCATGGTGCCATGCCCCCTCTGCCTGCCTCATGAGCAATTTTCTTTCATTCGTCCAACAGAGAAAGATGTGTTAGGAGCCCCATAGATGCTGCACCTTGGCAAGGTCGGAGAGACCCCCTTCCACCGTGCATCTCCCAGGCATGGCACACTCTGGAGGGCACACGGGTCACAAGTTTCCACCAGGGATGCAAGTGACCTGCAGATCGGGGGTTGTGACATCCAAGGCAATTTCGAAACCCGGTGGGCTCAGGACCAGGGAGGTGGCACAACCCAGCGGGTCATGTGGGTTTTGACCACTGGCCACGTGACATGGAAGTTCACGTCTCTGGGTCTTACCTACTTCACTTTTAAAGTGACTGTTTGTTTAGTAGACTGACGTGTAGCATAGTTAGCAAAGACCTAGCACATAGTGGGTGCAGGGTCCAGAATTAGGCCCAAGACATTTGAGACTCTCAGGGAATGGCACAAAAGGTCAGGCTTGAAGGAGGAAACCAAGCCAGAGAGGACAAGGTAAGATGGTTCTAGAAGGTCCTTTGGGTTGAAAGACATGAGGATGCACTGGCTGATTTAAAGGTGGATGCAAAGCAAGCTGGCAGAGCCATCTCCCCAACTAGACGGCAAGGCCCTTGGAGTTGGTGGGTCCTTCCTCCATCGGACTAGGCACTGCCCAGGGAGGGTGTGTACCTCTCCCATCAGTGTGGTGTTTAACATCAGACTCTGGAGCCGACTGCTTCTATCTGATTTTTTTTTCCCCAGCCACTTCTTAGCTGCATGGCCTTGGGTGAGCTTGTGAACCTCTTTGAGCCTCAGTTTTCATATCTATAAACTGGGGCAGTGGCACCTACCCCGTAAGATATGTGCATGTAAATCCTTCATTGTGTCTAAAGGGTCCACCAGTGCATTCATCATCCTTCGCTGTGTAGCCGATTACTCCAAAACTTCAGAGCTTCAAACAGCAGCATTTACTGTTGATTCAGGGGTCTGGACTCCAGGCAGGGCTTAGCTGAGCCTCTGGCTCAGGGTGTCCCCAGGTTAACTGGCCAAGGCTGTAGTCACGTCCGACTCGACTGGAAGAGGAGCCTGGTGGCTGGCGGCTTCAGCGCCTCACGGGTGGTTGGATGGAGGCCTCAGCCCCTCATCCTGTTGTTGGCCTCCCTTGGTTCCTTCCCACGTGGGCTTCTCACATGGGCAGTGGACAACACAGCAGCTGGCATCATCAGAGCGGGCGAGAGAGGGGCCAGTGCAAGCACCACCCAGACCAAAGCCACAGTTCTGTGACCCAGTCTCAGGAGTGGGCTTCCCAGGTGGCTCAGCGATAAAGAATCCACCTGTGAAAGGAAGAGGCACAGTAGACGGGAGTTTGACCCCTGGGTCGGGAAGATCCCTTGCAGGAGGAAATGGCAACCCACTCCAGTATTCTTGTCTGGAAAATTCCACGGACAGGGAAGCCAGGTGGCCCACAGTCCATGAGGTCACAAAAGATTTGGAAACGGCTGAGCACACACACGTCTCAGGAGTGGCACCCTGTCACATTTGCCTGTTCTGTCCCAGAGAAGCCAGTTACTTGGTCCAGTTCATGTTGAGGGGAGATTACGAGGTGTAGACACCAGGAGGTGGCCCCCCGCCGCTGGGACTTACACGCCTGATGGGCTGTGGGGAGGGCTGGGCATGGGGACACACCTTCTTCCTTCACTGCACCTTGCTAGCACCTGGAGAAACGCCTGGCACTTTTGTCCAGAACCTGAGTAGGGCTCCCCTTGGGGCAGGAGCTGGGCAGGGAGGGAGTCCTCTCTCCCCACTGTCCTCCTCTGAGCACCCAGACAGGGCTTTGCTGAGCCCAGAACAATCCCCCGGAGAGCCTCCACCCACCCCCTTGAGAAGCCTGTGGTTGCATTCCAGTGGTTTGCTCTGGCCTCCCAGTGGGAGAGAGGGCAAATTCTGCCCAGAAGGAGATGTGTCAAAATTGGATTTGCTGCCAGGATCAAACTTTGCAGGGCTTTATCCCCGGCTGTCACCTGCCTCTGAAACAGAGAGCTTTCCTCCCGGTGGGACCTCTCACTCGTGACCACTCCCGCAGAATCAGAGCCCATCAGCTTCAGTCAGCCCCCACCCCCCGACCCCAGACATTTCCAGGCCTCTCTCCCCGGCCCTGGTGGTGGCTCCTAACCAGTGTCATCATCCCCCCCGGACCCTCCTCCCCAGTTTTCACGCAGCAGCCAGAAAGGTCTTTCAACGCGCAAATCAGGTGGCGTCATCCTCCCACTGAGCGTCCTCCAGTGGCCTCCGCTGCCCTGGAATGAAATCTCGGCTCCTACCCGTTCCCCACCCTGTCTGCTCTCCTCTTGCGGTTCATCTCCTAACACTCACCCCGGGCACTGCCAGCCATTTCCTGAAGCACCTGAACTTCTTCCTCCCTCAAGGCCTCTCTCCCGTTTCTTCCTCTGCTCTTGGCCGGCTTCTTCTGACCCTTCTTTTCCAGCCAGATTGCCACCTCTTCAAGGAAGCCTTCCCTGACTGCACTGTGCCCCCGCTGTTACTGTTCACATCCTCTTGTTTCGTTGCATCCTGGGACCAATCGCAACCTGCCATCATTTTGGCTTAGCTGCTAACCTGTTTACTGTCTGTCTTCCCCCATGATGGTCAGCTCCATGAGGGCCAGGAGGATGCTGGACTGGCCACAGTTTTGTCTCCAGAGACCAGCATGCCATGGGACAAGCCAATTCCCCTTCTGAGGATTACAGCAGGGTCCCGGCTCCCTTTCTGTCTGCGGGCTCACCTCACCCAGACCCCTGTCCATGGTCTCCAGATGAATTCAGGTAAAGCACAGCCCCGAGCACTCCCATCTCTAGCCCTGACTGCCCAGTGGTATCTGGGACACTTGCCTTCAGGTTCAAGGTCGGGCCCAGTCATTTCCCTTACACCCTGCTCTGTTCAACTGGAATAAATATTTGCTGATTTCCTGAACGTCCCCTGCCTTTTTCTATCTCTGGGCTTAACCTGGTATTTCTCCCTCCACCTGGAAAGCGTTTTTCTCCTTTAGAGACAGATGTGTATACTCATCTCAGCTCAAGTCACATCCCCCAGGAAGCCCTCCCTGGCTGCCTGTTTTTGTGAAGATGGAGGAACTTGGTATCTGGGGCCAGGCCTGGATTCATGCCCTCTCTTCTGCCTTTTGCAGTGTGTGGTCGTGGGCAGGTCACCTCGAGGGTCTGGACCCGTGCAGTGGGAATAGTCAACAGTCTTGGCTGTCAGGGTTGCTGAATGAAATCCTCTGTAAAAAAGCACCTGGCCAGGGGCTGCTGCAGCATAGGTGTTAGCGGCCATCGCCACGCTCACTGGCGACTCCTGGCTCTCCCTCACACTTAATTCTTCCCACGATGCGCTCGGTGGACTTGTCTCCCTCTGTCCACACTGGGCAGGACCACACCTGCTCCCCCTCCATCCCCTAACTCTGCCTAACAGGGAGCTTGCTTTGCACTATGCAGGGTCCATGGAGAATCTGTTGAATGTTCCTGACCTTTCTTTTCCTCGGGATATTCTTCCTTTACAGAGAAAGCAACCTGATGCCATTGTATATTCATTCACGCACAGAGCTTCCATCACGTAAACATACGAGCTTTTCGTTTCACGGCTCCGTGGAACTTGCTTTCTAGAATTTTGGAACTGCCTTTGTTTATTCAGCCAACGAACCTCTACCAGGACCATAGCGTGTGGGTCCCCCTCCCCTCGCTAACGTCTCCAGCCCCCTAGCAGTTGTCAGCAGTTGCCAAGGGCATGTGGGCCCCCCTTTCCTGTGTCTGCGAGTTTTCTGGGCATGGTTCTTTCCAGCTCCACTCTGCATCTGCAAGGAGGCCCACGAGACACAGGACCCGTGTGGGCAGAGGACTGTGAACCGGCCACAATCTGCTGCAAGCGTGAGGGTGTCGAGTCCCCTGCCCCCCAGGCTCCTGGGCACCTTCCAGCCTCTCTGGCCATGCTCACACCTTTAGAGGCAGTCGGGGGTGCCTGGCAGACAACATCCCGCGAAGCCTCCCTCCTTAAACAGAATCGACCGGGCAGTCCATTGATTCTGCTTCTGGGTATGTATCCAAAAGAATGGAAAGCATCTTCACAGTGGAATATTCACAATGGCCAAAAGATGGAAGTAGGGTAAGTGCCCATCAACAGATGGCTGGATAAATGAGACGTGGTCTGTCCATACAATGGAATATTATCCAGCTTTGAAAAGGAAGGAATTGTACTATATTCTACAGCAGGGATGCATCTTAGAGACATTATGCTCGGTGCAATAAGGCAGTCACTAAGAGACAAATACTGAATGTCTATTATGTATGAAGCTCTTAGTCAACGTCACAGATGCAGAAAGGAGAGTGGTGGTTCTCATGGGCTGGGGCGAAGGGAGAAGGAGGAATTACTGATAACGGGGATGGAGTCTCAGTTTTGCGAGATGAGAAAGCTCTGCAGATAGGTTGTTCAACAATATGAATATACTCACTACTGGACCAAACAGTTAAAAACAGTTAAGATGGTACATTTTATGTTATGTGTACTTTACCATAATTTAAAAATGTTTAGAAAGAGAGACTGAAGCGAACAGACAAGCCTTCCTTGGAACAACACTTGAGCGAGGAGGGACAGCCTTGTGAGAGCTGACCTTGGCCTCTGAGAGCCTCCTCCTCCTGAGAGTCCTCCAGCTTTCACCTCTGTTACCGCCAGGCTGGCCAACCGTCTCCTCTTTCTTAGTAGCCCACGTACGGATGCACCTCCTTTTCACAGCTGACTGAGGCTGATGCGTCCAGCTTTCTTATAAACAGAAATAAATTAGAAATAAAATAGAGAAAAAAATCAAACTGGAAAGAACAGGTTTCTGATCCAACAATTGCCAACCTGCTCCTCCAGATTCTGAGCCCTGTGCTTCCACATGGGCTTCCTCTGACGGCCTCCCTTAACTGTCCATTTACAAATCAAGAAGACTTTTCCTATCAGTTACACCATGCTGGGCCCTCACCAAGCCCCTTTCCTTCTCTCGGCCATGCCTCCCCTCTCCCGGGGACCACCGCAGCCTCAGAGGTCTGCCCCACTGTCCCTGTCGTGCGCGGGGGGCTCCCCCTCGTCGGTGGTGAGAGTGTTAGTCGCTCAGTCATGTCCGACTCTTTGCGACCCCATGGACTGTAGCCCGCTAGGCTCCTCCGGAGTTCCATGGAATTCTCCAGGCAAGAATACCAGACTGGGTTGCCATTCCCTTCTCCAGAGGAATCTCCCTGACCCAGGGATCAAACCTGGGTCTCCCACATTGCAGGCTGATTCTTTACCGTCTGAACCACCAGGGAAGCCCAAACATCGCTGGTGTTGGGTAGTTTCCTTATCCCATGCCAGCCTGGTCTCTGGGCCCTTAAACTTGGCACTTGCCCTCCTGGGTTGTGCCTCTTCTGACCTTCAAGATGCAGTCAAGGCATCTCTTCATCAGCGGCTGTACCTCCCTACCTAGGGCTGTGGGGCCCTTTGGGGAGAGGAAGGCAGCAGAATCGAGATCCCGAGCCCTTGACTTTCTAGCCGCTCCGAGACAAATTTGCCCCTGGGGGGAGAGCAGCCTGCATCCCTTCCTGATCCTCCCACAGGCTGGGATGCGAGTTCAAGAGATGAGAGGCCAGAGCTCAGCATCCTTTGCCCTCCTGTGGCCCCAACCGTGGTGCTCCAAAATCTATTCTCTACCTGGGCACGGGCCCCCCCCCCCCCCGCCAAAGCCTTTGATTTCTCTCTCTGACTCCGGGGACCCAGCAGATGAAAGTCATTCTCTGCGTCCGTCTCTGCCTGATGAAGGCAGGCTGGACCCAGGTCTCAGAGGTGGAGACAGCCTCACAGCCCCCTTGAGGACCCCAGGCTCTCTCCCACCAGTGTCAGCACGGGGCTGCTTAGAGGCCCATCCCCCAGCCCCAGCGTCAGCCCACAGACTGGTTCCCTTGTGGGCACGAGGAGAAAGGTGCCTCTTGCCCCTGGTTCAAAGCTGGCTCCTCTGCTCCCTAGACTGTGGCCACACACACACTCCTCATCCATGCTGAGCACTGGCTCTTCCTCATCAATAAACAGGAATGACACGCCACCTCTGAAAGTGTCCCTTTCATGTCCAAATGCCGAAATACACATGAAGCATCCAGCCCCGGAGGTCAGCAAACGCTGCCTCCCTCCTCCTCTCCACGATGACCGAGGCGGCCTGCAAAGCCTACAGCAGCCAATGCCCGTGTTACACCAGACGCCGTCTTGTACCTTCGCTCACCTGCTCCAAATGAATGGCTGGGGAGGAGTAACGACAAGCTTCCGACAGTTGTGTTACAGTTCTCCAAGCCCATTGCAAATTCCTCATGGTTTTTGTTCTTTCAAAAAGACCAGGGAGGCTGACAGGGCAGGCATGATTAGCCCCACTTTTATAGACATTGACACTGAGACCCAGAAGAAGCAAGAAGGGGCCTTGGGCAAGGTCACACCAGCTGGTAAACAGCGGGGTTAAGGAGAGATCTTAGATCTGCTCTTGTTTTAAAAATTTCTGTTCTGAAAAGTTTGCCAAGGCACCCTCTGGTTCTCAGGAGCCCATGAAGGCCCCGTTCTAAGGAGAATGGGCCCAGTGGCGCCAGGGAGAGCGGCAGCTTCTGATCTCATGGAGCCTGTGCCCCGGCTGAACTAACTGCCATGCTCCATCACACTCACACCTAGCCTGCCTTCCAGAGAGACCCTAAAGTGCTTCTGAGCACCTCGTACATATTTATATGCTTTCGTGCACGATAAAAATAAACCCACTTCACCCAGCACTGAAATGCAGCCACTCACGGTGTGAAATATGGGGCTTACCGAATAGCAGCAAGGAAAGCTCTCTGGAAGAGGCTCCTGTCCCTCCTGACATCGCAAGGGGGCAGCTGGAAGGAGGTGGGATTTAATTATCTTGATAAGTAAGCGTTAGACTTGGAAGCAGGGAGACAAGTGGTCCCCAGGCACCCAGGACACCTTCGATCCTCTCTGGGATGGAGAGCTCGTCCCGCCCGAGGAGATAGAACTCTCTAAAGAGCAGTGTGGGCCCCTTCACACACACCCCTGAACCTCACTCCCTGAGAGCCAGCCTGCAGGCCTCATGGACTTACTCATCTCCTCCTGGGCCCCGTAGTCCACCACGCACCACTTCTGCCCCTAAGGGAAGGTGTCAGGAGGCTTCGGTGATCTCACATGTCTTGGAACAAGAGCCAGCACCTCTGTCTGGGGTCCATTCAAGGCAGCCCTAAGTTAAGGCCATCATTCTGGAGAGGCTGGGCATCTTTTCTGGACATTCCAATTTTTCGGTGATGCCTTGACTCTGTTCTGATTGCTGACGCTGCACCTTGCTCTGGATGTCTGGCTCTCTGCATCCCTTTCTCCCGCCTTCCTTCCTTTCCTTCGCCTCCCTGTGCTTTGCCCATCTCACGGCCATACTCTTAACCCCTGGGGCAAACACAGAGCAAGCATCTAAGGCAGACTCCCAGAACTAACGATAGCTAAAGCTGAGCCCTGGGGTGTGAGTAAGAGCCAACCAGCCTAAAGGATGTGTGTGGCACGTGGGGGCAGGGTAAGGCAGAAGGGAGTGAACAAGATGGGGAGGCTGGAGGGGCGTTTCAGGCAGAGGGAAGAGCATGTATAAACGCCTAGAATCAAGAGAGCTCTTACGGGCACAGCGGCCCCAGAGGTGGGTCCAGTGCGGCGATAAGATCCGTGTCAGCTGTTCCCAGGGTGGGGGGCTCTGGTCTTCTGGCCGCGGAGTCAGTGGAAGGTTTTAAGGAGGCTGTCCTGACCACACTGTGGTCCCTGGTGTGCCCGGGGGACCTGTAGAGTGGGTGAGCAGGGGCCGTGCTTTACGTGCAAGCTCAGGTCCACGGAGCTGTCCAGGGCACAGTTCTGAGATGCCCCTTCCTTCCATGAGAGCCTGAAGGGGTGAGGACTCGGGGCACAGCAGGAGCTGGGGGGCCCGGGGAGCCTTCTTGGAAGGAGGAGCTAATCGAGCAGGCGGGCGGGGGCAGGACCCTGACAGCAGAGAGGCCAGGCGGGCAGACGCAGGCGGGCAGCCCTGACTTGGGCATTCAGGCCTCCTGACCGTGAGCCCCTTAAGGGCACGAACTCGCTCCTCCTGCCTCTGCTCCCCCGGCACCCAGATCAGTGCCTGATCCAGGGGCGAAGACCTCCTCAACGCCCTTAGAGGAGGTGGGCACCTATTGGAAGCCTTTATTTAGGGATGGGGCACCTGCTTTGCCCGTGGCACAGGAAGGGAGAGAGAAAGACGAGAAAGGTGGAAGTAGCCTCAGGCCCAGGTGAGACACCATCTGTCAGGGGCCGTGGGGAACTAGCCTGGCCTTCTGCCTCTTAGAAACGGGAAATCCGAAGCCCAGAGAAATGGAATTATCTCCCTGTAGTATAAGCTGAATTGAGATTTTCCTCAAGTGTTTCCAGGACCTAGAAACTCAAGAGAGGAAGCAGACTGCCAGTGAGAGGAGGGAATTGTCAGGCCTCACCAGATGACTTTTGTGATTAACTAGAGCATTTCTATTACAGACACCGCTTTACTCCCGACTGAACAGCTGACCTGGTTAGCTGGATCTTCCTTTTTGTTTCCTGGCCCCTGCAGTAACTGTGACTCCGGCTTTGAGCAGAGTGCTCCTGGAGGTGCCAAGGAGAAATGTGAAATATGCCCAGGGCTTCCATTATGACCTGCGGAGACAAGACACACAGGTGAACTGACTGAAGGGAAGGTTGCTTCACTGTGTTGTGAAGACTACACACACCTCAAATAGCGAGCATGCAGTGAGCTGACAAGCTTGCTTTGGGTCTCAGTTTTCTCATCTATAGTATTATGGACCCATCACACAATTGTGACTAACTAAGGACTTTACATATATATGTTTGTGACATCATGCCTCACTGTGACTATGCTAAAGCTTAATGGACTCTTGAAATAGGAAGCTGGTTTGTTTTACATAATATAGACCCTCACACCTAAATGGTTGTAAAAATAGAACAAATCACATATTGGATGTCGCCACCTGTTGTCTCTGGGTGGTATTGCAGCTTGGTGAGGAAAGCAGGACATTCTGCTCTTAAGATCCCAGGCGCGACTTGACAATCATGGAGACAAGAGCCCAAAGCCAGGAAGGAACTGGCTAATGTTGGAGAGTGCCGTAAAAGATAAGTGAATCACAGGTCCTGCTCACATGGACCTTTCCCTTTGGTTTGTGGTCAGGGCAACTGTCTGCTGAGTCCCTTGAGCTCATGAGCCTGGAGTCTCGGACCCTGCCCCTCTGCACTGCAAGGTGAAGGAAGCTAAGGATGGAAAGAGGGAAACAGAGAGAGGGGTAATGACAGGACCCTGTTGCTTCTTATAGAGGATAACCGCTGTGGTTAGTATCTACTGAGTGCTGCCACCATTTGAAACTGTCTCACTTAATCAGCGCGAGAGGTAACTTTCTCCTGCCCCCATTTTGCAGATGAGGAAACGCAAGCACAGGGAGGTGAAAGAATTCGGGTTCTCAGGGTAAGTCCTCTCTTCCTTCCTTCTAGCTCGCTTCCTCCCTCGCTCCCTGCCTTCCCTCTCTCCAGCAGTTATTCTCCTGATTGCTATAGACAGGATTTGGGTCCAGGCAGGCCAACTCCAGAGCTCATGCTTTCCCTCCTGTTCCTGTTACCTCTGTTGCCACCTCCTAACTATGACTAATACCTGTTAGCCCAGGCCTCTTATTTGCAGCAAATCCGATGATATAGGAGCAAGTGCAAATCTTTCTGACACTTTCTAATCTTGACTCATCCATCCACGCCTCCATCCGTGTGCTCATCCACCCATCAACCCTTTCTCTAATCCATCTGTCCGCACACCCACCCACCATCGCCCACCCACTCTTCTTTCCATCTTTCCATCTGTTCCTCCACCCCCATCATCCACCCGCAGTCTACCGGCCCACCCATCCATCTATCCAGCCTATATGCTCACATCCATACATCTGTCCATCAACCATCCATCCATCCTTCTCCCACCCACCCATCCATCTTTCCGTTCATCCATTCTTCTGTCCATCCAACACTTTCTTGAGCAGCTACTACCTGCCTGGCACAAAGAATAAAGAAATAAGTCAGATGTGGCTCTTCTCTTCATGTTGCCTCTTACAGTCTCAGAAATATATAAAGGCAATGTGACCTCAGGTACAGGGCCTCACCTGTCTCTGTCTGTTTCTTTGCCCATTTTACGGAGTGGAAAACAGAGCCTTCCTCTCAGGGTACTGAAGAGGATTCAATGAGTCAGTACAAGCAAAATATTTCACAGAGTGCCTAGTGCGTAGTAAGCACTCAGAGTGCCATCAGTCGACAGTGACTACTGCTCTTATCACGGTCGCCGTCACCACCATCATCCCCATCGCAACTACCGTGACAGTTCAGGAAGAGATCAGAAGACACGTCCACAGTCAGAGCAGCGTCTGCCAACCACCCCATAATCTACAAAACTCTTGACGTGAAATATGTCCAGGTATATATGCAAAGAGGGCTCTGAAGCCAAACAAATCTGAATTGCAAGTAAATAAACCCAAAAACCTCTGTAGGATTTCTCGTAGCCTTTGAAGGCTCCTGTGAATTGTAAATCGCCAAGATGTGGAGGATGAACTAATACGCAGCATTTCTCAAATATCCTGAACCTCTGAACCCGCTTTCAAGGCATCTTTATTACAAACTTGCAAAACATTGGCTAGTGGGACCCTGTTTAGGGGATGCTGGTCTCCAGGGTCAGTCTGCCTGTCTCCCCCTCCCCACCCCAACACCGGTCCCCAGGACTTAACTCCCTGTCCTGACTCCTTCACACATCGTCCAGATTCTTTCCCCGGACCTGTGATGCTGAGGTTCATTTAGCACCCACAGACTTAGAATCCCCCAAGAAAGCCTGCCAGGATCCCCCCTGGGGAAAGACCTGCTGGAGCTGGAGGTGGAGTCCAGGTGGGGCAGAAGTCCGTTAAGGACATAGCTTTGGACTAAATTCCAAGCAGCCAACTCTGTTATCGATTTGGGTCACTGGTGTTAACATGTCACTTTCAGTTGCTTTTAATTTAAACAAACAATAAAAAAACTTGGTCTTGTCTGGGATGCAGCCTGGGGCATGTTTAATTCCCAGCATGGAGAGGCAGAGGGCAAGATAAGAAGGAGCCAGAGGACTGCATGAGTGAGTGTGTGAGTGTGTGTGTGAGTGTGTGTGTGTCAGAGAGACAGAGATAGGGAGAAAGAGCACGTGTGGCTCTCTGGGACAGAGCCAGGGAAAAGCTCACACTGGATTCCTGTCCTCCAAGACCAACACTCCTCTGCCTTTGTCACTCTGGGTAATTCTCTTCACTTCTTTGAGACTCAGTTTACTCATCTGTAAATTGGGCTTAGATCAAGCTGCCAAGGGAGCTGTTATGAGAACTCAACGTGATGAGAAAGGCATCGAAAGAGTGGCTTCCAGGTTCTGTGTGTGCCTGTGTGACAGTGTGTGTGTGAGTGTGTACACACACCATGTGTGCCCGTGTGACAGTGTGTGAGTGTGAATGTGTGCACACATCGTGTGTGCCCGTGTGACAGTGTGTGTGTGTAAATGTGTACACACATCATGTGTGCCCATGACAGTGTGTGTATGAATGTGCACACATCATGTGTGCCCGTGTGACAGTGTATGTGTGTGAATGTGTGCTCATGTGACAGTGTGTGAGTGTGAATGTGTGCACACATCTTGTGTGCCCGTGTGACAGTGTGTGTGTGTGAATGTGTGCTCATGTGACAGTGTGTGAGTGTGAATGTGTGCACACATCTTGTGTGCCCGTGTGACAGTGTGTGTGTGAATGTGCACACATCAGGTGTGCCCGTGTGACAGTGTGTGTGTGAATGTGTGCACACATCTTGTGTGCCCGTGTGACAGTGTGTGAGTGTGAATGTGTGCACACATCAGGTGTGCCCGTGTGACAGTGTGTGTGTGAATGTGTGCTTGTGTGACAGTGTGTGAGTGTGAATGTGTGCACACATCTTGTGTGCCCG
>NW_024070211.1:1606298-1620492 GCF_014754425.2 Oryx dammah
AGTGTATGTGTGTGAATGTGCACACATGTGTGCCCGTGTGACAGTGTGTGTGTGAATGTGTGCACACATCAGGTGTGCCCGTGTGACAGTGTATGAGTGTGAATGTGTGCACACATCTTGTGTGCCTGTGTGTATCTTAGCCTGGAAGAGTATTCAAGAGCTCTGACTCTGCACTTTGTGTGGGTTCAAATCTGGCCCTGTTATCATGTGGTACTGGGCAAGCTGCTTAGCCTCTCTGTCTCAGTATTCTCATCTGTAAAATAGGAACAATGATAATACTCACACCATACACTATTGTGAAGATTCATTGAGTTTATACGCATTGTGTGGTTGAATGGTGCTTGGCATAAAAGGAGCAATTTCACAAAGGCTTACTACTCTTAGCATCATTATCCAACCCCACAGGATGGCCTACCTCAACCAACAGAGCCCAACCCTTTGGAAGCCAGTCTGTGGGAGGTAATAATAACCCATATCCTATCTCTCTCCAGGACTAAACAAACTAGAGGTCACAGAGGACCCCAGGGCCCCTTTGACCTCTGGGGGTGTTCCCTAGGGTCAGGAGAGGAGAAATTTGCTTTGTGCTGTAGTGCCCTCTGTTGGGAGATCCGAGTTCAGCACCATGGACAGAGGGAGGCTGGGGGCAGACAGCCACCAGCCACAGGGAGGCCCAGGGCTCTCACTCTGCCGGTGCCCCCGGAAGAGGCATGTCCCGCCGTGACTCACGGATCTCGGTGCCAAGACTGCAGAGTGGAGGCCCCGTTGCAGGTGGCCCATCCGTTAGGAGACAGGAGCCGAGAGACATCAAGCGAATTAAAAGCCTGTGGCTGCCCTGAGTGACTTTTCCCTTGGCTAAGTCACCCTGTGCCCTCCCTCCGCACCCTCCCTCTGCTCATCACGCCTCTCAGTGTCATGGATATACCTTCCTCTGGGACAAGAGAATAGCCTCCGAGGCTGTGTTTTGTGAAACAGGAGCTGAAAGAGTGTGTGCCCCCATGAGAGGGTGTGCAGAGGTAGCGGTATTACTATGAACAATTGCCATATGGTAATAAACATGCGCTTCACAGTCGAGCCCCTTTGGGGAAACCAACCGTGCACCTGGGGGGGATGTCCTTTATCTGAATGTGTGATCGGGGAGGGGGGCTGTTGATTCTCTGAAAAGGTTCACGGCCACAGGATTCATGCTAGCACTAGTCAGGTGCTGTCGTTGTTCAGTAGCTCAGTCGTATCTGACTCTGTGACCTCGGGGACTGCAACATGCCAGGCCTCCCTGTCCTTCACTATCTCGTAGAGTTTGCTCAAACTCATGTCCATTGAGTGGGTGATGCCGTCCAACCATCTCATCCTCTGTCATCCCCTTCTCCTCCTTCCCTCAATCTTTCCCAGCATCCGGGTCTTTTCCAATGAGTCTTTTTCAGGTGCTAGCCCTGTGCTAAGAGCTGAGGAATGGAATGAACATATCACAGTGCCCTGCCCTCATTCGTTCACTCATTCATCCACCCAACAAATATTTGTTGAGGGCCTACTGTGTGCCAGGCACTGGCTAGGAAGACCAATAATTTTAATTATTCCCAGGTGGCGCTGTGGTAAAGAGTCAGCCTGCCAAGGCAGAAGATGCAAGAGACATTGGTTCGATCTCTGGGTCAGGAAGATCCCCTAGAGAAATGGCAACCCACTCCAGTATTCTTGCCTGGAAAATTCCATGGACAGAGGAGTCTGGTGGGCTACAGTCCATGGGGTTGCAAAGCCTGAGTAGCTGAGCACACACGGGGTGGTGTTAAAAGAGAGATTCAGAAGGTTGGGGATGAAAAAGGGTTAGCTGAGGTCTCCAATTCCCCACCTGACTCTCCAGCCCAAGCTTTGGCCCTAGGGAGCAACCTTTTTTTGATATCGCGCCTCCCTTTCTCCTTGCTGGCTTCTCACCAGATGTCATTCGCAGCTGACTGTCACCTTTCCAGTGCTCCCTGTGGAGGTCTTTTCCCCAGCTGGTATGGACCTGGACTGGGAGGAAGTGTCACCAAGGAGGGTCCTGAAATCCCACACATCCCTGGCTCTAATGGCAGAGAATAGGGCTTCAGTGAGCACAGTCAGTAAGCCTCGCCTCTGCAGGGCTTCACCTGGCAAACTCTTGCCTGTCTACTGCACTCGGATTCGCAGCTGGGCCTACAGAGCAGGAATGCCCATGCAGGGATACCTGGCATTTACCTGAAGAACTCAGACCAACATGGGGGTCTTCCCAGCTGGATGCTGCCCCCCAGCCAGGAAGGCCCTTCCACGGGGGAGCTTAGCACCTATGATGGATCTGGATTCTGTTGACCTGTTTCTGGGCCAGACTGGGGTGGGGGAGGGGCAGATAAGAGGCTGTCAAGGACTGCACCCCACAGCAGGGCTGGGCAGCCTAGAAAGAAGGTTCAGGGGGAGAGGTGACCTCAAGCTGACCCTCAGCAGCTGGGGCGAGGCAGGACCCAGGTGGGTGGGGGTGAGGGGGAGCAAAGAACAGCCAGGCAAGGGGAGAAGAAAGGGCCTAAGACTCCAGTGTTCAAGCCATATCCAGCCCAATCAGCCTGGCAGCCAATTAGTCTGATTCAAAGAAAAAAAAAAACCCCACGTAGGGACAAACGGTAATCAAACACCTATTTATAAGGGTTTATTACGATCATCATTATTACAAGGATCATTCTAAAGCCTGTCAGGCGAATGCATGCTTTCAGATCTTCATAAATGCAAACCCCTCCTTCCCCAGGGGTGTGGGGTGTGGGCTGCAGCCCCAGGAAGTGCCTTGGTAAGGCTTGTAGAGGGCATTTGGAGGGACCAGCTCCCTGCCCTGGGGCATCGCTGCACAGGGCTCTACCCACAGCTCACTGCACTCCCAACACACCGTCAAAGGGCTGCTAGAGATGGAACTGGCTTCATACCCATTGTCCATCTGGGTACACAGAGCCACGGTCTGGTACGGCAACCTGGCAGAGATAGGGAAGCTGGGGATTCACCACAGAATGCCCGGAGTACAATTCCATGCTGGGAGCTTCCCCATCTAACCTCACCCCCTACCACTCTGACCTCTCCCAGGACTGGGGACCTCTCCCCTCTCAGGAGACCACAAGGCCCACAACCAGGCCTGAGGCTCAATAGCTGGGGCGTACTCATGTGTGTGTGTGATAGCATGTGTGCGTGTGTGCACACGTGTGTGCATGTGAGCATGTGTGTGTGCGCGTGAGCATGTGTGTGTGTGTGTGTGTGTGTGTGTGTGTAGTGGGAGGATAAGGATAGATACAAGTCCCAAACCCCCATCTTCAGGCCCAGGGAGAAAAGAAATCAGGTCTGCCAAAAAGGTGAAACTGGTCTCTGCCAGGAAGAAACACCCAGTTCCTTACCCATTTCTGGTTGGATCCAAGAAAGTGGCTCTTCCCGAAAGAAAGGACAAAACACACCCCAATCCACGAGTGCCTGGGGGAAGGGCAGCCATCATTCAGGAAGTTTCAGAACACCCGATGCCCCTCACCCTTGGTTAATAGGCGGCGGCGAGACCAGTACCCCGGGCCACACCCGGACCGATGGCCTCTCTCTCGAGGGGCAGGCGGCCTCCCTCGCCAGCCAAGGGACGAGCACAGGGAAGGTGGCCCGGGATGGGCCTCGGTGGAGCAGGACCGGACGGAGCTTGGTCTGGAGGGCAGGGTGCTCAGTCAGCTCGGGGAGGGTTGCCGAGCGGCCGGAGCTGCGAGCGCGTAGAGTGGAGGGGAGCCTGGGGAGAGGGGGTGGGCGATCCGGAGGAGGCAGGGGGGCGGGAGAGGGGAGCTCGCCTTGTCCCTGCAATAAATCGGCTTAGCAGCCGAGAGCCGAACGGCCCAGAAAGGATTAAAGAGAAGTCTGTATAATACAGCCGAGAGCGCGGCGAGGGGAGGGCAGGAGGGCGGAGGGCGGGGGGCGGGGAGAGGGGGAGGGGCGGAGGGCGGGCGCGGGGAGGGGGCGCTCGAGCAGCCGGGAGAGGCGGGCGCCAGGCAGAGAGAGCGCGGTTCGGCTGCAAACTCCGGCGCTGCCGCCCAGCTGACTCCGGGCAGCGCTGGGCACCGCGCACTGCCGGGGAGCCGAGAGCCGCGGCGCGCCCGAGGTCGTCCCGAGAGCAGGGGTCGCGGCGCCCCGCAGAGCCCGAGCCGAGCCCGGCGCCCCGGCGGCCCAGCCGCGGCGGCATGGGGGCGCCCCCGCGGCGCCCCACGCGGCCCGCCACCGTCTCGGCCCGAGGCCGGAGGCAGGAGCGCGCCTGAGCCCATGGCGAGGGCCCCCGCCGCTGCCGCCGCCGCCGCCGCCGCCGCCACCGCCCCGCCAGCGCCGCCAGCTCCCGGGCACCATGCGAGCCGCCCCGAGCCTCCGCGGCTGCGTCTGCCTGCTGCTCGCCGCGATCCTGGACCGGGCGCGCGGTGAGTGCGAGGGCGCCGGCCGGAGCTGGGGCCCCGGGTGCTCGGGGGCGGGCAGCGGGGGAGGGCGCGGGCCAGTGGCGCCCCGGGGACGCTTCGGGTCCGAAACCCGCGCTCGGCGCGGGGGCTGCAGAGCTGGTGGGTTTGACGAGGGAGGGCGGACGTCTCCTCTGGAGAGAACGCTCGCGGGTCTGTGCCAGGGTGTGTGCGCGCGTGTGTGTATGAGCGTGTGTCTTTGTGGCGTCCGTGTGAGGGTGTCCGGGAAGGCGCTGTGCGCGGAAAGGGTGCCGAAGTGTATCTGGAGGTGTGAGTGATGGTGTGTGAGCGAGCGAGTGCCTGGAGGGGTGTTTGAGGGTCTATGTCAATTACACAGAAAAGGTGTGTGTGTGAGAGAAGGAGTGTGAGCCAGAGTGTTTGGGGATGTGAGCGGGCGCCCAGCTTCTCGGTGAGGGTGTGAAGTGGGTGAGCCTGTGTCATCGTATGTGGGAGCGTGTTGAAGGGTGGATGAGTGTGTGAGGTGTGGCGTGGCACGCGTGTCCCAAGTGTACGGGTCTCTTTAGGGATACATAGCAGCGGGTGACTGTATTTCCATGGTGTGTGTGGGGGGGTGTTCGGCGAGGCGCCTGTGCAGAGGAGGCGGGATGTGACCCTCGGGCCAGAGTGTACGTTTCTCGGATGTGGAGGTGCAGGCGCGCGGGCCAGGAGTGTGTGAGCGCGCGGTGGGGCGTGTGGATCCAGCGTGGAGGGAGGCACGGACGCGTCCGGGGACGGGGGATCTGTGTGCCGCGGTGCGTGTATGTCCCGCGTGGACTTGGTCCCGATCGGGCTAAACCCGTTGGAAGGAGGTTCCCGGAGCGAGTGACCCATGCTTCCGCGGCTCCAGGGTCCAGGGTTCTCGGAAGCCTCGGGGCCTCCCGGCCGGCGCCGCCACCTGGCGGGTCTAGAGTGCTGCGGCCGCCCAACCTGGCGACCTGGCGCCTTTCGGGCAGAGCCAAAGCGTCCGCTCAGAGCCGGCGGGAGCGAGGCAGCACCGGCGGAGAGCGGCGGCCCAGAGACTAGAGGTCCGCGCCCGCGGCTCGCCCCAAGCCTAGTCCCGAAACCGGACGCCCAGAACCAGGGCGTCTGGAGTCACATTCCGGCTCTGCCACGGAGGGGCGGGGAATGAGCGGTGCCCTAAAGTAGCCGTTATGACCGGCGGGTCTCAGCCCCCAGCACAGCGGGTGATGGATATGGGAGAATCTGTTCTCTCCCTTGTGCCTTGCACTCCCGGGAGGTGCCAAGCCAGACTGAGAGTGCCTGCCAGCCAGGGGTGTGCCCTAAAATAACCCCACCCGCTTCCACCCCGAGGTCCTTATACAGTGCGTGGTCCGCTGACGGGAGAAACTGCAGGATTCGAGCCTGAATGGTGGTCCTGCTGGCAGAGGAGGGGGAAGGGTTGGTGTAAGTCAGGAGGGACGCAAGCCCTGTACTTGGTCTGCCTACCCTTGGAACAACAGACTTTCCAAAGTGCGTGGAAATCCGCCCCCTCCCCTCCAACTTCGAGGCGATGGCTCCCTCCCTCGGAAGCCTCTGGAGGGAAAGGTTATATGGGGGCGGGGGCGGGGACGGGGTGGTGCCCGGGTGCCAGCGCCACGGGGAGGGCGCTGGGCTTTGTCGAAAGGCACTCGGAGCCTTTACCTGGATACCGCAGGGAGCGGGGGTGGGGTGGGGTGGGGTGGGGTGGGGTGGGGTGGAGCGGGTCTGGTTAGAGGGTGGGGACAGGAGTGGGTCACCCCTTTCCCCAGAATACGCAGAAAGACTGGTCAGGGGTAAGGATGGTAACTAGATGCAGAAGGGTTTAGTGGGGGAAGCCCGCTGCGTCAGGATCCCACCGCGCGAGTTCCCAGAACCTGCGAGCCGCGGTTCTTGGGGTTGCGGAGACCTGAGCGGGTGTCCTGACTCCTCCGCCCCCCGCCCACCTCTGCAACTGGCAGGAGGCTGGGGCGAGCGCCTCTGGGCCAGCGGAGCCGGCCTGGCCTCTGAGCTCCGCTGCCCAGCGAGAGGGGAGAGTGCCGACCCGAAACGCAGGCGGGCAACTTTCCGAGCGTGGAGCGCGGGCGGAGCCATCCCTTGGCTGCAGAGGAGATGAGAGCGCGCGGGGCGCAATCGGCCCTTTCGTTCCCGGAGTCAGCGCCCGCCCGGGGCGGAGGTACCAGAAGGGTCGGTACACGCTGTAACAGGCCGTCTGGCCGGAGGAGGGCGCCCTTCCTGGACGTGACCGAGAGCCGCGCACCTGGCCCTTGGCACGGCCCGGCCGCCTGCCAGCGCCTGCGTCGGAGGACGGGCGGGCCCGGAGGGTAGGGTCCAGAGCAGGCACCCGGAGACACGCCTACCCAGCGCGGGGGCGACGGCGGCCACTGCTAGACACGGCCCGTGCACCGGGGCCGGTTCTGCACCGACAGCTCGCGGCGCACAGGGACTCCACTTTGGAGAGGTGGGTGTGCGCCCTGGGAGGGGAACGCAGCTGGCGGTACACAGGACCGGCCGGGCTGAGGGCTCCTGCCCCTGACCCCCACTCCCCGATACCTGCCTCTCCAAGAGGAAAAACCCACACGGATTCTAACTCCTCAGGCCTCGTTTAACCTGCCCTGGGCACTTCTGGGAGGGCAAGCCAGCACTCGTGCCCGGGCTCTGGCCCAGGATACAGAGGGCCCCGGGGACTGCGAGCACAGGGAGAACAGCGGTTCATAGACCTGCCTCCTCTTTCGGTCGCGGGAAAGTCTCCGCGAAGGGCAGCGGGGGGCAGGCCGAGGTAGGGCGCGCTTGAGGCCCCAAACCTTCCGCTTCCACTGGACGCCCTTCCACTTCTCTCTCGGCAGCAGCGTGTCAAGGGGTGGGTTGGATGCGGGGGCTGATCGGCTGGGCCGGAGCTGCCGCCGCACCGGGACTGCGGGGGCTGCGCGCACGCAAGCTGGTGTGATGCCTTGGTTTATTTATCCGCTTCGCCATCTCCACCCCACGCCCGGCGGGCCTCTGCTCGGCGCTCGGTGCGGGAGTTAAGGGCCGGGCCTGGACTAGGTCGCTCCGCCCCACTCCCCCTGCCGCCCCGCCCCCAGTCATAAACCCCACCCCTTCCCTGTCAAGATGCAAACTGGAATTTCTCCTGAGAGGCTGAAGGAGTTCTTGCTTTTTAAGTGGAGAGAATGTTCGGCTGGAAGCGACCTCCGAGATCACTTACTGAGGTGGTTCTGAAACGAGTAATTTTTAGCAGGAAAACCCTTTCAGAGTAGGAACTGATTACCGCCCCCTGAAATCCTAAAGCCTTGGGCAAGATGGTAAGCGCCAAAGGACAGCGGCCCTGGTGGAAGCAGATAATGAGACCCAGCATCGAACGATCTTTCCTCAACAGTCCCCTTAAACAATCTTAAGATTGCTGCTCTTCTAATATCAGAGCCGGGTTTCTTTTTTTTCTCAATAGCCAAGATTGCGTGGATCAGCTGCTGTGTGGCCGGCACGTGCTAGCTGCTTCATGGTGGTCACGTGCTGCAAGATGGGCTTAAGTTCCTCTTCTCACCGATTAGGAAACTGAGGCCCAGAATGTCAAGGCTTGCTCGTGACAGGCTGTCAATGTCTTCCAGGTCCCGCTTGGTCCAGCCCGCTTTCCTTCCAGTGTTGCTTGGACTGGGGGTGTGGGCAAGGGCTGGCAAGGTGCCAGTGGTGCCTTAGATCGGCCTGCCTACCCCAGCTTTTCAGAACATCTGTCTCACACAGACCTGAATCTTGCTGCAGTTGGGGGCCGGGGGAGGGGTGTGGGAGGATGAAGAGACTTGTTGAGGTTCCTGGGTTTTAGCAGTCCCGACTTCAAAACCAAACAAGGGCCGAACAAAGAGGAAGCTGGTTAGTTCTGTTCACCGGGTTTCCCGGGACCCATGGAGGCGTCTGACCCGGCTTACCGCCCCGTCCACCTCTGCTCCATCCCCAGGCCACTTGAAACTCTTTTTTTCAGCCCTGACTGTGCCAGCTCTGTGCCACATGTGCTTTCTTCTTCTTATCTTCGTTAATCCTTGTAACCATCCTGAGACTTAAGGTTATTTTCCAGATGAGGAAGCTGAGGCTCCGAGAGGTTAAGCGGTTTGTCCGAGGTCATCCAGTCAGTACGTGGCAAGCTGAGATTCAGACCCAGGACTGTCTGTCTCTTTCCCTCTGGGCTCTGCTGCCTCCTGGTGAGAACGGGTCTCAGTCACTTCCTCAGCTCCAGCCAAATGGACAGTTGCCGTGTGTCCAGTGCCCTGTCTGGCTGCCTTTCTCCTTCTCAAGCCCCACTGAAATCAAATTATCCAGTGCGTTCATCTGTACAGATGGGAGAGGGGACAACCCTCAAAGCCCTTGTCATCATCAGGAGAATGAATGGGCATCTGTTGTGGGCAGAGTGCATCTGAAAAGAGAAAGACCTGTGACCGTGGCCTTCGTTCCAGTGGGGTGAGAGGTCAGGCCTGCACCCGTAAAGATAAAAGACAATCCAAGTAGAAATCTGCTGATACCTGCAGGATACCAAGTGGACTGACGCCTCCCAGAGGAGGTTTGTGGGGGAAGAGTGATTTCTTTGGGGGTATTAAAGGAAGGCTTCAAAGGGGAGGGAGGACTTGAACTAGACCTTGAAGCAAAGGGAGGAGGTTAATAGGCCAAGGGCTAATGTCCCAGGGAGGGAACCCAGGTGAGCTAAGAGCCAGAGGCAGGACTGTGCCTGGTAGGACCAGCTCAACTTCAAGGCTGTTACTTCTTGAGTCTAATTGAGGACAGGGAGAAAGAAGACTGATATTACTGGTAGCTTCCATGTATCGCACACCTATTAGATGTTCTTTATGTATTAAATGCCCTCAACAATTCACGAGGCAGTCTCAATAGGCATGTTTTACAGATGAGGACAAGAGCCCCCAGGATACCCCCCCCAGCTCCCTCTTGCCATCTCTCTCTCTCCCTCTCTGTTTCCCTTCCTCTCTTCCCACTTCCTTCTTTTCTTTCTTAAACAATGAATGAGGCTCAAAATCTTTTATAAGGGTAAGAACTGGGAGTTTCAAACAGGTCTAAAGCAATCCAAAGACACTGCTGCTTCCAGAAGAGAGGAGAAACTGTTTATATTTTCATCACAGAAGGAGGAATGCAGCAGCCTCTACCCTTCGCAAGAGGAGGCAAAGTCCCCCATTTTAAACAATAAATGTCAGTGCAAGTGAAGCGTGCAACATCACTTCCTAAGAAGTGTCTGTCCTCAGGATGAAGTTTCTGGGAAGGACCCAGGGGGATGAGACCCTAGAGCCCACCTTTACACTCGCAGTAGGGTTCACTAGCAGAGTGGGCTCAAGACCTATTGGCCAAGATTCCCTGGATGGAGCAAACGAGTACACCATGCATGGAACTAGAGGTGCGCAGAGTAGCAGCCCAAAGGAGTGGGAAGCACACTGACACCCAGGACGGGAGCCTGGGGTTTGCGGGTCCACCAGCCGTTCCTACACCTCCTGGCCACATACCAGATTTGCTTTGGGAGAGTATGCGCCCCCCGTCTCGTTTGCACACCATCTTGGTAGGCGGCTCAATCAGCCGTAGCCCCACTAAGGTGAGTCCGCCTGACACATGGTCCCTGGAATCTGGATACTGAGCAGACGAAGAGTGAAAACCGTCGAAGTTCCCCCTTATCAACAGGAGCCCCCAAGACACTGCACTTCTCTGGTTTCCCGAGGCTAATAATGGCGGGATCTTCCTCCCAGGGGGTTATGAGCAGGGTGCAATGAGTCATGGCGCGCAGAGCTGTTGGCTCGACCCTGTGGGCTCAGATAACTGTCGTCAGTGCTAGCTGTGATCATGCCGGAGCCGCTCTGGCTCTAGCGAAGTGGGCCTCCTGCCACCTGCGCCTCCAGCTCGCTCTTGCATCCCATGAATTTCCCCATGATGTTCCGGTAGTTACTTTTTTTTGTTTTGGCTTGGGTTATCTGGAGTTGATTTCTGCCCTTTATAAGAAAAGGACCCCACTTGATACCCTCCCTGGGCGTGATAAACCTTAGAGTTGCTGATTAGCCAGTCTCGGTAACTCCTGGAGGATGGTTCATAGTTTGCTGAATGGGGGTGATCAATGCCCCTACCTGCTCCCTGCCTTCCCCTGGAGTCTTGAGGCATCGTCCCCTGCCCACACCCACATGAGTGCAGTTAAGACTCAAGACGCAAGTTGTTTCTCCCAGTGGAATGTGGGAGAGGCAGTCTCACTGTGACCCTCCCAATCCCCTAACCTAGTAAAAAGTTCTGCAAAAGCAGAGACCTGTCCGGTTCTTCTCACTATTGAATCTTCCTCACAGACGCACGATGGATACTTAATAAAGGCTGGTTGTGTGGATGAATAAGGCATCTTTGGCCTTTGGACATGTCCTGGTGCTGGGGACGTGGAGAGGGTTTGGGAGTGTTGCTTTCTGCAGAAAATATATGCAAAGGCTTATGGCTTATGGAATTCAGGCTGGATTCACAGATGAACTTCCTATTGGTAAAGTTCTGCTCCTGGAACTGCGTTCTGTCTTTCTTGAAGACTCTCAGATCATCGATGTGACGGAGACTCTGATTCCAGACATCCTGACTCTACCTGCGGTGGTACTTGAGCCTTGATGAGATACTTTGACCCCCATCCTTCCATTCAGATCTCACATTAGATGTGAAGGCGGCTACTCTTGTGCCCATTGAACGGACCAGGGAAACTGAGCCTCAGGAAAATGAAAAGATGGTGGTAGTAAGTGGCTGGACTGGAATCCAGGTTTGTGGCTGCAGGCTCAGCCTTCTTCCCTCCCCAATCCATTGTGGTGCTTCTTTCAACCCGCAGGGTCTGCAGTGAAACAGGCCAGCTCCCCATAAGCCCATAGGCCCCTAAACTAACCGGAGAGCTTGCACGATGAGCTGAGTGCCGACGTAGCCACTTTGCTGATGTGACTTCTCCATCCTCCACTGCTGTGCGTTGGGAGGACACTGACGGGGCTATGCTCACACCACATGGGGCCCGGAGCCCCCCATCTCTCCGCCCCATGGACCTGGCCTGCCCAGAGATGTCTCCCCCTCCTCCCCAACTTCCTCCCTTTCCTGGCTCAAAGAGCAGACACCTGCCCTCAGCCGGTATAGCCCTGACTCCACATAAACCTCCCTCCCAGTCTCTGCTTGCCTGCTTCTTGCCCTCCACAGCCCCGCCAGCTCCTGACAGCAGGGGCCACCTGTGTGTGCTGACAGCGGCACTTTGGGCAACACGTTGTTTGAACAACTCTCCTCTGGGGCTGGACCTTGTCACAGGCTTGACTCCCTGTTGAACAGAGAGCTGTTGAGGGCAGGCATCCCTGTCCACTGGCTCTGGCACGAAGCCTGGCTCCGAGCAGATATGGCTTCAAGATGTGTTGTTGAATGACTCACTGACTCCCCTGAGACGCTGAGCCTGGGACCTGTTTCCTGGCCCTGCTCAGTCACCTCTGGAAGTCCCTTCTGGTGTGAGAATGTGTCTATTGTCTAGCTCTGCCCACCATAGCTCACCCTGGCATCATGGCTGGCATCTGGGGGATGAGGCAAACCAAAGGGCTTCCTGTTCCTTCTGGGTTCTCCTTCGTTGGAGGGGCTGTTCTTCATTGCTGGTGGGTGGGAGGTTGGGGGAAGGAAGGAAAGAAATGTGTGGCAAGCCCCATGCTAGCTATGTGCACACACAGTCATATGAAATGCTCCCAGAAACTCCCATTTGGGAGTTAACAGTCTCCTATTTTGCAGAAGAGCAATGCAACTTGGAAAGATTATGTGATTTGCCTAAGGTCCCACTGCAAGTGGGGGGCAGGGCTGGGTTTTCAACCCAGGCATTGATTTACACATCTCCCCAAAAGCCCAAGTTGATCTTACTGGTAGCTTGAAGCTGACCATGGCGATTTACACCATGGAGATGGGCAAACACTGCAGATTAGTGCTCTCCCCAGCCCAGAGCTGGTTGCCAAGCATGTACCAGCATGCCACTGGGCCTGCCCATCCCTCCTCAGTCCGTCTCTGTGTGGTCCAGATACTTTGGTTTCCATCTGCAATGGGTCAAGGCCTGGACGGCCACTCCCTCGCAGAGTACACACTTGGGCAAATCAGTGCCTCTCTAGGTCACGGTGTCCCCATCTTTTGAAGGTAGAGGGTAATGTGGAGATGAATGAAACGATACATGGAAGCAGGCGTGCGATCGGCCCTCGGTTGTTGGTCTGTCCCTTTCTCCTGGCCCCTAGGCTGCAGTCAGACGGCCACGGGGTCGCTCTGAAAGGCTCGGGAAGCTCCTGTTTTCTCCTTCCTGTTCTGGAAGCTGCCTTTGGAGCCCCGTCAAGGGATCCAGTCACTTCTGTTCATTAAGCAGCTGTCCCAGCCTTGTTCTGGATCAGCAGAGATATCCCCTAAGGAGTTTTGGCTACTGGCAAACCCCATAGAGCATGGGCTCATTTGAGAATGATAAAAGATCATCTCTAATAAATGGCTGGCACTAGGGTACCAAGAGTAAACCCTTGGAAACTAAGGGGAGTGGCCCAGGAAGGCTCTGCGGGATCGGAACAACCTTAACAGGCGGTGAGGGAACCTCAGGCCAAGTTGGGGGGCGGAGGCAAGTGCAAAGACCAGGAGGAGAGAACGAGTGCCCTGTTGGGCTGGGAGGCTGGGAGGCAGCTGGCCTCGCTTGAGCAGAAGGTGCTTGTTGAGAATCTGGAAATGAGGTTAGAGCTGTTGGCAGAGGCCTGAGAGCTGGAGCGAGGGGTCTGGACTTGAGCCCAGGGGCTACAGGGGACAGTGGAAGAGAAATGAATGATGTTCTCAGAGCAGGACCCTAGGAAGATTAATTTGGCTTTTCGGGGCCATCTGAAGCTGAACATCCTCTGGAATGCCTTTGTCTTACAAATGATGGCTCTGGGGTACCCAAAGAGACAATGGCCTCGAGGCAGAAATGCCATCGTTTGGACACTGTTCCCCTCTCCCAGAGTGTCCACACCTGGCAAGGAGGGAAGACAAGGCCCCTGCCTAGAATGGGACTGTGCCAGCTTGGGCCTGAGCCAAGAGCGGCGGGGACGGCTTCTCCTGGGGAGAAGCTTCTAGATGCCCAGCAGGCATGAGCTCTGAGGTCTGACATGGGTTCAGATCCCGTCTCCCTCATGCATCCAGCGTGTGAACTCAGAGAGCTTCTCTGTTGCTTCTGGCCTTGACTTCTCCAACTGAACAGGAGGCTCATCGTGGTGGCTTCGCGGGGTGGGGGCTGCTGGGAAGGGGAAATTTACGTAATTCCGGGAGGATCTGTATGCAGGGTACCGAGCACACAGTGTCCATGTGAAAAGTCGTTGCTGTTGATATAATGATGTTGGCATGCCCACAGGTTGAAGAGGAGAAAGCACTTACAAGCCCCAGTGCCCAGGAGGAGGGGTACGTTGTAGGTTTCCCAGAGTCCTAAACAAGTCCTTGGATTTAGGCAGAGCACCGGGCCAGGAGGGAGCTGGAGAATCGAATGCACTGCCTCCTGTCTCTCATTCTACAGCTGAGAAGACTGAGGCCAGAGAGGACCTCACACTGTGCATGATGTGTGTGTGTGTGTGTCTGAGAGTGTGTGTGTGTGAGTGTGCGTGTGTGTGTCTGTGTGTGAGTGTGCGTGTGTGTGAGTGTGCATGTCTGTGAGTATGAGTGCGTGTTTGTGAGTGCGTGTGTGTGTGTGACTGTGAGTGTGAATGTGTGTGAGTGTGTGTGTGAGTGTGTGTGTTTGTGTGAGTGCATGTGTCTGTGTGAGTGTGTGTGAG
>NW_024070211.1:1620502-1627227 GCF_014754425.2 Oryx dammah
GTGTGTGTGTGAATGTGAGTGAATGTGTGTGTGACTTCATGTGAGTGTGTGACTGCATGTGAGTGTGTGACTGTGTGCACATGCATGTGTGTGCACGTGTGTGTGTGACTGCATGTGAGTGTGTGCATGTGTGAATGTGTGTGTGAGTGCGTGTGTGTGCATGTGTATGAGTGCGTGTGTGTGTGCATGTGTGTGTGTGAGTGTATGTGTGTGAATGTGTGAGTGCATGTGTGAGTGTGAGTGTGTGTGTGAGTGTGTGCGTGAGTGCGTGTGTGTGTGAGTGTGAGTGTGTGAGTGAGTGTGTGTGTGCATGCGTGCAGGTGTGTGCGTGTGTGAGTGAGTGAGTGTGTGTATGTGAGTGTGTGTGTATGTGGGTGTGGGTGTGGGTGTGTGCGCATGTGTGAGTGTGTGTGAATGTGTGTGTGTGTAGGGGAGGTGGGGCGGTAGTGCTGGAAGCCAGGTCTTCTCCCTGGAGGTCCTAGGGGCGATCCTGGGGGCTCATTTAGGCAGACCCTCCACCTCAGAGCCTTGGGTAGGGGAGCTTGGGGTCCCCAGGCTTGAGCGGGGATCTTGGCAGTGCTCCAGCGGGCGCACCCACCAGCCCCCGACATCACAGGAGCGGCTCGGGAGTCACCAGGGAGAGAGGCAGCTGAGCCACTGGGCTTTTTTGTTGCTTTGCCAAGCTGTTCCTTCTGCCCTTTTGTTTCTCTTTCTGCAGAGACACTCAGCACTCCTCCAACGGGGCTGTTTGTCACCAATCACTGGCGCCTCCATTATCCTCTCAGCACCATCTCTTCCTCCCGGCTCCTTAATGCTGCCCCAAAGGAAGGCGTCCATCACCGGCTGCCCTGGCGTCATGCAGGGCTGGGCGGGGGGAGGCAGCCCTGGCAGGGTGGAGACAGAGGCTGGCACGGCCAGAGGGTGGGTGGCATTTGTGTCTCGAGCTGGTGCTCACTGCCCGAGTGTGCAGCTTTTTGTCAAGTGGGTATTTAGGCCACACAATAACCCAAGGCCAGGTGCCTGGTTCTACAGAAGCAGGTGATACATTGCTAATTGTCACCTGGCGCCTAACATCCCAGGCAGGGGCGAGGGAGTGAGGTGGGGGTGGCGGAAGCAACCACCTCACAAAGGCTTCTTTGTTTGCTCGAGCAGCAGAGAAGTGGGCCTGAGCTCAGCTTGGAGAGGAAAAGGCACCGTCAGAAGGTGAATTCCTAAGGCCTGTGGCCGGACCGTGGAGCCTGGTGGGAGGAGAGGGGCAAGCAACCTGGTGGGGGAGGAATAAGGTTACTTGGCTTCCCAGGTGGCTCAGTGATAGAGACTTGCCTGCCAATGCTGGAGACGCAAGAGACATGGGTTTGATCCCTGGGTCGGGAAGATCCCCGAGTAGGAAATGGCAACCCACACCAGTGTTCTGGCCTGGAGAATCCCATGGACAGAGGAGCCTGGTGGGCTACAGTCCAAAGGGTAGCAAAGAGTGGGCCGCGACTGCACGACTTAGCACGCACAAACGAGGAAGAGTGGTGGTTTCTGGGGCAGCCCGAGCACAGAGCACAGCGCTGTTGCAGAAGCAGCGCAGCTCGCTCGCTCATCCTCTGGCTCACTCATAGGTGCACTGCTCCTGGCAGTCAGCAGAAATCCAGACGAGAAGGAATAGGCGAATTCTCGCCCTCGTGGGGCGTGCGGAGCTGCGTTCAACATGGAGCCATGTGCGACAACCCACATTTACATTAAAACACAGCAAAGTGTCTTGGCTTTTGTTTAACTGAATTAAACAGAATTCAGTTTTTCCGCCACATTTCAAGGCGCAACAGCCACACGTGGCTGGTGGCTCTTGTGTTGGACAGCACAGATGTGGATAAGATGCCTCCATCATTGCGTAAGGCTCCGCTGGACATCACGGGTCTAGGGGAGTATCCCTCCCACTGGCAGTAAGTGATGAGGAATCCCAGAGAGGGAGGGTCTTCCCACTTCCTTTCCCATGCCATCCTCCTCTTTATGCCGAGGAGAAAGCCTCAGGCTGATACTGTCAAGCTCTGACACCCTCTTGCTTGCTAATCTCTTTTTCCAACAAAACAGGTGTGGGGCAGCACGCCTGCAGTGAGCCAGAGGAAGTCAAAGTTTTAATAGCAGTGTTTTGTTTTCATTATGATTCTTTTTCAGTCATCCTCTGTTTAAGGCAAGTGAGACTGGTTTGCCATTTGGGGCAGTGATTTAAATTCTCTTTCCCTTTTTAAAAATGGCTTATTTAAGTTTAAAAAAAAAAGAGTCAAGTTTAAGAAAAATGTTAAGTGCATCGTGGAGCAGGTGGCACGCGAACGTGGCCGATCTGGGAGGTGTGAATGTCTGCGGCTGGGAAACCGCGGTTCCCATGGAATGACACAGGCGTTGGAGGCGGAGAGAGAGAGGAGGGTTGGGGTTTCAGTGCCACTGTTGGGAAGCTCTGTAATTTGGGGACAATTTATTTCCCTCTGTATCAACCAGGTTCCAAAAGGAAACACCAAGCTCAGCCTGGCCAGTCTGTGAAGGGCTTCTTTAAACGACTACCAGGTTCCATCCCTGGGTTGGGAAGATCCTGTGGAGGAGGGTATGGCAACCCACTCCAGTGTTCCTGCCTGGAGAATCCCATGGACAGAGGGGTTTGGCGGGCTACAGTCCATGGGGTCACAAAGAGTCTGGGACAGAACTTTCACTTTTCACTGGCTTTAGGGTTTAGCGGGGGCACAGCGGCCGGGGCAGCCCCTGGGGCCAGGATCAGTGCGAGTTTCTACCGCCCGCAGACTGGAAAGAGGGCTGAGAGGACAGGGCTGCAGGCAGGCCTGAGGCCCCGAGTAGAGGGATGCAGCCAATTCCTGGGGACCTGGCAGGCAGCCGGAGGAAGAAACACCCCAATTTCATCCTGCTCCTGCCTTTGGGTCTCTTGCTAGTGCCGCACATGGACGAACTCAATTGCACGGATGCCCACGCAGTTGGGCCGCCAGGCACAGAATAGGTGGAGAAGGGGAGAGAGTGACCTGGGGAGCAGATAGCTGAGACCTAGCACCACCCTGCCCAACCTCAGCGTTCCCGTCTAGAAAACAAGGCTGTACTACGTGCCAGCTGAGTTGCTGACACGAAGGAACGAGACAGTGTTAGTGCTCAGAAGTGATCGGTTGCTTCTTATAGTAATAACAATCGCAGTAATAAAATGCCTGCCCTTATGCCCCATCCGGTGCTGGACGCTGGATTTTCCTGAGCCAAAATGTAGCTCAAGGGTCTGGGGCTTTAGAAACGGGGAAGTGGCCTCCCACGGGCACGGGAACTTGAGGGGACGGGTGACTTTGGGAGAGCGCTGCCATCTGTCGAGAGAGGGAGCGCCTGCACCCCTCCGCGGCTCGTGCGGACCATGCTGACGCGCCCTCTCTGCCCCAGACTCTTGGTCCGCTGCTCCGTCTCGCTGATAGATCACTCCGCGCCAGGGCACACCGGCGCTTCGCTTCCCAGTCTGTTTTCCACTCTATTTCCCACGAAGAAGTCCTTTCTGCTCAGATCCATTTAGATCATCTTTCTTGCCGTCCCCACCGGCTCTCGCTATGTGTGGTCCGGTCCACATTCGTCATGAACAGCCTCAGAGCTCCCTCCTTGCAAGGGTAAAGGCGGGTGTTCTTCACCTCTGGACTAGTCTTGCCGGAGGCTGCTCCTAGCCCTGCAGGTGGGGGAGGAGGGAATTGGCAGGAAGTTAGCCCTTTGGATCACCAGACCATTTATCCTTCACCTGAGAGCTAACAGTGCCAATTCCCTATTCAGAGGGATCTTCTCAGCGAGTAGCTGGAGTTTCAGGGGTGGCTGGCTTCTAAATGGAGTGACCATTTCTTGGGAAAACTTCCACCGACAGTCCCTTTGGCTTACTGCTCCTGAACTGGCTCAGGGTACTTTCCTCAGGTCCTTCTATTTTCCTTTGTCCAGCCCATTTTTTCCATCCATCTTGACTGTTCAAATTGACTTTGACGAGGACTAATTTTGCCAGTTGAAATTCGAGACGCTTCGACATCCGGTGCTTTGCTGAAATTGTTGTGACAAATATCAGCAGAGATTTCTTCCCTGGCTTATTCTCTGAGGTGCTCCAGCCAAGACAGAGTGCCCCTGCCCCACGCCCACGTGCCGTCTGCCCCCTAGCCCGGCTACTTACTGTGTCGGCATGCAGGTTGGTCTCAGCCCTGCCTACTGACTCAATGGCAGTGTGACCCTTTGAGAGTGGAGGGTCGATTGCTCACTGGGGATCAATATTCCTTAGGAAAATCTCCACCAACCGTCCCCTTGGGTCTCAGTGTCCCCGTCGGTTGAGGCGACATTCCTTTGTTCAGCCACCCTTCCATCTACCTGACTGTTCACTTTACCTTAGAAGAGATTCATTTCCAGTCGAACATGGAGCCCGGTCCTGCAGGCTGGACCTTTGTGTGCGGGCTGCGGGGCATCCATCCATCTATCCACCCACCCCTCGCAGTGCCGGGGGCCGCCCCCTGGCCCTTGGCTGGGGCCTGGGTCTCCGGGGGAGCTGTGCCGGCTGCCGTGCTCACGTCCCGGGTGGCGGAGTGTGGCTCTGCACCGTCCCGGGGGTGCACTGCAGACGATGCCAGACCCCAGTCACTGCCTTCATGACTTTATCTCCATCCCACCCGGGTCTTTTCTTACATCACGATCGTCTTAAAATCAAATTTAAATCCATTCCCTCTTTTTTCCACTGGTACGAAGAAGTAATGTATAGGCCTGTGGTGCTGAATACATCTTTTTTCTTAATCCATATTAAAATGAATGTGACAATTTGAATTTTTAAAAAGCCTTCCCTGTTCCACGTGACCTCATCCCGTGAGTGAAAATGGAAGACACTGGCTCGGTGGGAAGGAGACCAGCCTCAGAGCGGTGAGCCCCAGGATCCGGTCTCAGCTCCTCCGTCAGCTGGCGCCGTCACTCGCTCCCCTCCCCCATCTTCCCTCAGGTCCATAAAGCAAAGGACTGAGTCTGGGTGGCCCAGTTCCAAGATTCTTTGCTGAGAATAAGATTGGGATGGAGAGTCCTGTCTGGGTCCAAAATACTTCCTTTAAGACATATTTGGGGACTTCTCATTAAGAATCCGCCTTGCAATGCAGGGGACGAGGGTTTGGTCCCTGGTCTGGGAAGTAGGATCTCACGTTCTGTGGAGCAAAGTCCGTGCGCCACAACTAGAAAGGCCGCCCTCCACAGCAAAGACCCCACATGCCGCAGCTGCCTGCCCCAACCAAGACGTCGTGCAGCCAAGTACGTAAATGGTTTTAAAAAGAGACACATTTGATGCCCCCAGTCCCCACCTTGGGATGAAGCATCCTGCCTCCAGGCGTGTTGCTGAGAGCAGCTGTGTCGGTGGTGAAGATGCGCCCACAGCCACTTGCATCCTGGTGCACACTCAGCCTCATTTCGCTTCCATTCAGCAGCCGTTTTCTGAGCACCAGCCCTGAGCTGTGGCCTGTGCCCTGAGGTACCAGCGAGACCTCCAGGAGTCCACAGTCCCCTGGGGCAGAGGAGCAGGCACAGAAGTAAATTACTGATTAATATTGTAGACTCTAAAACTGAAATGGCTCCCAAGTCCTTACGGGACTGCAGCGGAGGGGACGACTAGTCTGCCTGAGGCGCTGGGCAAAGTCCCACGTCATCAGAGAGGCTGAGCCACTTGCTCTGGTTGCATAGCTACTAAGTGGCTGAGCTCTGAACCCGGGGTCTCACGCTTTACCTGCTTTCTGCCCTCTTTGCCTGCGTGCTTCTCTGCCAGAGACTCCTTCCAACCTGACCTTTGGTGATTCTGGGGCTCTCTGCACCTCCGCTCCTGATCCCATGTGCCTCTGGGGAAGGGGGTCAGGGGCTTGGCAGCAGCCCGAGGTGGCCCTGGGCCCCCTGCCTGGGCAGTCAACTGGGTGGCAGCTGGCTCTGCCCTGTTGCCTCTGGCCTCGTTATTATTATTATTTCTTTCCAGCCTGCTGCTAAAAGCTTCCCGCGGAGATCACACAAACCCAGCTCTTTAAATTTTAAAGGGCTTTACTTAAACAATGTTATTTCCCTCAGAAAAGAGACGGCAGAGGTATCTGCAGTGGATGAGTTTAGTGCCGGGTGTGGGTCTGAGCAGATGAGCCTGGGGTTCAGGGGTGTGCTGGTGCCCAGGGAGGTGCTCCTGGCAAGGGGAGTGGCTGTGGCGTATCACCCTTCCCTCTCGTCCCCACAAGAGCACGGCCTCAGAGGGGACCTGTTGTGCCCAGGGTTCTGGGAAGACCACTGGGTGCCACCTGCGGGGAACCCCTGGGGGCAGGGGGACGTGAAGCCTGCCTCACAGGACCTTAGCCCGAAAGACCGGGTGCTCCTAGCTGCCCCAGGGCCTTTGCACAGGCCGTTCCCTCTGCAGGAGCCGGCCTCCTCTGGACTAAGACCTGTTCATCATTCCGGTCTCACCTTAGACACCGCTTAATTTATTCAACGAACATTTTCTGTGCACCTACTCTGTTCACAGCGCCCTGGGGCACAGCTGGCACTGTGACTCAGCTCCACGCTCCCTGTCCCTGGCGTGGTTCTGGCACAGAGTGGGCGTCAGTAAGTGTTTATGGAACTGTGTGGGTGCTGTGGGACCTGGAGGAAGGATGGAGTTGCCTCTCCAGAGCTTAGAGCTGCATGAGAGTCATATTGGGTTGGCCAAAAAGTTTGTTGGGGGGGGGGGGGGGGGGGGGGGG
>NW_024070211.1:1627327-1666805 GCF_014754425.2 Oryx dammah
CCCCCCCCCCCCCCCCCGCTCAAATCTCGAACATCTTGTGGAACACTAAAACAAACTTTTTGGCCAACCCCAGTAACAAAAGACATTTTGAACTCTGAATGAACCTATTAGGGCTGGCAGATTTACACTGACTCAAGGAAGAAAAGGAAAATTCCTTCCTTCTTTCGTTGGCCGTATATCCATCCATCCATCCCTCCAGCCATTCATTCATCTGACAAACTGAACACTTACTTTGTTCCAGATAGTGTGCTAGGCACTGGAGATGTGGTGAGCGGAAAAAATAAATAAAGCCTGCCCTCCTGGAGCTTACCTCCCAGAGTGTATGAGCAGACAGATAGGGACATACGTGAGTACACAGCCAAAGGGAGCGATAACTGCTCTGGAGAACAGGGCTGGGGGTGATGGCCAAGGGTAGATGTGTGCGGTCAGGGAGGGGCCCTCTTACGGTGAGCATCCACCGTGTCTCAGACGCTGTGCAGCCCTGGCTGCAAAAAAGTGAAGAAGCAAAGTTACTGGCCGTGAAAAGTGTTAGGATGGTGAGAGCCGGGATGCGGCTGATTGTGCCTGGGACAGTTGCACCGTTATGAGGCCTCCGATGAAGTTCTCAGATGTGAGCTGGGCCTTGAAGGTTGCAGGAGTTTAGGCAGGATGGGCCGACCCACGGTTCTTGAACTGTGCTCCTTGGAGCCCCGGTTTCCCACGGAGGTGCCCTGCACCACTTCTGGCGGCCAAAGCATCAGGCAAAACAATAGCTGGGGGAGTCCTCGTCCCCAGATTGAGCCAGGAGTCCACGTCGCTTCTTTAACAGACGGGCTTCGGCTCTGCTTTGAATGAAGGAATTTGAAAATGAGGGTGTTGGCCTCATGTTAGAAGAGTTTTCTGTTTGGGTTCAACCCTCATTTCATGGGGAAGCGGAAGCCCAGAGGGGCCCATGACTGGTACCAGGCCTCCAGCGGCGGGGGCGGGGGCATTTCTGTGGGGAAAAGTTTCCGCTGGCTGCCGATTTCCAAGCTGAAAGGGAGGCCTATGAGAAAGCCCCCACACCCTGGCCCTGGACCAGACCCTCGGCCGCTGCTCCCAGCTTGTCCTGTTCCAACCCCCAGCCAGCCCCAGGCTTCCCTCTGTAAACCTTTCTCCTCTGCCTGCCCAGCTGATCTGCCCCGCCCCCATGGGAGCCTGGAATTAGACAAAATATTTTATGATCCCACGCTTCGTTATGCTTTATTAAAAGCGCCCGTGCTGGCTTCTGCTGGCGCATCTGCCAGGCCCAGTCTTGGAGCTTCCTCCCCCCAGCCCCCGCCCCTGCCACCATCTCTCCCGGCTGGTGGGAGAGCCGACAGCTGCCACCCCACCCCCACCACCTCCCCTCACAGAGCAGGGCCCGCATCCTGGCTGACCTGTCCATGAGACAGAGCAGAAACCCGCTGGTCACGGCAGACCTGGGCATTTAGAGAGAGAGCGATAATTCTGAGTGCTTGCACATCTGAGTCCATCTGGTCCTGCAGCCATGCCCCCTCCCCCACTGGAGGGGACCAGTTCAGAGAGGAGGAGGAGTCCAGAGTTAGAGTCACCTGGTCCCGCCTTCTTGCCGCCCCTCCCTGACTGGTCCTCGCATCCTCCAGTGGTCAGAGGGAAGGCCCTGCCCTCTCTCTTCAGCTGTCAGTTTCAGGAGGGAAACCCTGGCATCCAGACATGTCTGGCACAGAAGGTGCTGTCCACGTTCCTCCTGGTGGGACGTGCTGTGCCCTACTGGGGGTTCGGGGGAGGGCTGAGAACACGTGGCCCACGTGGATCTCAGTGACAGCCGAGTCACCCGCTAAGTGTGTCTTCTGAGACGAGGCGTGTGACTGCTCTGAGCCTCAGTCTCTCATCCAGCACCTAGGAGACACTGAATACACAGTCGTTGTGGTTGTTCAGCCCCTCAGTCATATCCAACTCTTTGCGACCCCATGGACTACAGCACGCCAGGCTTCCCTGTCCTCCACCATCTCCCAGAGCTTGTTCAAATTCACGTCCGTTGAGTCGGCGATGCCATCCAACCATCTCACCCTCTGTCGTCGCCTTCTCCTGCCTTCAATCTTTCTCAGCATTAGGGGCTTTTCTAATGAGTCAGCTCTT
Source organism: Oryx dammah (assembly GCF_014754425.2). Taxonomy (NCBI): domain Eukaryota; kingdom Metazoa; phylum Chordata; class Mammalia; order Artiodactyla; family Bovidae; genus Oryx; species Oryx dammah. Next base: position 1,629,446 of record NW_024070211.1, read on the forward strand.
CACATCAGGTGGCCAAAGTACTGGAGCTTCAGTTTCCTAATCAGTCCTTCCAATGAATTTTCAGGATTGATTCGCTTTGAGATTGACTGGTTTGATCTCTTTGCAGTGGAGACAGTGGCAATGCTTTTTTAATAGGGTGCCCCACCAAAGAAGAGAGGACATTTAATCGGCTCTTCATTTAAGGGGAGAGGAAAGAGATAGTCTTGCTTATTTTTATCAACATTATTATTATTGGCTGATATTAATGGAGAATTTGTTATTCACTTATCAGATACTTACTGATCTGTCTGCCCAAGGAAAGTGAAAATGTTAGTTGCTTGGTGGTATTGGACTCTTTACGACCCCATGGACTATAACCCACCAGGCCCCTCTGTCTGTGGAATTCTCCAGGTAAGAACACAGGAGTGGGTTGCTATTCCCTTCTCCAAGGGATCTTCCCAACCCAGGGATCGAGCCTAGATCTCCTGCTTTGCATGGAGCGATTCTTTACTGTCTGAGCCACCAGGGTGCCCAGGGAGATGATACCAAACAGGACAGTCAAGTGCTTAGGCCTCATGGGACTGACATTCTGATGGATGAGACAGAAATAAACAAGTAGGTAAATAGCCTAACTCTGGATGGTACTATCCTGTGAGGGAATTCAGGGCTTTGGGATAGTCCAGGGCTTGGGACAGACCAGGGTCTCTAGATTGTGGGGTTCAGGAAGGCTTCTTGGAGGAGGTGCCTTTTGAGCAGAAAAGGGAGAACAAAAGAAGCAGGGAAAGTCTAGCTGAACTCCTGATGTTGCCCTGAGTCAGCTTCGGCTTTGCAGTCTCCAAACCAGGCTGCATGTTGTAGCTAACGCCTTTTCATTATTATTATTATTATTCAGTTCAGTTCATTTCATTCGCTCAGTCGTGTCCAACTCTTTGTGACCGCATGGACTGCAGCACGCCAGGGCTCCCTGTCCATCACCAGCTCCCGGAGCTTACTCAGATTCATGTCCATCGAGTCGGTGGACATCCAATCATCTCATCCTCTCTCATCCCCTTCTCCTCCCGCCTTCAGTCTTTCCCAGCATCAGGGTCTTTTCAAATAAGTCAGTTCTTTGCATCAGGTGGCCAAAGTATTGGAGTTTCCGCTTCAGCATCAATCCTTCCAATGAATGTTCAGAACTCATTTCCTTTAGGATGGGCTGGTTGGATCTCCTTGCAGTTCAAGGGACCCTCAAGAGTCTTCTCCAACACCACAGTCAAAAGCATCAATTCTTTGGCACTCACCTTTCTTTATGGTCCAGTTCTCACACCCATACATGACTACTGGCAAAACCATAGCCTTGGCTAGACGGACCTTTGTTGACAAAGTAATGTCTCTGTTTTTTAATATGCTGTCTAGGTTATTGGAGTATAACTGGTTTACAATGTATCTGTAGCCGACTCCTGTATTGGGGCCTTCCCTGGAGCCTGCTCCCAGCACTGGGAATGACCACCTGCCCATTCCCTGACACCAGTACTGCAAACGCAGCTGGCCCGTGGCGACGGCACCCCCTCCGGGCCCAGAACAAAGGCCCCGAGGAGGCAGGAGGCGGGGACCGCGTCAGGCACATCGTGCTGCTGTTCAGTTGCTGACTCATGTCCGCTCTTTGCGACCCCGTGGACTGCAGCATGCCGGGCTTCCCTGTCCTTCACCATCTCCCAGAGTTTGCTCAAACTTATGTTCATTGTGTTTATCTAACCATCGCATCCTCTGTCGTCCCCTCTCCTCCTGCCCTCCATCTTTCCCAGCATCAGGGTCTTTTCCAGTGAGCCGGCTCTTTGCATCACGTGGCCAAAGTATTGGAGCTTCAGCTTCAGCATTAGTTCTTCCAGTGACTATTCAGGGTGGATTTCCTTTAGGATGGACATTCTTGACCTGACCTTTAGCTCTTGTAGATCCCTAGGAGGTGGGTCCTGTGGCTTTCTCCATTTTGCAGACAGGAGCCTGGGACCCAGAGGTGAAAATCTCAGAGCTGATGTGACTAGGGGCTGGGATCTGAAGCGCGGTCTGACTCAGTCCCTTCTGAGTTGGTCTCCGCCCCGTGCCCCCGGCTATGTCTGTGTGTCCAGTGGGAGGACGAGGAGAGGGGAGCGGCCCACCTCTCCTTGTTCCACCTCAAACCCCCCAGGGTGCCTCTGATCTGGGGCTGGAGTCCCGAGCGGGTGGGGGTGCGTGGCCGGGTGGCAGGAAGCCCGTGGAGTACCGAGGGCCCTCAAAGTTGGCAGGCACAGGGAGGCAGAAAGGCATTAATTAGCAGTCATTGCCGGGCAGCGAGGAGATGGATAGAGATGAAGGTGGCGGCCTGCGCATCCGTTTTGTAGCAGCCGAGAAGCGACAGTAAGTCAGTGCTATGAGTCGATGCTGTAAGTAGGAGGTATGTTTTAATCTTATTGGCGGGAGAGCATTACGGGGAGCGAGGCAGGAGGGCTCCTCACTGATAGAGCCTGGGTCAGGGAGGAGGGAGAGAGGCCACAGGGCCTTGGGCCGAGGCTTGGAGGACACCGGAAGGGGAGCTTTGCTCCTGGAGGGAAACGGCCGGCGGGATGGGAGGTGGGAGCCGCTGAGAGCTGGGAAGGCATCCCGGGCCAGCAGGGGAATCCCGCCATCTTCCGAGGCCTCCACCACATGCCTAGGCCTGCAGCCCACCTCTCCATCCCTCCCATGAATGGGGGGCTCTGGGCCGGACATGCATTCAACAGCTGGGCACGAACGGGACTCTCACTCAGGCACTGGCCCTCTCTGGGTTCTCGGCCTGGCCACAGCCTGCCCGGGGTAAAGGCTCACAGGCTGAGCATGAGTGGTGGCTGGAGGGCAGGGTTTGGTGCCTCCAGGCGGCGCGAGGTCTGAGGGAGAGGGGGGGTGCTCATGGACTTTAGTCCCCTCCCAGCAGCCACTGCGGGGGTGTTTGGTCCCCATGCACCGAGGGGAACAGACTTTGGAGGGAGGGACATGCTTGGGTGTGGCAGCATCATCTCTGACCAGCAAAAGCATCAATCACCCCTGGCAAAAGCCATGGGAAAGCCCACAAGCTCCAGCCTCTCAGTGTGCGGAGGGGCTCGGAGACGGCGCCCCTCTTCTTCCCGTCCCACTCCTGGATCCCGCTCTCCACACCAGGACACGGAGACTGGGAAGCAGAGGAAAAGCAGGGCAAACCAAACCAGCCAGGATAAATCCTAAGCACCCACTGTTCTGTTTCAGCCAAGGTCAGTGGCTGACTCCCTCTGAACCTTTTCCCTACCAGATGTCCCGGGGCTCTTCTGGCTATAACATTCTCATTCTCAGATTCTGTCTCTCCCTTCTTAAATTATCAGGTGCCTGCTATGCCATTTAATCCTCTCCCTTGTTCCTGTGACACAAGCATTATTAGTCCCATTTTACAGATAGGTAAACTGAGGGACTCAGCGAGGCTTAAGGACTTGCCCAAAATTATACAGCCGAGGAGTGTCAGAGCCTGGATTTAGATTCAGGTGGGTCTGCTCTCAAAAGCTCAGCACTGTTCATTTCATGGCGCCATCCCCTTGTCTGATAGTCATACAGGCATAGAGGAAAAAATGTCGCCCAAGAAGGAACTTGACTCCAGGCCTTCGATGGAGCCCGGCAGCCCTTCTGTGGAATTGCAGTGGGGCTTCCTCCCCACTGCCTCCAGGACCTGTTCCTGTCTGTCTGCCCCTTGTCAGCCACTCTGCTCCAAGGCCTAAGCCAGCTCTGCCCACGGCTCTGGCGCCTGAACGGGGCACCCTGAGCCCCTCTAGCTCTGGCAGCCTTGGGCCAGCCAATGGAGAGGTCTTGGAGGTTGGCTTGGGCCAGGCCTCTGAAGGAAACCTGCTGCCTCCTGGGATGGAAACCTAGCATCTCAACGATCTTGCTTCCTCTGGTCCTGGGGAAGGGAAAGGGCCTGCTCATGGATTGAGAAGACGGCGATGCTGAGGAGGGGGGCCAGCCGGGGGCCTCTCGGTCTGGCTTGGGGAGGGGAACACCAAGGGCAGACTTTTGGTTTCTCTTCTCCATGTGTCTTGGTGACCGAATCCGCACTGGTGGCCCAGGGACAAACGTGCTGCTTCAACGTCTGCGCCCAGAGGCAGGGGACGACGTCACTCTTCCTGTTCACGCTGAGGGTCCCTATCTGCTCCCGTACTGGGAGCCTGTCGTCACATAAAGTGAACGGACGTGGGAGTCGGGTTCAGAGCCTGACCCTCTACCTGCCAGCGTGTGACTCTGGACAAGGTACCTCACTCTGTGCTGCAGGGTTTCACTCCTCAACGGGAGCAACAATTGCCTACCACATGCAGCTGCTCTAAGAAGCAAATGACATGTCGCTGTCCCTTCATTCACTTACAGAAAGGCATTCTGTAAAATGGAATTACATTAGATTGGGTAATGCTGCTATGACAAATAAACCCCAAATTTCACTCGCATGGGCTCAGTAATTGTATTTTTAAGTTACATTGCAGATATCTTTGTGGGTGGGTGCCTTTCCTCCACGTGAGATTGAGGGATGCAGGCTTCTTATATTTTGTGACTTGGCCATCTCTTGGGGCTTCATAAGCCTCCTTTCCAGCCAGTGGAGTAGGGAAGGGAAAACAGAGAGGCCTCTGGAAAACGTCATCTGTGTGATGAGGGTGAGAGTTGCACCCAGAGACAGTTCTGTGTTCCAGGTCAAGTGGCAGGGGGCCGCTGTGTGTGTGTGTGTGCAGGGGGGTAGACAGATGCTGTCTCTGCTTCAACAGATGTCTTGTTCACTTTACTATCTCACCTACGCCATGAAATCAATAAAGACAGTGTTGCTGTCTGTCTTATTTACTCTGTATTATTGCTTTTTGTAAGCCTAGTATCTAACATTGTGCTTGTACAATATATGTACATACAGGTACTTGAATTGATGGATGGACGGAAGAGAGAAGGATGGGCGGTGGGCGGTGGGGGATGGAGGATGAGTTGAGGATGGTGCATGACAGATGGATGGGTGATTACATCCATGACGGTCGGATGGACGGGAGACGGATGATTGTTAGATGGGTAGATGGATGAAATGATCATTAGTGAGCCAAGCCACACGGACCTAATCCAGGGAAACACATAGATTCATGGTCAACCCTTTGGGCATTCTTGCCCCATTGACTGTTGGATTCTCATCACTAAGCAGGGCATGAGACATATGGCAGATTTTCAGTGTTTACTGATCGGAATTCTTAGAGAACCTTTGGGAAGGTCAGCGCTTGACCCTGGGCTGAGTTTGGACAGCCCAGCCTTCAGACAGAGTATGGCTGAGATGACCTAAGAATGTGCTACCTCTGAGAACTGGGAAATGAGTGCAGATTTTTGCACCATCAGTGGATTCTGGGTGCTGGCCACCCCTTGGGGCTGTCAGGGAAGGAGATTTTGCAGATATCCCAGTGAACCTTTCAAAAGTGTCCTGACCTCACTTGAGTGGCTGGCGAGGCCCCTGGAGCTGCCCTGCTCCCTCCTCTGGTAGGGTCTGGGCCTGTGAGGCAGACACAGAGGCTCTGTGTGGTGGGAAAGGGCTGGGGGTGGGGAGACCACCCAGACGGGGCTAAGTGCTTTCCTTGCTTCTTGCCAGACCAGTAGGAATTTGGCTTTACATTTTAAACCTAAATAGAGTTATGTTCCTTCTCTTTCCCACTAGATGCAATGCGTTTTTTTTTTTTTTTTTTTTGAGCAATTAAGGAAAAGCATAAATCAGTCCATTTTTAAAAGCTCGGGCTGACTTTGTGGCTGGCTAAAATTAGCATCTCCATAAAGAAGGAGGAGGGAGTAGGGGAGAGAAAGCTGGATTTGGCTTTAAGACATCCAGTCACTGAGGCCTGGGGGCAATGCCAGTCCTCTGCCCTCTGGCGCCCAGACCCTGGGGAGCAGGGCCCCCAGCCCCATTTGGCTTCTCCTGACTGGTACACCCTTTCTCTTCCAACGGCTGTCTTAGGTTCTTCTCAGTTCTCTGACATGGTACAAGGAGAGGGTTTGCAGAGTCTTGGCTTGCTCTTCAGCTTCGCTGCCTACCTGCTGTGTGACCCTGGGCATGCCATGCCAGCTCGCTGAGTTCCCAACTTTTGCATCAAGTAAATGCCACCATCTCATCTTTAGTCCTGCCGTCTACCACCTGACCATCCACAGGCTGAGACCCACACAGCTCAGAAGACGAAATGATGGCCCTTCTCCGGTGGGCTTACAATAACCCATTCTTACACGTGTATTTGCTGTCTGACCACGACCGGCTCTGCCGCTGGGCCGGAAGCCCCGCAGGCTTGTCTGCTGGTTCATTTCTGGCACACTGTAGGTGCACACCGAGTGCAGGTTTCTTTCTTTGATTTTTTTTTGATTGTGGTAAAAAGTCTCATAACATACTGTGCCATGCTAAGTCACTTCAGTTGTGTCTGACTCTTTGTGATCCCGTGGACTGTAGCCCCCAGGCTCCTCACTCCATGGGATTCTCCAGGCAAGAATACTGGAGTGGGCATAACGTACTGTCTTCACCATATTTAACTGTGCAGCCCTCACCGTCATCAGCTCCCGAATGTTTCGCCTCCCTAAACCAGAACTGTCTCCGTTAAACACCAGCATGTCCCCACGTCCCCTCCACCTTCCAGCTCCAGCCCCTGGCGTCCACCAGTGTACTTTCTGAGTCTAGGTGTCTGACTATTCTAGGCATCTCGGATAATGCAATCAAACAGTATTTGTCTGCACCTAATGTGTACTGAGGCGTGTTTTTAAGGTTAACTTAACGTACGTCCTACAAACAGACTGTACCCTCTTTTTGTTCCCTTGTGCAGTGAGTAGGTTTGCGTTAGGCTTCTATTTTACACATCGCAGTGTAGTTCATAATGACCACGTGGGCCAGTCACCTGAGGCCACTGCCTGCCTCTCAGAACCTCAGTTTCCTAGCTGTAAAAAGAGAATGAGAACTTTCTCTCTGCAGATGAGAGTTAAGAACAATAGATTCTGTATTACTGAGCTCACACTACCCACCAGGCTTCAGGGATAGAGCAGAGAGCCGCTCAGGTGTGGTGCACACCTTTAAGGCGCTAGACTAGTGGGAGATACTGTACATTTCAGTACCTGGCGCGTCTGACAGCTCCTCTCAGCTGAATACTGAATGAGTGCAGGTGTACGTGAGTGAAGGAGCAAACGAGTGAATGAGTGGAGGAAAGCTCTTCTCCATTTCACGACTGCTCTTAACTCTCACTTGCTGCGTCTTCGCCGCTCACCATCTGGGGGACTTGCCTGTCATGCTGACAGTTTAGAGGCCGGGTCCCGCGGGCTGGGTTGGCCTGCCACGCTCCTCAGTCCCGTCACTGCCCCCTTCCTCCAGGTCTGATTCTTTTCGAGGTCCATCTGATGCCAGTTCAGCTCCCTGGGGGAGCGTGAATTACTCACCGTCGCTATCTGCTCATCTCCCTGGCTCTTATCTGGGACATAAACATTTAGGCAAACACATTAGGCCAAAGCAGGCTAGCCACGTGGGAACCAGATCCTTTTGACAAACACCTCTGGGCTTCTCTCGGGTTCGGCCACAGAGGCTATTCCCAGACACTGGCTTGTGTTCATCCGTGCCTCATCCCCAAAGGCCTGTCGGTGCACACCCGTGGGTCCTGAAAGTTCCAGTCCTCTATTCCGGGCCTGGGCGGGTCAGAGCGCTGGGCCTGCGTCTCCCCCACCAGCCAGCTTGGCCAGGCAGAGGCAGCCCAACTGGGGTCTCGGTCAATCAGAGTGAGACAGAGAAATCCTGCATAGACTTCCGCTGCCATGCCTAGGAGATTAGGGGATTCTCTGCAATTTAGATTAATCAACAGATTTTTTCCAGAGGAAAAGGGTGCTGTCACAGAGCATATGGTCCCTCCAGGACTGGCTTCAAGGCTGTACACCTCCCCCAAGCCCAGTGAACGGGTGCATGGGGCTCCCATCACAGGTGAGGGACTCACATCCCCAGAGAAGTGAAGGGACTTCCCTGGGGAATGGGGGCGAGAAACTGACATGAACGGGGCTCTTTGGCGGGGGCAGGCCTTATGCTAGGTGCCCCCTGATCTGTCTCCCCCTAACGTCACCCCACCTTAAGAGCTGTGCTAGCGTTTCCCTGGCGGTTCAGCGGTTAAGACTGTGCTTCCACTGAGAGAGGCACGGCTTCTATCCCTGGTCAGGGAACTAAGGTCCTGCATGTTGTGTGGAGCGCAACCAAAAAGTTAAAAAAAAGAGAGCGAGAGACGCCTGTGCACCGTTATAACCCCCGATGGGGAGGCTGAGGCCCTAAGGGATGAAGGCACTCAGGAGTGGCGCGGGGCAGGGCCGTGTTTTACACCTGGCTCTGGAGCACTTCCAGCTCCCTTCTGTGCATTCAGCACCACAGGGACCATGGAGGGAGGCCGCTCTGAGGAGACAGAGATATAAAGAGAATCCATAACTATAATGTATTTGCATGGATTTCTACCACGTCTGAAGGATTTTCATCTATTTATCGCCTGGTGAAACCACAGCAACCCTTTGAAGTAAGCAATATAGGTGTTTATTTAACAAATATTTGTGTAATACTTACTGTGCGCTGGGCACTTTTCTAAGTGCTTCATAAATATTAATGTGTTTAACCTGCATTAAGAGCTCCGCGAATCGGTCTCTGTTATTTTCCTCATTTTGTGAATGAGGAAGCAGAGGTGCAGAGAGGGTCGGTAACTGAGTCAAGGCTGACCAGTGAGTGGCTGTCCCCGCTCCAGCAGCCCGGCTCCGGCTCTCCCCTCTCGCTCTGAGGTGGCCTCCACCTTCGGGAGGAGGGGAGGTCAGGCCCAGAGCAGGCAGTGACGGAACGGGACAGGCCAGGGGCCGAGCTGGGGGACACTCCCTCTTTCCTCTGCCCTGGGTCCGCCAGGCCCCCTCGCAGTAGGCGTTCTTTGTCTCATGGCCTGTTTGATGAGGTGGGTCCACTTGAGTGCATCTGCCCCTGGGTTGCCGCTGAAGCGAGTGCAACTCTGAGTGACAGGCGGAGCTGAGCGGGATTAGCAGAACTGGAGACTGTCGGTGCCTGAGCCCCACACTCAGGCTACAGAATCGGGCTTTAAGATCCTTATCTCACCGCAGAAATGTCATAATCCCTGCCAGGACACGTGGCCCTTTCTTTTCTGCAGCTTTGTCCTGCTGTTTATCTCAGCCCGAGAAGCGGGAGGGAGGGTGGTGGTACTCAGGGGTGTAGGGCCGGGACCCTAGGACGACCTCTGGCATCGTCACCGCTTGCTCTGGGGGCTGCCATCTCAGTGGAGCCCAAGACAAGAGTATGGGTGCAGCTCATTCATTTGGGAAGGACCCCGGGGCTTCCCACGCGGTGCTCGTGGTAAAGAACTTGCCTGCCAGCGTAGGAGATGCAAGAGACCTGGGTTCGATCCCTCGGTGGGGAAGATCCCCTGGAGGAGGGCATGGCGACCCCTCCAGTGTTCTTGCCTGGAGAATCCCATGGACAGAGGAGCCTGGTGGGCTGCAGTCCAGGGGGTCACACAGAGTCAGACACGGTGGAAGAGACTTAGCACGTAGCACGCACGCACGCACCGAGACAGCGACACGGGAGAGGGCCCGGGAGACGGACAAAGAAAGGAAGGTGGCACGGCTGTGTCGGGACGGCCGAGAGGCAGCGCGGGACACGCCCCAGGGTCCCCCCAGGGCAGGGGCCTGGGGTCTCATCCTGCAGTCCCTGTTCCTCATCGAGGGGGGAGGTCTCCGGGGGCGTGACGGCTCTGGCTCAATCACGCCGGGAGGAGCGGAGCCTCCCTTTAGGTCTATGCCAGACGCCGCCAGCCCAGCGTCCGCTCCACCCGCCCCCGTACTGCGCAGCTGTCACCACCCCTCCAACCAAGCACTCACTGTGAGCCAGGCTCCTGCTCGGGGCCTTCCCTAGGCCGTCTCACCTCCATCCCCACAGATGAGGAAACAGGCAGAGAGAGGGCCACATACAGAGCCTGTGGGAGGGTTGCGATTCAGTCCCCAGATGGCTCTTTTCCTGGTGGCTCAGTGGTAAGGAATCTGCCTACCAGTGTAGGAGGCACGAGAGATGCAGGTTTAGGCCCTGGGTTGGGAAAATCCCCGGAGTAGGAAAGGACAACCCACTCCAATATCCTTGCTTTCTAAGTCCCACGGGCAGAAGAGCCTGGTGGGCTGCAGTCCGTGGCGTCACAAAGAGCTGGACGCAACTGCGTGCGCACACGTACACCCCAGTCACTTAGTTGTCAAGCGTTTAATAGGGGCCTCCCTGGTGGCTCAGCTGGTAAAGAATCCGCCTGCAGTGCGGGAGACCTGCGTGCGATCCCTGGGCTGGGAAGCTCCCTTGGTGAAGGGAAAGGCTACCCACTCCAGCATTCTGGCCTGGAGAATCCCATGGACCATATAGTCCATGGGGTCGCACAGAGTTGAACACGCCTGAGCGACATTCACCTTCGTGTGCTCGGTTCTGGCTGGGACTTGAAAATCCACATTCATAATCACTGAGCCCTCCTCCAACAAGCTCTCATCCTTTTTGCGTACAGAGACTATGTTTTCTAGATTTTCCTGGATGGTCGACGTTGCAAGTATTTTTTGAATCCTTTTCAATAAAGACAGTTTCTGACATATACAACCAAATGCACGCTAGCGTTTAAACCTTTGTAAGAACGTTCGCATGAATAAATTCACTCTTCCCTTCCCAGTGGGAAAGCCACATCTGACAAGAAATTCTAGTCTGGGCGGGAAATGTGGTCCTTGAACCAGAGGGAGGGGCGTCTGATTCAGGCTCAGAACCTCGGGCTCTGGAGGGGCCCTGCCTGGGCTGTGTTGATGGTGAGACTGGCGGTGGGGGGGCTGGCGGTCCCCAGTGCAGAACCCACACCGTGGCTGCCGGGTGGGACGCCTCAGCCACTCTCCATCTTGGCCTCCCAGGCTTCTTGCCCTCCTTCCCGTCTTCATCTTTCATGCTCCCCTTCCCTCCTCTTGGGAGTGGACCCCGTTGGGCGGTGTGGCTCCAGGGTTATGACTGCAGATTCTGGAGCAGAATCCTGGGTTTGAGCCCCATAATGTGCTGGCTGTGAGCACCTGGATGCTCTGGCCTCAGTGTCCTCATCTGTGAAATGGGGTTAATAGGGTAGCCGACCTGGTCAGTGTGTAGCCATAGCCCCATGGCCTTTCCGTCTATCTGAGAGCCAGATCTGCTCTCTGTGAGTGCAGTGACCCTCTGCATTCTGGGGGTGGCATCCCTGGCCTGGCCAGCGGGCAGGACAGAAGTGGGGGCAGCTGGTGCTCCTGGCACCGGTCCTCAGCCCAGGAGGGACGGCGGGGGAGGGGGATGCTCCAGACCCTCTCTCGCGGTGGGATAGTCCAGAGCCGCTCAGCAGGCTGGGGCTCCGTGGTGGCAGCTGGTGTGTTAATACAACAGCATCGGCTGCCTTCCTTTCCCATTCCCTCACTAGTCTCCTGAGTCACCTCCCAAAGAGGCTACCTGCACTTGAATTCTTTTCTGAGTCGGGATCTGGAGGAGCCCAAACCAAGCCATCACGCTACCTGCCTTTGTGGGGATTTCACAAGTACCTGTTGGTCAAACGCAGACTTGTGCCTGCGTGTGCCTGGGCCACAGAAGCAAAGGCCAGTGTGATTAGCTCTCCAGTCGGTCGGATATACCCGAGTCTGCACCGTCTCTGGGCCTCGGCCCCTGCTGTCCCCCTGCCCACTCTTTCCTTCCCTTCCTCTTCACCTGGCTTATGCCGAGACGTCCTTCTGGATTCAGTTCGGAAGCCACCTCTTCTTGGAAGCCTTCCCTGACTACACCCTGCATTTTGCCGGCTGGGGGATCCTTCCTCCGCGTCTGTCACGGCGTTGGCACTGAGGATTATAACCCTCTGTGGACTGTCCCTTCTCCCCAGCCGTTCCACGAGGCCGGAGGCAGTGCTGCGGAAGGAAGGAGCTGGTGTGCGTGTCACCTGCATCCTTCTGCTCGTGTCTGCCCCTGGCACGTGTCTGCACGCAGCGGGCATGGTCTGATGAAGGCTTAGAGCCCACACAGGAGAACTGGCTAGGTCTTAGGACTGCGAACCCCCAATGCCTTTCCCCCCTTCCTCTCTCCTCATCGCCTCTGCGGCCACCCAGCAGGGCAGGACGCTGGGGCAACCACGACTTGAAGAAGGGTGAGCATCTAAGGCGATGGGGACTGGCTTTGGGAGGAAGGGTTAGAAAAGACCTTAAAGCCACAGGGTCCTCTGGTCAGGAGAACAAGAGGGAGAAGGAGGGGGAGTTAAAATCTCTGGAACCTGCTTTGCTTTGTTCCCATTTATGACGATGATGATGCTTATTCAGCAAAGAAGATGGTGAGCCAGATTGTTCCCCATCTGCCAGTGATGAGAAAAGGGGATACAGATTGGTTCTAAAGCAAGAGAAACTGCAGCCGGACACAAGACGGAACTTCCCACTCTGGTTGAGCAGGGTTGGCTGTCATCATATTCTCAGCAGGCACTGGATAGAATGAAAGACTCAGGGAATAGAGAGCCTAGAACATAGCGATGCGGATGGAGCATGGAGACTCAGAGAGAGAAAGGAGAGAAGTGGGGAGAGGCTGAAGCACAGCCGTGGGTCTCCAGCAGCTGCCAGGCCAGAAGGAGCTCAGCAGAGGGAGGGGCCTGGCAGGGGCAGGCCTTGTTCCGCTGCCGACTTGCTGATTGACTTCAGGCAAGTCACTGCCCCTCTCTGGGCCTCGACTTCCTTATCTGTAAAATGAGGCTGTATCACCAACCAACTTCACCAGCTATTTCCTAAGTTACTGAATGGAAATGTGCTTTACACCATTTAAGTCACAGTTCATACAGAGGAGGAGATGGTTGAATAGCATCACCCACTCAGTGGACATGAGTTTGAGCAAGCTCTGATAGATGGTGCAGGACAGGGAAGCCTGGCGTGCTGCAGTCCACGGGGTCGCAGAGAGTCAGACAGGGCTTAGACACCGAGCGAGAACAACAAAAACACAGTTCAGATAAAAAAGCAAACCAACAGGGTGAGGAGAATAGAAGCAGCAGAGAGGCAGGCACGTGCTTCTCGCTGTTGCAAACCATGGCTGGTGACCCAGGGGAGCTGTTTGATGAGCAGCTACTTACACCTAGCGGGGCTTCCCTGGGGGCACAGTGGTAAAGAACGCGCCTGCCAGAGCAGGACACGCGGGTTTGATCCCTGGGTTGGGCGTTAACTTGGAGAAGGAAATGGCAGCCCACTCCAGCATCCTTCCCTGGGAAACCTCATGAGCCATGGAGCCTGGTGGGCTCACAGAAGAACTGGACACGATGGAGTGACTGGATGACCATTTATAGCTAGCACTCCACTGGGAGGCTTCTTTTAGTCTTCACAATAGCCTATGTGGGAGGCAGTGTCTCCATTTTACAAATGAGACAGCTGAGGCCCAGAGAGGTCCTCTAAAGTATCCAGACTCACACAGGAGCAAGTGGCAGCGTCTGGATCAGAACTCAGGCTTCTCGGAGTCAAAGCCGTGGGTTGGCCCCTTCAGCGTATCATCAGAGCTGCGATGGGGAGATGTCCCTCGTGTGTCTTATGGCCTGAAGGCCCTTCTCCCTCTGCCCAAAGTAAAAGATAAGAAGCCCACACCCAGGAAATCCATGGGCCCTCCCTGATCCTCCCCAGAAAGCCCTGCCTCGCCTCCCTTGCCCTCTGGAAGGAGGTGTCATGCCTGTTCTGAGACTTCGTCTCCCACCCAAGGAGACCGCAGCTGAGCAGAAGCTGGGCACGAGCCCAGCTGATGGGATTCTAGGCACCGCAGCCAGTCCCGGTGGCCTTCCCAGGCAGCGGGCTGTGCTGACTGCTCTGTCAACAGTGGCCCTTCTTTGCATATGTGCAAATTGAGGGGCTTATTAGCTCTTCTCCCAGATGGGTCAGTCCAGGCCTCAGGCTGACCCCTGCACGGCCTGGTTTGAAGGCTTCACTAGCCACGGGGACTAATGTCCTTCCAGATGAGGACTCAGCAGGCGGGGGTGGCCCGTGACCTTGGCAGCTGAACGGCTCCACTGGGACCTGGGTGTTTTAACGGGGGTAGGGGGGCTGTGGCCCAGGGGCCCCCAAGACATCCCAGGGCCTGCCCAGGGCCTTCTCCTCTCTGACCTTGGCCCCACATGGGCCTAGTGACAGCAGAGGTCTGCTGTCTAGCTGTCAGGACGCCTGCAGTCTGACGGGCATCTTCAGAAGGGGATCCCGGGCCTGCATCCTTGAGCCCAGCCAGGCAGCTGCTCAGAGAGCAGACATCACTGAGCCTTGTCAGGGCTTCGAGACTACCCCCAGCGCCCTCCACCACCAGGGCTGGCTCTTCCACCCCACGGCCGGGCCTCAGGCTGGGCCCATCGCCCCTCCTGGATCATCTCAGCAGTCTCGTCCAGCATCCTGTGCCCACTCGTCCCCCTCTGCCTCCTCCTCCCTGCAGCCCAGTGGAGTCTTTCAAACTGCAAACCCAACCACCCTCTCCCCTGCTTAAAACTCTTCATGGCTCCCTGGTGCCCAGGCATAAAGCCCAAGCTCCTAACCCGGCCTAAACCCACTACATGGTTTCCAACCCCAGCCTCTCTTTTTCTGTGTCTGGCGCTCTCCCCTCTGCTCCTGCCCCTCGAGTTCCTTGAAGGCAGGACCCAGCGCTGTTGGCTAACGTGTCCTCAGAGCTTGGCACAGAAGTCACCTTCTCCAGGAAGCCTTCCTGGGTGCACTCCATGAGACCCTCCCTTTCTGGATTGAGTCCCTTAGGAATCACCTAATGCTGATGAAGAGGTGAGCCTGCAACCTCATTTCTGTGGCTCTGTTAAAGGAGTCTGGGGGCTCCCCTGGGGGCTCAGATGGTAAAGAATCTGCCTGCCATGTGGGAGACCCAGGTTCGATCCCTGGATTGGGAAGATCCCCTGGAGGAGGGATCTTCAACCCACTCCAGTACTCTTGCCTGGAGAATCCCTTGGACAGAGGAGCCTGGTAGACTACAGCCCACGGGGTTGCAAAGACTCAGATACAACTTAGCGAACAAGACTTTTAGTTTCACTAAAGGAGTCTAGGTTTCTCTCTGGGTGAGAGTCTTGCCTTCTTTGTTAGGTGGGGAGTTCTCAAATAATACAGGGGTGTGTCCCCTCCATCTGACGAGCAACCTCCCCAGGGAAGGGCTGTGTCTATTCCACCAGACATATGGTGCTTCCCCACGGCTGGGCCTCTGTCTCCCTACATAGAGTGGGAGCCCTCAGGGTCTGTGGTCCTTGTCACATTCTGATCTAAGGGGAACGTGAGTGTCTGTTCTGTCTGATTTTGTTCCACGATGTTTTCACATGGTTGTCTCGGAAAAGACACACACAGAGGAAGGGACCCAGGATACAGGGAGCCGTCTGTCCCTGCTCTCTGGGACAGGGCCACCTCTCAGGAAGTCTGAGCTGAGTGGGAAGAATCAGGGTCCACGGGGGACTCACAGACACCCCCTCCTCTTCTCCAGGCCTGGAGCCAGGGCCTCACATCCCCTGCTCCCGATCCAGCCAGGTCCTGCCCAGAGAGGGGGCTGCTCCCCATTCCTTCCTGCCCAGGTTGGCTGAGTCAGAAACAGCTGATTGGGCTCTACTCCCCAGCCCAGAGGGAACCTGGCCCACGTTCCTTCCACACCTGGTTTCTGCATCTGCTCCATCCTGACTTAGACTAACCTGGGTCTGGAAACTTCTGGAAGCATTTTGGTTCAGTCCCTTAGTCCCCCGAGGAACCCGCAAGACGTTCTGAGTCTGATCTGAAAAGCCTCCAGTAAACACAGCCGTCAGACCACCAAAACAGAATGCCCAGGACCCTGCAAACAAGAGGAGCCCCTCACCCCATCTGAGGGCTATCAGCAGTGATCTCTCTGCCCTGGAGCTGCAGGGGGCCTGGACAGGGGCAAGGGCCGCGCTGGAGGGGCAGAGGGCTGGCTCCCGGTGAGGCCAGCGGGGCCTGGAGTGAGACATGTGCGCTCTCAGTGCCTCAGTTTCCCCATTAACGAGGCTGGAGGACCACGCCAGGACACAACAAGCCCCAGCGAGGGGTTACCATCACAGGAGAATCGTGGGTGCCTCGAAAAACATTCCTTCCTGCTGTTTTGAATTATTTAACTTTTTAAAAAATCATGTTTTTTTTTTTTTTTTTCTTCTATCACAAAAGTAACACCCAGAAGCTGGAGACAATCTGGAGCGTTTAGAAAGGCATAGAAAGGAGAACAACGCTTCTCAGATGACCGCTGTTAACTCCACGGTGATTATCCCGCCAGACGCTTCTGTGCTTGGAGACAGAGAATTCTGGAGGAGAAACAGAAAGGATTTTATGTGAATTTTTTTTTAAAGTTATCATGGGCTTAGGTTTTTTTCTGGGGAGATGACAGCCTTTTGCCTTTGTTCCCTGACCCTTGCGTGGGTACCTGAAAGCTGCCCATTACCCTGTTTTTGCCACCAATTTCCTCGATTCATACTCCCTATAAACCACCACAGGGAACTTTATAGACCCACAAAGGCATTCAAAGTTAATGGCAAAACCAACCATGTGAAAACTCTGCCGTAAAATCCGCCTCCCTCCTCTCCCCAGAGCCTGAATGCCCCTGTCCCTCCCGGATCCCTCGAGGCCTCCCATTCTCTGCTGCCCGAGTGGCACCGGGTCCTGGGACAGGGGACAGGGTGGGAGGCAGGGAGAGAGAGTCCTCGGGGTGACCTTCCCGCTGCCAGGGCACGGAGCACGCACACGCCCTTCCCGGCACAACACGGAGGGAATAAATACCGGGGCTGTAATTTATGTAGATGTTTTGGAGTCCAAACAGAAGGGCGGGAAGGGGCTAATGAAATGACATCCCTCATGTCAGCTTCTCGGGGCAGGGAGCAGAGCAGGTTCATAACACGCGGCGGCACCTGCCAGCTTGAGCATGGAGCTTAGATCAATCCCACCGCTGCCCTTGGGCTCCCCTGCTGAGGTCGAGGCTCTGTCAGGGGACGGATCCCACCATGGGGAAGAGAGTACAGCCACTCTGTTGTTCGTCCCTTCAATAAATATTTCCAGGCTCCAGTTCCCTCTCTTTTCCAAGCCCTCCCAGGCGGAAAGGGAAAGACTCTGCCCAGCTTGGTCCTTTAGGGGAGGAATGTATGGCTTCTGCCAGAGCAGTGACCGAAGCATGGGCTTGACACTGAACTTGCCGTTGCTGTGTGGCCTCGGACAGATCACTTGCCCTCTCCGATCTGGTTGGGCCATCCATCTACTGGAGAAAACGGGAGTGTCATAGAGCTGAGTGCTAGGCCACGAGGGCTGAGGGGAGGGCGTGATGAAGGGCAGTTTCTCCCCGCCCTCTGTCCTAGTCCCAGCTTCTTGCAAGCTGGGATGGCGCACAGGACCGCAGAGCCCTCGCTCTTTGTCTCCGAGTCCCTGGCTGGAAGCTCTGGACTGGGCAGGCTGAATCAGTTCGGGTCCTGCCCTTCCCTCTCTCTTGAGAGAAGAGGCTGGTGGGTGTGGGGAAGGGAATGGGGATTATAGAGGAGGTGGGCCGCTCTGCTCTGCTCTGGGCCCTTAACTGGTTCAGCAGGTGACCGGGGCTGAGTCACTGCTTCTCTGGAGGGGCTGGATCGGAGCCCTTGTCCTTTCTCGTGTTCCTCCGGGCAGCATCACTCCAGGGCAAGGAGGGGAGGTGATGCTGAGGGGTGGGGCCGCCCCTCCCCCAGCTCCTGCGCAGCCCGGCCACACCCCCGCGCGGGGTAGAAACACCCGCCTGTGGTCCACGTGGGAGGGGCCGACCATAGGATCATTCCCTTCACCCTCCTTTGGCGGGTGGCGAATGACTGCTTTCCGGCCAAGGTCAGGGCCACAGAAGGCCTCAGGTAGGACCAGAGTTTGGTCCAACAGAATTTAATCTCTCCGCCCCAAGCCCTTCCCCGGCTCTCTATCTATATAGCAAGTTCACCTATCTGTAAGGGGCCGGGTGACATTACCCCTGATTAATAAATGAAGAAAGCAAGGCTCAGAGAGGTTAGATGATTTACTCAGGGTCAGAAATAAAGCTTATCTCCCAGCAGACCCCAAAAGAAGAGAGAGGGACAATCACCCTTGATTTCACTCCTTCTCCTGCTTTGCACGTTTGCTCGAGCACGGCTGGGCTGCTTTCCTCCCAGCACCTCCCAGACCGGCTGCGCTCTCGGTTGCCACTGCCACCCCCGGTCCAGGCCGTCGCCCTGCCTGCCAGGGCCCCCAGCTGGTCTCTGTGACTGCCACTCTCACACTGCCTCCTTGAGCTCCTCAAGGAATCCGGAGAGCTGTTACTAAAATGTAAATCAGGCCAGATCACCCCCAGGCTTAAAACCCTCCCAGGTCTGCCATTGTACTGGGGGTCAAATCCCCACCCTGCCTTGCCTGCTCTGGTTAGGACCACCTCTCTCCCGCCTTGTCAAGCTCTCGTCACGCCCCTGCTGCTCCAGCCACATGGGCCTCCTGGCTTTCTTCTGGGTGTGCTGGGAGCTGCCCAGCCCATGGGCCTCTGAACTTGAAGTTCCCTCTGCTTGGATCACCCTTCACAGGATCAGCCCATAGTTCTGCCTTGCCTTTTCCCTCCTGCAGGACTTTGATCAAGACAAAGGGCCTAGGACCTGCCTTCCCTGCCCTAGTCATTGGAATGTCTCCTTCCCCCGCTTTCCCTCTATTAGCACACTTGAGGCATCCTTCAGGGTGCTTCTCAATATCCCCAAGAATTCCGTCCAGTCATTTCTCTGCTTGTTCATCATCTGATTCTCTGCTAGCACATATAATTATTACTATTGAAAAACGTGTACCTCTTACAAGCCAGGACTGTTCTAGGTTTTTAGACACGATTCATTTAAATTCACAGCACCTCTGTGAGACTTCAGTTCACTCAGTTGTATCTGACTCTTTGTGACCCCATGGACTGCAGCACGAGAGGCCTCCCTGTTCATCACCAACTCCCAGAGTTTACCCAAACTCATCTCCATTGAGTCTGTGATGCCATCCAACCATCTCATCCTCTGTCCTCCCCTTCTCCTCCTGCCTTCAATCTTTCCCAGTATCAGGGTCTTTTCAAATGAGTCAGTTCTTCTCATCAGGTGGCCAAAGTATTGGAGTTTCAGCTCCAACATCGGTCCTTCCAATGAATATTCAGGACTGATCTCCTTTAGGATGGACTGGTTGGATATCCTCGCACTCCAAGGGACTCTCAAGAGTCTTCTCCAACACCACAGTTCAAAAGTATCAATTCTTCGGTGTTCAGCTTTCTTTATACTCCGACTCTCACATCCATACATAACTACTGGAAAAACCATAGCCTTGACTAACAGGACCTTTGTTGACAAAGTAATGTCTCTGCTATTTAATATGATGTCTAGGTTGGTCATAGACTTTCCTCCAAAGAGCAAGAGTCATTTAATTGCATGGCTGCAGTCACCATCTGCACTGATTTTCGAGCCCCCCAAAAATAAAGTCTGACACTGTTTCCACTGTTTCCCCATCTACTTTCCATGAAGAGATGGGACCAGATGCCATGATCTTAGTTTTCTGAATGTTGAGTTTTAACCCAACTTTTTCACTCTCCTCTTTCACTTTCATCAAGAGGCTCTTTAGTTCTTCTTCACTTTTTGCCATAAGGGTGGTGTCATCTGCATATCTGAGGTTATTGAGATTTCTCCCAGCAATCTTGATTCCAGCTTGTGCTTCTTCCAGCCCAGTGTTTCTCATGATGTACTCTGCATATAAGTTAAATAAGCAGGGTGACAGTATACAGCCTTGACGTACTCCTTTTCCTATTTGGAACCACTCTGTTGTTCCATGTCCAGTTCTAACTGTTGCTTCCTGACCTGCATACAGATTTCTCAAGAGACAGGTCAGGTGGTCTGGTATTCCCATCTCTTTCAGAATTTTCCACAGTTTATTGTGATCCACACAGTCAAAGGCATAGTCAATAAAGCAGAAATAGATGTTTTTCTAGAACTGTCTTGCTTTTTCAATGATCCAGCAGATGTTGGATATTTGATCTCTGGTTCCTCTGCCTTTTCTAAAACCAGCTTGGACATCTGGAAGTTCACGGTTCACGTATTGCTGAAGCCTGGCTTGGAGAACTTTGAGCATTACTTTACTAGCGTGTGAGATGAGTGCAATTGTGCGGTAGTTTGAGCATTCTTTGGCATTGCCTTTCTTTGGGATTGGAATGAAAACTGACCTTTTCCAGTCCTGTGGCCACTGCTGAGTTTTCCAAGTTTGCTGGCATATTGAGTGCAGCACTTTCACAGCATCATCTTTCAGGATTTGAAATAGCTCCACTGGAATTCCATCACCTCCACTAGCTTTGTTCATAGTGATGCTTCCTAAGGCCCACTTGACTTCTCATTCCAAGATGTCTGGCTCTAGGTGAGTGATCACACCATCGTGATTATCTTGGTTGTGAAGATCTTTTTTGTACAGTTCTTCTGTGTATTCTTGCCACTTCTTTTTAATATTTTCTGCTTCTGTTAGGTCCGTACCATTTCTGTCCTTTATTGAGCCCATCTTTGCATGGAATGTTCCCTTGGTATCTCTAATTTTCTTGAAGACATCTCTAGTCTTTTTCATTCTATCATTTTCCTCTATTTCTTTGCTTTGATCACTGAGGGAGGCTTTCTTATCTCTTCTTGCTATTGTTTGGAACTCTGCATTCAGATGCTTATATCTTTCCTTTTCTCCTTTGCTTTTCGCTTCTCTCCTTTTCACAGCTATTTGTAAGGCCTCCTCAGACAGCCATTTTGCTTTTTTGCATTTCTTTTCCATGGGGATGGTCTTGATCCCTGTCTCCTGTACAATGTCACGAACCTCATTCCATAGTTCATCAGGCATTTTATCTATCAGATCTAGGCCCTTAAATCTATTTCTCACTTCCACTGTATAATCATAAGGGATTTGATTTAGGTCATTCCTGAATGGTCTAGTGGTTTTCCCCACTTTCTTCAATTTCAGTCTGAATTTGGCAATAAGGATTTCATGATCTGAGCCACAGTCAGCTCCTGGTTTTGTTTATGTTGACTGTATAGAGCTTCTCCATCTTTGGCTGCAAATAATATAATCAGTCTGATTTCGGTGTTGACCATCTGGTGATGTCCTTGTGTAGAGTCTTCTCTTGTGTTGTAGGAAGAGGGTGTTTGCTATGACCAGTGCATTCTCTTGGCAAAAC
This sequence comes from Oryx dammah, assembly GCF_014754425.2. Lineage (NCBI taxonomy): Eukaryota > Metazoa > Chordata > Mammalia > Artiodactyla > Bovidae > Oryx > Oryx dammah. The sequence goes on from NW_024070211.1 coordinate 1,650,627, forward strand.
TCTATTACCCTTTGCCCTGCTTCATTCTGTACTGCAAGGCCAAATTTGCCGGTTACTCCAGGTGTTTCCTGACTTCCTACTTTTGCATTCCAGTCCCCTATAATGAAAAGGACATCTTTTTTGGATGTTAGTTCTAGAAGGTCTTGTAGGTCTTCATAGAACCGTTCAACTTCAGCTTCTTCAGCGTTACTTGTCAGGGCATAGAGTTGGGTTACTATGATATTGACTGGTTTGCCTTGGAAACAAACAGAGATCATTCTGGGAGATTTCATCCAAGTACTGCATTTCGGACTCTTTTGTTGACCATGATGGCTACTCCATTTCTTCTGAGGGATTCCTGCCCACAGTAGTAGATGTAATGGTCATCTGAGTTAAATTCACCCATTCTGGTCCATTTTAGTTCACTGATTCCTAAAATGTTGATGTTCACTCTTACCATCTTCTGTTTGACCACTTCCAATTTTCCTTGATCCATGGACCTAACATTTCAGGTTCCTATGCACTATTGCTCTTTACAGCATCGGACCTTGCTTCCATCACCAGTCACATCCACAAATGGGTGTTGTTTTTGCTTTGGCTCTTCATTCTTTCTGGAGTTATTTCTCCACTGATCGCCTGTCCATATTGGGCCCCTACTGACCTGGGGAGTTCATCTTTCGGTGTCCTATCTTTTTGTTGTTTCATACTGTTCATGGGGTTCTCAAGGCAGGAATACTGAAGTGGTTTGCCATTTCCTTCTCCAGTGGACCTCATTTTTCAGACCTCTCCAGCATGACCCGCCCATCTTGGGCGGCCCTACATGGCATCGCTCATAGTTTCACTGAGTTAGACACGGCTGTGGTCCACGTGATGTGATTGGTTAGTTTTCTGTGATTGTTGTTTTCAGTCTGTCTGCCCTCTGCTGCCCTCTCCCAGCCCCTATACAGGCTTGTTTTTTTCCTATGTTTTATTTTTATTCCCCATTTTACTGGGGTTTCTCTGACCTTGGATGTGGGGCATCTCCTGTCGGCCAGTTGCCGAGAGGTACTCATATTATCTCTGTTTTACAGATGGGGACACTGAAACCCAGGGAGGTTAAGAAACCGCCCAAGGCCATACAGCTGGTTAGTGGTAAAACTGGGATTTGAACCCAGGCAGGCCACCCTTTCCAGTATTATTGCCTGGGAGATCCCACGGACAGAGAAGCCTGGCAGGCTATACAGTCCATGGGGTTGCAAAAGTCGAGCACAACTTACTGGCTGAACCACCCCCAGACAGCTCTAGAGTCCAGGCCACAGCAGCACGCTGTGAGCTGCAGCAGGACGGGGCCGGGTCTGTGTGTCCCCACCGTGGCCCTGGTGCCTGGTGCTGCCCTGCTCCTGCGGGGCCCAGATCAAGCCAAAGGGCCTAGGACCTGGCTTCCCTGGCCCTAGAAGTTGGAATGTCTCCTTCCCCTGCTCTCTCTCTATCAGTACATTTGAGCCATCCTTCAGGGCACTTCTCAATATCCCCAAGAATTCCGCCGGTCACTTCTCTGCTTGTTCATCATCTGATTCTCTGTATCTCTGTGTCTCTGGTGCAGAGAAGGAGTCCAGTAGACGTTTATCGAGTGAAGGAATGTGCGTAATGGTGAGCAAGAGGTTGCACATTACAGCCTATTTCATTGCTCAGGAGTGAGGGGGAATAAAAATAAAACGTAGGAAAAAACAAGCCTGTATAGTTTAAAGAATGACTGTTTTATCCTTGAATGAGCGACGTTGTTTCTATTCAAGTACGGAGTAGCCTGCCAGCCTTCCTAGCAAACAAGTTAATGTTTTATATCCATTTTAAAAGCCAGAGCATAATCCCAGCACTTGAACTACACATCCACGCGCTCTTACAGCATCAGCAAGACGTGCTTCCCAGCGTGTGTCTGCTGCAGTCTCAGGGACCTGTGACGGGCTAGAGGCACAGAGAGGGTTCCCGGGTCACACTCCTGTGGCCCACCTCACCTGCACCCACAGCCAGACCCCGTGTGTGTCTCTCCCAGGGGCTGCAGCTGTGGGTGACCCAGCCCGTGCTGCTGAGCACGGAGAGACAGGACCAGAGAGTCTTCGGGGGAAATGTGTGGCCATCGTGGGGCAGCGTCTGGGGTTCAGGGGAGACCCTGGGGGCCGGGATGGTGTCCAAGGCTCCAGGGAGAGGGCCAGGCTTGAGTGGTCTTACGAGGCAAGGGTGACATGCACGGGGGGCGCGAGCGGGCTGTCCGGCACGGTTCAGAGGCTCGGACTCATTGCTGTGCTAATCATTAGTGTCAATACCATGAATGTTCTCGAATCGCGGGGCTAATGTTGCTAATCATCAGGGGTGATATATCCTGACTCCGCCGCTCTGGCTGGGTGCCCGACCTGCAGGATCTGCCTCTCCCACCGCTCAGCTCACGGGCTCTCGGGGGCCGGCCAGTCCCACCATCGGTCCTAACAGACCTCTGTAACGTGGGCGGGTTCTGGAAACCTTGATTGCTTTTCCGGGGACTCCTCCAGGGTAGCGCCCTGGCTTCACACACCCGTTTCTCCATTCTGGTTCCACCATTTCCAAGCTGTGTGACCTTGAGGGAGCCCTCTCTCCCCTGTGGTTCTTATCTGTCCAGTGGGAGCTGCAATGCCGAACATCAAAGGCGGCTCTGAGGAGCCTCTGAGACACTGGGAACGCAGTGCCCGCGGGCGCGTCTGCTGCAGGGTCCCTGGGCGCTAGTGATCGTCATGGTTAAGTCATCTCTTCGGAAATTAGGCTTTGGGACCAAGTTGTTCTGGGGTTGAAACTGCTGCCACTCATTCTGAACCTGGGTCTCTCTGGACCTCAGTTTCTTCATCTGAAAAGTGGGGATAAACTTCCTTATGGGGCTTCCCTGGTGGCTCAGCAATAAAAAATCCACCTGCAGTGCAGAAGATGCAGGAGACGTGGGTTTGATCCCTGGATCAGGAAGACCCCCTGGAGGAGGGCACGGCAACCCGCTCCAGTGTTCTTGCCTGGAGAGTCCCAGGGACAGAGGAGCCTGGTGGGCTACAGTCCAGTGGGTCGCTAACAGTCGGACATGACTGAAGTGATTGAGTATGCAAACTTCCTTCTGGGAGGCTGAGAAGATGAGAGATGGTCCATATATAACCCCTGGTCCAGGAGACTGATGGTGGCTTCAAGTTAGGTCCGGGCTGTGTCCCAATCACCGTGCCCCTCCCTCAGGGATGGGAGTCCCAGGATTCTGTGTCAGTTCAGTTCAGTTCAGTCGCTCAGTCGTGTCCGACTCTTTGCGACCCCATGAATCGCAGCACGCCAGGCCTCCCTGTCCATCACCAACTCCCGGAGTTCACTCAGACTCACGTCCATCGAGTCGGTGATGCCATCCAGCCATCTCATCCTCTGTCGTCCCCTTCTCTTCCTGCCCCCAATCCCTCCCAGCATCAGAGTCTTTTCCAATGAGTCAACTCTTCGCATGAGGTGGCCAAAGTACTGGAGTTTCAGCTTTAGCATCATTCCTTCCAAAGAAATCCCAGGGCTGATCTCCTTCAGAATGGACTGGTTGGATCTCCTTGCAGTCCAAGGGACTCTCAAGAGTCTTCTCCAACACCACAGTTCAAAAGCATCAATTCTTCAGCACTCAGCCTTCTTCACAATCCAACTCTCACATCCGTACATGACCACAGGAAAAACCATAGCCTTGACTAGACGGACCTTAGTCGGCAAAGTAATGTCTCTGCTTTTGAGTATACTATCTAGGTTGGTCATAACCTTTCTTCTAAGGAGTAAGCGTCTTTTAATTCCATGGCTGCAGTCACCATCTGCAGTGATTTTGGAGCCCAAAAAAAATAAGGTCTGACACTGTTTCCACTGTTTCCCCATCTATTTGCCATGAAGTGATGGGACCGGATGCCATGATCTTCATTTTCTGAATGTTGAGCTTCAAGCCAACTTTTTCACTCTCCTCTTTCACTTTCATCAAGAGGCTTTTTAGCTCCTCTTCACTTTCTGCCATAAGGGTGGTGTCATCTGCATATCTGAGGTTATTGAGATTTCTCCCGGCAATCTTGATTCCAGCTTGTGTTTCTTCCAGTCCAGCGTTTCTCATGATGTACTCTGCATAGAAGTTAAATAAGCAGGGTGACAATATACAGCCTTGATGGACTCCTTTACCTATTTGGAACCAGTCTGTTGTTCCATGTCCAGTTCTAACTGTTGCTTCCTGACCTGCATACAGATTTCTCAAGAGGCAGGTTAGGTGGTCTGGTATTCCCCTCTCTCTCAGAATTTTCCACAGTTTATTGTGATCCACACAGTCAAAGGCTTTGATTCTGTTTCAGCTGCAGGTATTTGAAGAAGGGTGCCCAGGGCCAGAAACACTGGCTTCCTGGAAAAGTTGCATGTGGGGGCTGGGTGAGAACAGATTTGTAAATATCTGGTTCTGGGACCAGGCACTCCACAGACGTTCCACCCTGAGCCCTCCCTGGATGCTAAGCCCCTTTCCCAGATCCTCCCCTGGAACTGAGACCTCTGCATTCACAGTAGCATCTTCCAGGTGCCCCTGTGATCTGGCTGCCCCATCAGGGCTGCCAGCGTGCTCACTGGGGCCCCCGACACCTCTCTGTGGTCTCACCAAGTGCAGCCCAGATGCCAGTGGCTTCTGGACTGTTCCAAGTGGAGAGTGTCTGGTCTGCCCCTGGCCTCTGAGCTGATAGCCCTCGTCCTTCTCTGTCACCGCACCAGCCTCCCCACCTTGGAGCCTTAAAGGAGGAAAGCTGAGCAGTCTGACTGGAGGAAACAGCGTTTCAGGCAGCTTCTGTGAGCAGGGTGGCCAGGTGGTGAAGGACGTGACTCAGCCCCCACGGGTCACTGAGACTTCTGGGCCCCCAGGGCCTCTGCGCGTGCCCTGCCCGCTGTATGGAGCGGCACTATCTCACTGCAGTTGGGTCTCTGTTCAAATGTTCCTCCTCAGAGAGGCCTTCATTGACTACTTGTAACAGTCAGGGTGATTAACACTAGCTGCTGTGATGAACAACTCCAAACTCTTAGTGACAACACAATACAAGTGAATTTCTTGCTCAGGCAAAATCAAGAGCGTTTATTCTTCCCTTTACGCAGAGGCTCCCCTGGGTGGCGCACCTCCAGGCCGTGGCTCAGAGATCCCAGCCTTTTCTGTCTTGAGTCCTTGTCATTCCTAGGACCCCCTTAGGACTCCCCACTGTCTCCTCCGTATTTATTCTGCCAAAGAGGAATGAGGAAGAATACACAGAGCGTCTCAACCGGCATGCCCAGGGCGAGGAGCAGAGTGGCTCGCATCACTTCTGCCCACATTCCAGTGGTCACAGCAGGTCCCATGATCGTGCCCCACTTCAGTGGGACAGAAAGTGCACCCCCCAACAGTGGGTGGGGGATGGGGGTGAATACTGGCTGGCCAATGATTCCCATGAGGGCGGGGGTCTCACAGGGTGTCTGGGGTGGGAGTGGCATGACACTTACGACCTCCTTTCATTGACCAGACCCTGCTTTACCACAGGGAGCCCGGGAGATATTTCTAGCTGCATATTGGTAAAAAACAACAGTTTCTGCCCCATCACCTAATCAAAGGTAGCCCACTGGTGTCTCCCATCAGATGGGATGACCAGAGAATTTGTCATCCACAGGGGACAATTTTAAACCAAAAAAAGACACTAATGATTCCACTGGACACAAAGCCTAAATCTGGGTTGCTCTGGGCCTTCCAGGACGTGTGGTCACCTACTCTCCATCCTCGGCGCTGGATTATTGTTCTTTTTCCCTCTCGTCTGTACATGACATTTATTGTCTATGTATGTGGCCTCTGGTCTACTGTCTGTCTTCCCCACCAGGATGTGGGGTCCATGAGGGCACGACTTTTCTTTGTACACTGATTGCTGTCTCCTTGGAGCCTAGAACTGGGCTTGGCATGTCACAGGGGCTCACTACCTGCTTGTCAAATGGATGAATGCAGTCATCCGCAGTCATTTTGCAAACCAGCTATGCATTAGCCCCAGTGCTCCTGCCCTCCGGGAGCTAAACTCTAGATGGGGGCGTAGACTTTGAATCAGGAAGAGTGAATTTCAGGGGCTCTGGGTGGGGTCAGAGAAGATCCTCCGCGGAGGTGATGTTCGGGCTGAGGGTGTTTAGAAAGCAGAGACCACAGGCTCAGTTCTGAATAGCTTTGAGCTAGTCCAGTTTGGCCCTTAGAGGCTGTGTGAGCCCATGTGAGTTGCTTGACCTCTCTGAACTTTAGTTTCCATACCTGGAAAGGGAGACCAAGTGTCTGTGCCTTTTCAGGCTGGAGGCAATATCTGCCATCTTCCTGGCGATGGTGGGGACCCAGCAAGGGGTGTTGGTCATCATCGTTATTTCTCTTTTGTAAATTTTAGACTGGAACTTCCATCCTGGTGGGTTTGGCCTCTGGCGGGGGAGGGGACATGAAGTTCCTGCCTCACTTGTTATGTATTCACTGAAACTCACCAAGGACAGCTCCGAAGTCACTAGTGATGGAGGCTTTGAGGACCCGAAGCTGCTTCCCTTGCTCTGGTTTTAGCGCGGCCAGTTGGTGATCCTGGAAGCTTACTCAGTCTGCTGACCCTTTTCTTTGGAATAGGGATACAAAAAGCTATCTTATGGGGCTACAGTGAGGATTAAAAGAGATAATACAATTAAAGGGCCCAGCACAGTTCCTCCCCCACAGCTGGGATGTAATAGCAAGGAGGCTGACATTTATTGATGGCTTTCAGTGTGCCAGCCAACAGTGGTGGCGTCCCCAGGCTCAGGGGCTCCGGAGGTGAGCCCCCAAGGGCACCCAGGACCCACTCAACAGCAGCAGTCACAGGGCTCCCCGGCCCTGAAGGGAGGCGGGCGTCCCGAGTTTTGTCCCTGTTGTCCTCCGCTGGCTTAGAACAGGTGGCCGGTGGCAAGGAGCCTGGGAGAGTAACGGAGGCGTGCCTGGGCACTGCTTCAGCTTCGGTACAAACCGCCGAACAGTTACAGATGGCTTTCCTCTCGAGCTGTTCCTCCCATTACCGTCCACAGACGGCCGTAATGGGCTTCGGGAGGCTTATGCCAGCATCCGCGCCTCCACTCTGCAGCGGGGCCAGCCAGAGGGCTGGAGTGGAGCTCAGAGCAGCTCAGGCACCCACAGCCCCAGGGGCATCGGAAGGCCCCGACCTGGCTGGGCACACCAGCCCTGCTCTGCCAAGCCCTAGCGACTTGGTTCACTAACGGGACGAGAGAGCAAGGTGCGGTCCCAGGGAGACCGTCATGGCGTGGGCCCGGGCCGGGAGAGGGACAGTGCTGACTCTGAGCCCACGGCTGATGGGCCACGTCCTCCTGTAACGCTCATTGCCTGGGGATTGCCCATGAGAGTCCCCTCTGCACAGATGTGGTGACCGAGGGTCACGCGGGAGAAGCGATCTCCTGGGTGGGACAGCCAGGGGTGGCGAGGGGGTGGGGGGTGGGGGGCAGGGCCAGAACCTAAGTTCCAGGTGGTCCGAGGCCCAGACCTGTGTCGCTCTCGCTGCCCCACGTACTGTCAGCATAACCTGTCACCATCTACCCAGAAGCACCAGCGCTTTATCTCATTTCATTGGTTGCTGATGGAACGGGAAACCTCCTTAGTAACGAGCCTGCGTGTTCATTGGACACCCTGAGGCCCAGAGCAGGGGCGTGCCTTCCGCTGCCTCATAGGGAGTTAATCGCAGGCCCCTGTCCATTCCCAGGGCTAACGTCTTCTAGGCCAGCTTCCTGTCGCCTGTGTGTGCTGTGTCAGTGAGCTGTCGTGCCTTTAGGCGGGGCACACGCCCCCCTTTCACCCCAGCTCTCACCACTCCCTATTGCTTCCTCCTGGACAGATTCATCGCTGTGTCCTGCCTGGTGCCTGCCACACGTGCCTCCCTGCCCGGGCTTCCCCCACGGGCACTTTGATAGAACCCGACCTTGGTGCTCGAGTCTCTTCCTTTGAGTACACCCTTGCCCCCTTCAAGGCCCGCCAGTCCCAACTCCTGTTTCACACCTCCTTTCAAACTTCCCTCCTGCATGAAAACGTCCCCATTCAAAGCCCACTCCCGTTTCTTCTGATTCTGCTTGGTGTCGAAGGAAAGCCAAGGAGAGGAGCATCAGCCGCTCAGCCGTCTCTTCTCTGACCTTAATGCCTGGCTCAGGGAGGCTGGGGGCAGCCCTGTGCTCAGCGCTGGGTCCTGCCTGGAGAAAACACGTATGTGTTTCTTATCACAGTGCCTCTTGTGCTGAGAAAGCTTCCCTTTCATGAGCAGGGGGGCTCATGTCAGAGGTGAGAGAGGGGCTCTGTCCCTGGGAAGGATCCACTATGAGAGGCTGGTGATGGGCAGGGGCTGGCAGGGGGAGTCACTCATGCTTCCTGTGGGTCTCAGCTGAGGCAGATAAGAGACAGGAGGTCAGAACCACTAGTTTCACTCTTCCTCCAGGCAGCCCTCCAGGACCTCTCCTGATTCTAGCCAGTCTCAAGGGTCTCCAGGAAGTTCCTCCTCTAAGGAAAGGAAAGAGAAGAAAGGAAGAGACAGGTGCGAAAGGAGAGAAGTGAGTGCGGGGGAGGGGAGAGGATGGACTTTGGCTACACAAGGCAGCTCCATTTTCTTTGACTCCAAATGGTTTAGCTTATGCTGTTCCCACCTGGAATGAACCCCATCCCCACCCCTTCAAACGTCCTTCATCTTTTAGCCCAGAAACCAACTCTCTGCCTCCCTGCTTCCCGTCGTCCCCCGCCCCCAGGCTCCTGGGTCGTGTGGCACTTTGCTTGAGCCTGGGTTTCCTCCCCTGCCTGAGTGTCTGCACCGCCGCCCACACTATGACCCTTGGCAGGGGTCACTGTTACCCCGGCACCCAGCCCAGGGGGCTGCACAGGGACCCTGACTCGTGCGTGGAGGTTGTCTGAGGGGTGATCCAAGTCTCCGCCTAGATTCTGCCACTTTGGGGCCCTGTGACCTTGGAAGAGCTGTCTGCCTCTCTGGGCCCCTGTGAAATGGAGGTAATACTGCCTGCTCTGTGGAGTTGCTGTGGGAATAAGAATCCAGCACCTGCGTACGCTTGGCATTTGTTAACGGTTCATCAAACACAGCTATGGAGCAGATAACAGTGGGGCCTGACTCAGGCCAGAGGCTTCCCTGAGAGCTCAGTTGGTAAAGAATCCGCCTGCAATGCAGGAGACCCCAGTTTGATTCCTGGGTCGGAAAGATCAGCTGGAAAAGGGATAGGCTACCCACTCCAGTCTTCTTGGGTTTCCCTTGTGGCTCAGCTGGTAAAGAATCCACCTGCAATCAGGGAGACCTGGGTTTGATCCGTTGGTTGGGAAGATCCCCTGGAGAAGGGCAAGGCTACCCACTCCAATATTCTGACCTGGAGAATTCCATGGACTGTATAGTCCATGGGGTGGCAAAGAGTTGGACACACCTGAGCGACTTTCACTCCTAACCCAGGCCAGCTCACCCACTCCCCCAAGGGCAACTCTGCCGAGGCCCCAAATGGAAGGGCACAGGTCGGGGGACATGCAGGGTCTAGGGTCCCCAAAGAGCTGGGTGCTGGGCAGAGGGCCCCATCCATCCCTCTCCAAAACAAAGGTGGGGACAGAGACCAGCTAGGCAACCCTGAAGTCAGGAAAGTGACCCAGGCTTGGGGACTAGCGAGGGGGCTGTGGAGTCCTTTGAGTGGGCAGGTTCAGGCTAGAGGAGGGCGAGCCAGGTCCCTCTGTTGGTCCTGAAGGCCCAGCCCAGCCAGGCTGCCCCTGGGCCATGACCTTGGTGGAGTCTGGCTCCCAGCCCCGCCAGGGTGAGGAAAGAGAAGCTAATAATGGTGGGCGGTCGGGGAGGCTGGGCGTTTAATTGATTAACGTGGGGGCGTGTTTGATGGGCCCAGATGCAGTGCCGGCGGAAGGTGAAGCTTTAATACGTGTAATATATAATTATGATGTACCTCCGGCCTGGCAGGCTGTGTAAACAGTTTACCTAGCTAGGAGCTGATCCGGGTAAGTGGGCTGCCTGCAGGCCTCTCTCGGACACGGCAGACCAGCCCCTGCCCTCTTGGGGGGGGCCGGGCCCGGCCCGGCCTTGCCCACTACCGGGGCCTGTCCTGCCTGGGAGGGAGGGGGTCGCTTCCAGGGCCTTCATGAGCCCTAGACCTTTAAGGGGTGGCAGAGGCTTCCCTGGTGGCTCCAATAGGAAAGAATTCACTTTCAATGCAGGAGACTGGGGTTCGATCCCTGGGTTGGGAATATTCCCTGGAGAAGGAAACAGCAACCCACTCCAGTATCCTTGCCTAGAGGATTCGCTGGACAGAGGAACCTGGGGGGCTGTACAGTCCCTGGGGTCACAAGGGTCGGACACGACTTAGTGGCTAAACCACCAGGGCCAGGGAGGCAAAGGGAGCGGGATGGGCGGAGCAGTGTGCGCACACTCTCCCACTTCACGCCCCTATTTGCATTTCATCCTTTCCTTTTTGTAGAAGAGGAAACAAGTTCAGAGAGGGTAAGCAAGTTGCTTAAGGATGCACAGCAAATGGGTGGCAGAGCTGGGCTTCAACCCAGGCCCCCTTGGGTCCAAGCCTGAGTGCAGTTTCTTAGAAGGCAAGACCATGGCCTCCAGGCCCACCTGTGACCCCCTATAGGGAGGGTCTTAAGGGCAGCCTTTAGCATCCTGGGTTTTTTTCCTTAATGTCACTTGAGTGTTTAGTAACCAGGTTTCATAAAGAGGGCTTGGGGAAGACCCCAAGCAACTCTAGTTTCCCTAACAGCCAGCTCTCTGGCTTTTGTCTCTGAGTCTGTGTAATCTGGGAAGCAGAGCATGACCAGGCGGAAATGGTGTGACGGGCAAGGGGGTGCAGCCAGGGGCGGGGCAGAGATGGGGCTGAGGAGGGCTGGAGTCAAAAAGACATTCAGACTTGAAATACCCTGCAACAGCCCTGGCTGCAGCTTCCCAGGCCAGGACCCAGACTCCCCAGTGCCCTGCTCCTCTCTGCCTCTGAAGACTTTTTGAGGATAGGGGGTGGGGTTCTCGCTCCTTTTGGGGGCGCTCTGATGCTATCCCTGTCTGTCTCCAGGCTGGGCTGGAGCAGAGCCCCTTCACGGTTCCTCACCTGCAAGGTGGGCCCAGGCACGTTCTGGTTCTCACATCCTTCCAGGACCTCAGACCCTGCACTGCAGCCCACGCCGGGGGCTCGCCAGGCGGGGCACCCATGGTCTCTCCATTCATCTCATTTCTCAGCGCTCGCCCTGGCGCCCTGCCTCCCGCTGGGGCTCCAGCAACACAGCAAACCCGCCCTTCCTCCTCCCAGGCTGCAGCGGCTAATGGGACGCTAAGTGCCTATTCTGCAGATGAGGAAATTGCAATTAAGGGAGGTTAAGTAACTTTCCCGGGGTCACATGTTTGGTTTGCCTGATTCCCAACACCAAGAATTTCCCACTTCATCAGCTTGCCTCTTTGATGGAGGGCACTTCCACGGCAGGGGCTGACACCCCATCAGACGCAGGGCTCCCCCAGGAAAAGGGCTGGGTCTCCTCCGTCAGGGTAGGCGTTTTGCCCAGAGCGGGAGCTCTGTCTCCTTCCCTGGACCGTGAGCTTCCCAAGGGCAGAGGCTGTAATCTCCCATCTGCCTGGGACCCTCCAGAGGCAGGACCTGTGCCTCCCCCAGCGGACTGGGAATGTCCTCTGGAGGCCCTTTCTCCCTCATCAGACTGGGATCTCCTTAAGGGCCAGCTCAGTGCCTCCCCCGAGCCAGGGAGCTCCCTGAGGGCAGGGGTGAGTCGGAAGTGTCTCTGCCTGCCCTCCACCCCACGCCACCTCCAACCTGAGGATGCCCAGCCCGCGGCATTCCTCACCCTGACCGTGTCCCGCGCGGGACTCACTCGCAGCCCGAGCAGAAGCTGCCAACAGGCCGCTAAGCCACCGTGCACCCCCGGCATTAATTAGTGTTGCCTCTGTTAAGAAGTGTTTCTTCCCATTTATGCAAATCAGCGAGGTAAGAGGCATATAATGAAGTGTTTGTGGTTTAATACTGTGTGGTAGGAAGGAAGATGAATTTTAATTACTGGCTCCTAATTGGACGGTCGGCTTGTTAATATCCTGCTGATGGGTTGTCTGAGCCGTTTGCCACCCACCCACCCAGGCCCAGGTGTCTGCTGACCTGCGCTGCAGGGCACCTCGAGTAGCCTTTCCGCCTGCCCTTGTCAGGGGTCATGCTGGTCATCCCTCTGCTGTTGCCTTTGGAATCCCCACAGAGACTTGCAATTTCTCTCCTCCCCTCTCTGCCTTTTGCAGGGTCTGAGGGCTCATGTTCAAACCCTCACTGTGCCGCTTGCTTGCTGGGTGACCTCGGGCAAGTCTCCTGCCCTCTATGAGCCTCTGAGCCTTGCGTTCTTCAGGTTAAGTGCTGAAGATCATGAAGTGGGGGCAGTGGGAAGTTGTCAGAGCTGGGTGTTTAGGAGAGGGTGAGCCGGGGAGGTCCTTTAGGACCCCCCAGAGACGGCAGGAGAGAGGGAGCCCTGGGAGAGAGGCAAGCGGGATGTTTGGGCAAGCTGGAGATCCGTGCCACCCCGGAGTCAGAGGACGCTGAGGACCATTGCCTCCCACGCATCCCTCAGGGCTCTGCTCGGGCGGCTCACCTCCAGGACCCCTGCCCCCCGGGGCCCCTGGGCGGAGGGCCCCTACCCTGGGTTTGGTGCAGGACGGCTGGGTCAGGCGACCGCCCCCGTCACCCTGCCTGTCACCTGGAGCCATCACTGCATGTTCATCATTCGCCCATCCCCCGTCAGACTGCAGGCTTCATGGGGGGCAAGGTGTCTGTCTGTCCTGAAGCCTAGTGTCCAGCACAGCTCTGGGACCCTCTGTTCATCCAAGACGAATTTGTCCGGTGGAAGAATGAACAGTAAGCAGGACCAGGTTCAGGCTGGACCTGTCTTCTGAAGACACTCTAAGCAGGGTACAGTCTAGACTCTGGAGAAGACTGGTGATAGGGAGCCATGGAGGACTCCTCACAGGGAGCTGGCGAAACCGACTCTTTATGACCCCATGGACTGCAGCACACCAGGCGTCCCTGTCCATCACCAATTCCCATCTTTGTGCATCCCCTCTGCCTCCGCTCTCACTCCACTCCCCTTTGAACATCCAAATCTTTACATGATCTCAGGTCACCAGATGACAAATTTAGAAGCCGGATTTTAGTACATGGGGTCTCAAAGAATCAGGCATGACCTCATGGCTAGTCCAAGAGTTAGTCACTCAGTTGTGTCCAACTCCTTGTGACCCCATGTACTGTAACTCACCAGGCTCCTCTGTCCATGGGGTTTCCCAAGCAAGAACACTGCAAACGGTTGTCATTCTCTTCTCCAAGGGATCTTCCCAACTCAGTGATGGAACCTGGGTCTCCTGAACTGCAGGCAGATTCTTTACCTTCTGAGCCATCAGGGAACCCTGTTCAGTTCAGTCACTCAGTTGTGTCTGACTCTTTATGACCCCATGGACTGCAGCACACCAGGCGTCCCTGTCCATCACCAATTCCCAGAGTTTACTCAAACTCATGTCCATTGAGTTGGTGATGCCATCCAACCATCTCATCCTCTGTCATCCCCTTCTCCTGCCTTCAATCTTTCTCAGCATCAGGGTCTTTTCCAGTGAGTCAGCTCTTCACATCAGGTGGCCAGAGTATTGGAGTTTCAGCTTTGGCATCAGTCCTTCCAGTGAATATTCAAGACTGATCTCCTTTAGGATGGACTGGTTGGATCTCCTTGCAGTCCAAAGGACTCTCAAGAGTCTTCGCCAACGCCACAACTCAAAAGCATCAGTTCTTCAGGGTTCACCTTTCTTTATAGTCCAACTCTCACGTCCATACACGACTACTACTGGGAAAATCACAGTCTTGACTAGATGGACCTTAGTCGGCAAAATAACATCTCTGCTTTCAATATGCTCTCTAGGTTGGTCATAGCTTTCTTCCAAGGAGCAAGTGTCTTTTAATTTCATGGCTGCAGTCACGTTGAAGCCATCCAAAATAAAGTCTGTCACTGTTTCCACTGTTTCCCCATCTATTTGCCATGAAGTGATGGGACCGGATGCCATGATCTTAGTTTTCTGAATGTTGATTTTTAAGCTAACTTTTTCACTCTCCTCTTTCACTTTCTTTAGTTCTTCTTCACTTTCTGCCATAAGGGTGGTGTCATCTGCATATCTGAGGTTATGTCTTGATTCCAGCTTGTGCTTCCTCCAGCCCAGCGTTTCACATGGTGTACTCTGCATATATGGAATGAGGTTCATGACATTGTACAAGAGACAGGGATCAAGACCATCCCCATGGAAAAGAAATGCAAAAAAGCAAAATGGCTGTCTGAGGAGGCCTTACAAATAGCTGTGAAAAGAAGAGAAGCAAAAAGCAAAGGAGAAAAGGAAAAATATAAGCATCTGAATGCAGAGTTCCAAACAATAGCAAGAAGAGATAAGAAAGCCTTCTTCAGCGATCAATGCAAAGAAATAGAGGAAAAGAACAGAATGGGAAAGACTAGAGATCTCTTCAAGAAAATTAGAGATACCAAGGGAACATTTCATGCAAAGATGGGCTTGATAAAGGACAGGAATGGTATCGACCTAACAGAAGCAGAAGATATTAAGAAGAGGTGGCAAGAATACACGGAAAAACTGTACAAAAAAGATCTTCACGACCCAGATACTCATGATGATGTGATCACTAATCTAGAGCCAGATATCTTGGAATGTGAAGTCAAGTCAACCTTAGAAAGCATCACTATGAACAAAGCTAGTGGAGGAGATGGAATTCCAGTTGAGCTCTTTCAAATCCTGAAAGATAATGCTGTGAAAATGCTGCACTCAATATGCCAGCAAATTTGGAAAACTCAGCAGTGGCCACAGGACTGGAAAAGGTCAGTTTTCATTCCAATTCCAAAGAAAGGCAATGCCAAAGAATGCTCAAACTACCGCACAATTGCACGCATCTCACATGCTAGTAAAGTAATGCTCAAAATTCTCCAAGCCAGACTTCAGCAATACGTGAACCGTGAACTCCCTGATGTTCAAGCTGGTTTTAGAAAAGGCATAGGAACCAGAGATCAAATTGCCAACATCTGCTGGATCATGGAAAAAGCAAGAAAGTTCCAGAAAAACATCTATTTTTGCTTTATTGACTATGCCAAAGCCTTTGACTGTGTGGATCACAATAAACTGTGGAAAATTCTTCAAGAGAGGGGAATACCAGACCACCTGACCTGTCTCTTGAGAAATCTGTATGCAGGTCAGGAAGCAACAGTTAGAACTGGACATAGAACAATAGACTGGTTCCAAATAGGAAAAGGAGTCCATCAAGGCTGTATATTGTCACCTTGCTTATTTAACTTATATGCAGAGTACATCATGAGAAACACTGGAATGGAAGAAACACAAGCTGGAATCAAGATTGCCGGGAGAAATATCAATTACCTCAGATATGCAGATGACACCACCCTTGTGGCAGAAAGTGAAGAGGAGCTAAAAAGCCTCTTGATGAAAGTGAAAGAGGAGAGCGAAAAAGTTAGCTTGAAGCTCAACATTCTGGGAAATAGATGGGGAAACAGTGGAAACAGTGTCAGAATTTATTTTTTTGGGCTCCAAAATCACTGCAGATGGTGACTGCAGCCATGGAATTAAAAGACGCTTACTCCTTAGAAGAAAGGTTATGACCAACCTAGATAGTATATTCAAAAGCACAGACATTACTTTGCCAACTAAGGTCCGCCTAATCAAGGCTATGGTTTTTCCTGTGGTCATGTATGGATGTGAGAGTTGGATTGTGAAGAAGGCTGAGTGCCGAAGAATTGATGCTTTTCAACTGTGGTGTTGGAGAAGACTCTTGAGAGTCCCTTGGACTGCAAGGAGATCCAACCAGTCCATTCTGAAGGAGATCAACCCTGGGATTTCTTTGGAAGGAATGATGCTAAAGCTGAAGCTCCAGTACTTTGGCCACCTCATGCAAAGAGTTGACTCCTTGGAAAAGACTCTGATGCTGGGAGGGATTGGGGGCAGGAGGAGAAGGGGACGACCCAGGATGAGATGGCTGGATGGCATCACTGACTCGATGGACGTGAGTCTGAGTGAACTCCAGGAGTTGGTGATGGACAGGGAGGCCTGGCGTGCTGCGATTCCTGGGGTCGCAAAGAGTCGGACATGACTGAGCGAC
>NW_024070211.1:1667205-1710729 GCF_014754425.2 Oryx dammah
GGACAGGGAGGCCTGGCGTGCTGCGATTCCTGGGGTCGCCAAGAGTCGGACATGACTGAGCGACTGAACTGAACTGAACTCTGCATATACGTTAAATAAGCAGGGTGACAATATACAGCCTTGACGTACTTCTTTCCCAATTTGGAACCGGTCTGTTGTTCCATGTCCAGTTCTAACTGTTGCGTCCTGACCGGCATACAGGTTTCTCAAGAGGCAGGTCGGGTGGTCTGGTATTCCCATCTCTTTGCCTGACTTAGTGACTAAACAACAAACAATGGATCTTCTAGGAGGGGCAGGGTCTGATCTGGAAAGGGCATGACTAGAGGGAGAGAAGAATTCCTTTGTACCAGGAATTTCACCAGACTGGCTAGAGGAGCATTATAAACAGGAAGAAAACCTATATCCTGAGTTTTTATTAATATGCAGAGCTGCCTCCTTGGAAAAGCACACTGGAGTTTGAACCTAGTTTTGAGACTTAATCAGCTTGGAGGTCTTTCTGAGCCTCAACAGACTGATCTGTGAAATGGGCTCAATCTACTTTACAGGGTAGGTTGAGAAAACAGTCAGCAAAGTCCTCAGCATATAGTAGGTGTTCAACAATGATAGATATCTTTATTAAATCTCCCTTGATTAGCGGGACAGAAGAAGCGAGTGCCGGCTGAATTCCCAGGCCACCCAGCCGGGGTGCAGGTTTCTGGGGCGCACAGCTGCCTCTGCCACTTTCCGACGGGGTGGCCTTGCCTCAGTGTCCTTCTCTAAGTCATAATTTCTTACTGGCAGAATGGGAAGCCTGCTCACATGGCCTGGGCAGGTTTGAATGAGGAAACACAGCGGAAGTGCCTGGTATCAGGGCAGGGCCGTTCAGAGAGCTGACAGCTGCTCCTGTCCTGGGGCTTTTACCCACGCACGGAGGGAAAAGCAAGCCTTTTTCTCTCCCTACCAGGGATCTCAGTTTCCGCAGACACCCTCCCAGAATCGTTGCAACACCAGCCGAATGGGTCTAGGCGCAACCTTCCTAAACTGTAACGTGCTGGGAGGGCTGGTGTCGCAGAGGGGCTGATGGGTGAGGTCGGAGGGGCGGAGGCAGCTGCTCCCACAGGCTGTCTGCACTGGGCCAGGTGGCAGCTGGCTGTGGCCCCACGGACCCCCGTACCCGTGTGGACACTGAGAAAGCCGTGGACTCAGGGGACCAGCTGCAAAGCCTCTGGGCCTACCTGGGGCTGGCGGGGGTCTCCTGGGCCTGCCCCTCCGCTCAGCTCTCCACCACCTGGGGGTCACGACAAGGCTAGGGTGCTGTCCTCCCCGATCAACCTGCTGCCTCCTTCTCCACCCAGAGTGCTTGGGCGGCTCTCCTTCCCCACCGAGATGGGGGTGGGGGAGCCAGCACTTTAGAATGCCTACTGAACACGGCAGGGCCTCCCCTGAGCACCGCTCTCATCCTCAGGCTGCCGGTGAGGAAGCCGAGGCGGCCCATGGAGGTGGCGAGGTGAGTGAGCGTCCAAGCCGGGACGGCGCCCGGGCCCGCGTGATGCTCGCCCTGGGCTCTCTCCCCGGGGCCTGCAGATGCCTGCTCGCCTCCTAGAAGGGGACCCAGAGCACCAGAAAGCCTCCCTCACCTTCGCCCCCCTCATTCCTCGGGCTCATCAGACAGAGCCCAAGGCAGCTGCTCAGAATGCAAGCACTTCTTCCAGAGGTCCCACCGATGACAGGAGGGCAGACAGGCCTGTGCCCACAGGGACCCCCTGGCCGCGAGGCCTGCCAGGGTTTCTAAAGAACAGAAAAGCTAGGAAGCAAAGTTAAAACAACAAAAACATTTGTTTGAATGGAAAGCAGAGGCCAGACAGATGTGCTCCCAACTCACACTGCAGCCCTCTAATGGGATAGAAGGAGCTTTGTCTTTGTGTTCAGAAGCCAAATATTTATTAAGTGTTCTACTGCCAGAGGCAGAGTGACGGGGCCAAAGGCACCAAGGCTTTGAGACCAAGCAGATGAGGGAGGCCCGGCTTTGAATCCCAGTGTCTCCTGAGTGCTGTGTGACCTCGGGCATGCCCTTCAACCTCTCGGAACCTCACTTTTCTCAGCTGCAGAAGAGACTCATCATACCCACCTTATAGGGTTTATTAACATATGTTAGGGACATGGCTTTAGTCCTGGCATATTTACTGGCGCTCAGTAAATGTTCATTCCATTCCCCTTATTACAGATGCTTTAGCAAGTTAAGAATATGAAATTTACCAGCAGTTGCCCCATTGACTAAGTTCACAGGAGGTGGTATTTTCCAGGAAGGATGACAGAAAGTGAGGTCCTGAAGGCAGGAGGGCGCCACTCCAGAGGACTTGCTGGACTGGGGTGGGGGGTCGGGGGGCGCACAGACCAAGACATGGAGTGTCGGGGGCTTGGGGAGACCCGTGGTGGTGTGACACTGTCGAGTGGCCTCTCAGGGGGGTAAGTGGAGGGTGAATCAAAGTTGGTTGGCAGGATGTGGATTCGGGGAGGTTGAATCCGATCCCCCATCATTCTGGGGTGACTCTGCTAAAGTGGAGTGGTCTTCGTGGGGGTTCAAGGCCCTGTAGGAGAGGCTCCTGCCGCATTCTAGGGTCAGAAGTCCTGAGCACCAAGCTCGGCTCTGTTGCTTACTAGCTGCTGACCTTGCACAGGACTTCTCCAAAGCTGTTTCCTAAACTATAAAATGAAGATCATCACATTTATCTTGGCTGTTGCCAAAAAAAAAAAGAGAACAAGCTAAGTGCCAGGCAGGTGGTAAGTATTCAGCAAATAGTGGTGATTATCCTGTTATTGGTGTTGCTGCCCCAGGGGGAGGTCCAGGGTGAGCTGCAAAAGGAACGAATACGGATGAGAGCGCAGAGGGGGAGAGCTGGGTGCAGGATGGGAGCTCAGCGGATGTGACTCTGAACCTTCGTGTCCTGGGCCCTGGGGAGGTGGTTCATTGACGTGAGCCTGGCGCGTTCACCCAGGGCTGGGGCGGCTCTCCACGGCTCTGGACAGGCCTGGTACTTTTCATGTGCACTGGCTTCCATTTCCTCAGCAGGAGGCAAGGCTCCTGAGACAAGCCTATACTTTCCATCCACTCAGGTTTATGTGGAAGACCTGTACTTTGCCAGCTTCTCTCGGAAACACCATGGGTGCAGCCAGCTTTGATGGGTGGGGAAATGCGTCTCCCTCTACTTTGGGGTTGGGGAGGGGAAGGGCTGGAGGTGATGTAAGTGTCCATCTGGGTCTTCTTTGTCTTTATGACCTGATGACATTTGGGGCGCTTCCTGAGTTACATGTGGGGATCAGACCTTTCACACCCAGTATCAGGGCCCAGGATCCAGCAAGAGATGTTTTCCAATTCCTGAGCATGTATTTAGTCCACAAAAGGGAAATGCAGTGATGGGCATGAATTGATGCCTCTGAACTGTGGTGCTGGAGAAGACTCTTGAGAGTCCCTTGGACTGCAAGGAGATACAACCAGTCCCTCCTAAAGGAAATCAACCTGAATATTCACTGGAACAACTGATGCTGAAGCTGAAGCTCTAATACTTTGGCCACCTGATGTGAAGAGCCGACTCACTGGAAAAGACCCTGATGCTGGGAAAGATTGAAGGCAGGAGGAGAAGGGGGCGACAGAGGATGAGATGGTTGGATGGCATCACCAACTCAGTGGACATGAGTTTGAGCAAGCTCCAGGAGATAGAGAAGGACAGGGAAGCCTGGTGTGCTGCAGTCCGTGGAGTGTCAAAGAATCGGACACGACTGAGTGACTGAACAATAACAATAGTATCAATCCAGTTTAGTAGCTGATTTAGTGAATTGCTTAACTAAAAAGGGGTGAAGAGCGTGAAGAGGACAGCATCCGCTAGTGTGGGACCGCCCTGTGGCCGGCCCGTGGCAGGACTGACGATGATTGCGGTAGGGTGGTGCTATCCCCTCTCTATAGCTCTCCCTGTGGGACGTGCCATTACCAGTCTATTGACAGATGAGGAAACGGAGGTGCAGACAGGGAGAGTAACTGTCTCTCCCAAGGTTAAATGACTAAACGGTGGCAGGGCTGAGGTTTGTGCCCAGATTTGACTGACTCCAGAGCACATATATTTGCTTTTCACCTCCCTCCTTTTCTTCATGTCTCTTTCTTACTTTCTTCATTTTCCTTTCAGTGGAATATTACCAAGTTGCCATGGATAGAGCTGTCCGATTTCCATTTCCACCACCGTTGCTGGGAAGTCCCTCCCTACTCCCCGTTGGCCTCGCCAGCGTGGCATTGGCAGACCTGCGGGAACTTGGTCCATCTGATAAGTGAAAGATGATACCTCCGTGCAGTTCTGTCATGAATCTCTTCATGTGTTTATGAACCGTTTGTATGTCCTCATTTGGTGACTATCATGCTGCCTATTTTTAATATTAGTTTGTTGGTCTTTTTTCTTATTGATTTCTAGGAACTTTTTATATTTTAAGGATATAGTCAGTAATAGGAAACTGTTAGTTTGCTAGAGCTTCCGTAATAAGATGATATACATTGGGTGGCTTCAACAGCAAAGAAGTGTTTGCCCCGAGTTCTGGAGGCCAGAAGTCCACGAGCAAGGCGTCCGCCGTGCTTGGTTTCTCCTGGAGCCTCCCCCGCCCCCGGCTTGCAGGTGGCTGCCTTCTCCTGCATCCTCGCGGGGTCTTTCCTCCGTGCGTGCGCAGCCCTGGTGTCTCTTGTGCGTCCACATTGCCTCTTCTCTTAAGGACCCCAATTATGGTGGAATAGGACTCACCTTCAAGGCTCTGTTTTTAACTTAATTACCTCTTTAAATATGCCCAGTCACATTTTAAGATACTGGGGATCAGGGCTTCAACATAAAATATCGTGTGCGTGTTCAATCTTGCCTGACTGTTTGCAAATTAATGGACTATATATAGCCTGTCAGGTTTCTCTGTCCATGGGGTTTTCCAGAAAAGAATATTGGAGTGGGTTGCCATTTCATCCTCCAGGGAATCTTTCCAGCCCAGGAACTGAACCCATGTCTCTTGTGTCTCCTACACGGGCAGGTGAATCCTTTACCCCTGAGCCGCCGGGGAAGCCCTGCAGCATAAAATGTTAAGGGGACACAATTCAGTCCCTAACAGAGTCCTGCATGTTTTTTGAAGCCTTACATGCATGCTGAGTCACTTCAGTTGTGCCCGACTCTGTGCGACCCTATGGACAGTAGCCCACCAGGCTCCTCGGTCCCTGGGATTCTCCAGGCAAGAACACTGGAGCGGGTGGCCATGCCTTCCTCCAGGGGTCTTCCTGACCCAGGGATCGATTTGAAAGCCTTCTTTGTGTATTTTTTCTATTATCCGAAAGCCTCCTCAAATCCCTGAATTTGAATATCTACAGTCAGGTCTTATGTAGGAAACCGAGCTTTGCCTTTGCCGTGGTCCCCTAATTTCTCTCCTGAGATAGTGTGGTCCCAGGGGAGGGGTGTGGCAGACCCTGGGGTCACTTTGACCTGGCCCGAAGTTCTGACACTTTACAGGGCAGCAGGGTGACCTTGGGCCAGTCACTCTCTCCGAGTTTCAGTCTTGCTTCTATAAATGAAGCTAATAATTGTGAGCTGGCAGGGTGGCTCCGAGGATAAAATGAGATGATGTCTATAAAACGTCTGGCCCATATCGGGGCTCAGTATGCTGTAACTGCTATAATTTTCTGTATGAAAAGTGGCTCATTTAGCCAGCCTCTGGGATGCGCAGGCATCAGAGGAGGGGCTGCAGAGGTGACTGTGTCTGGGTCTGTTGCTCTCAGGGGCTCCTGGTCTGGGACGGGGGTGGCCAGAGAGGCTGGGCCAGGCCCCACGGTCCTCCAAAGTGCACTCGAGGAAGGGAGGCATTCACAGGTGTACTAGCGCACATCGGAGTCGTGAAAGTGGACGAGAATTTCTGCAAGTGGTGGGGGCAAGGCAGAGAGGACCTTGCCAGGGGAAGGCTTGTTATGCCAGGCACAGGGGCAGGAAGTGCAGACCACCTTCACTGACGGTGTCTCCTTCCATCCAGTGGAATCTGGAATGGGTGGAGTGGCTGGAGGTGGGCAGAGGCCTGGAGCATCTGTTGGGGAAACAGAGCTCCTTCACTAGAAACAAGCAAACCGCAGACGTTTTTGATGGCGTGTGGCCGGGAGGGCGTCAGCGCTGCTGGATGAGCAGCCCCACGAGCAGGCAGGGGGAGACCAGGCCCCACGCCCGTGGCCGTGGGGCCAGTCACGGGCAGCCCGGCTGAGACTGAGCTTGCAGAAAGTGGGGGGCGCAGCCTGGAACAGACCACTGAGGACCGGAGGGGGTGGGTCCTAAGCCGGAGTAAAGGCTGACCAGAGATAACATCAGATGATGAGGACTGGCCCGAGGGCCTCTGTTGGCTCCAGGGCTCAGCAAGAGCTCCTGTACTTGGCACTCGATCTCATCTAATTCTTGCTTCCAACCCGCACAGTGCGCATTGTTGCCCCCATTGGACTGGAGAGGAAACGGGGCTCAAAAAGGCAGAAGAGACTCCCTGGGGTGAATTAGAGACTAGGTGGTGTGAAGAGCTGACTCACTGGCGAAGACCCTGGTGCTGGGAAAGATTGAAGGCGGGAGGAGAAGGGGACGACAGAGGATGAGGTGTTTGGATGGCATCACCGACTCAGTGGACATGAGTTTGAGTGAGCTCCAGGAGTTGGTGATGGACAGGGAGGCCTGGCGTGCTGCAGTCCGTGGGGTCGCAGAGAGTCGGACAGGACTGAGCAGCTGAACTGAACTGAACTGAGGAGCCAAGCTTAGAACCCTGGCGCTATCTGCCGCTCCGTGCACCCTCGTGCTGTACAGAAGGGGTCTCAGATGGGGACCATGCCAGTGAAATCAGTTTCCACGTCAGGGGTCACGGCACCCTGACACCCCAACCGTCGGCCTGGCCGAGTCCCCTCTCGGACGCCAGCGTGGGGTTATGCTGTGCCTTCTCGGATTCCTTTCTTAAAGAGAAAGAACACCTGCCTTTCCGCCTGGTGCTGGAACCTCATTGGTCACTTTACCTTCTTGATCTGGTGGAGGTGAGCATATCCTGAGCCTCACCTTTGAGCCCCATCCTTGCTGGCACAGAGGAGAGGAGGGGTCCCCCAGGGGATACACTCAGCTCCCCGTAGCAAGAGGGGCTGGGTGGCCGGCGCACTGTCTCACCGCGGGGCCCCAAGTGCCACTCAACTGTTTTGTCTGCTTGTGGGTCCCAGAGACAGGTCTCCCTTGGGGCCCTCGCTTTCTCTGTTCCAATTCAGCAAAACGCCTTCATCTTATCTCTTGGAAGGACACCTGCTCTCCTTCTAAAGATCACACTCATCGCTGGTTGGAAGATACCAGCGAGATCAGCTTTCTGGTCCAAAATGTCTCCCGGGGGCTGGAGGAGACCTTGAGAGGTCAGCGGATCCACCTGCCGCTTTTGGGGTGGGGGCTGGGTGAGGGAGAGGTGAGCCCTCTGAACTCCACCCAGGGTCTCCACCGCTGCCAGAGCCCTCCACCCCTCTGCCTGCTGCGGAAGAGCATCTGGCCGTTAACTTATATATAATAACCCTTAAACACTGCCATTAAGTCCCCTCTCATTCTTTTAAACTACCCAGGAAGGGAATTCAGGGTGATATATGGAGGCTTTTATGGCTGGTACTGGGCAGCTTAAGGACTTAGCGGCATGCTGAACACACACGTTGTTGCATAAATAAGAATCGCTGTGATATCAAAGCATCACTCAGCTCAATGTCCGGGCTTCCTGTGGCCCCGAATCCCCTCTCTGCATCCGGAGTCTTCGCCACTCGCCAGGGGCATTGAGGACAGATACTGGCTCAGAGCTGGAGCCCTGGATCCCTGTGATGTCACCGCAGCTGGGCGCTCCAGGAGCTGCGGCCACGCCATGCCCCCACCCCCTCCTTCTCTCTTTAACGCAGTCTTTTCTCCAGCTGTCCTTGCATGAGGTGCAGAGGATGGCAGTGCGTGGGTGCGCGCGCGCTCAGTGGCTTTAGTCGTGCCCGACTCTGTGCGACCCCGTGGACTGTAGGCCACCAGGCTCCTCTGTCCACGGGATTCTCCAGGCAAGGATGCTGGAGCGGGTTGCTGTGCCCTCCTCCAGGGGATCTCCCCGACCCAGGGATCGAGGCTGGCAGAGGAAAGGCAGTCGTATTTGGGAATTAACCTACCACACGCTGGGCTCTCTACAGGTTTCTCTCATCAGATCTTCGATTGTCCAGTGTTGTAAAGGTTCTTCCAGTTTCAGCTGAAGAAACCAGTAACAGGCCCAGTGTCACCCAGCCAGTAAGTGACAAAGTTGGGCTTGAACCCTGCCTCTGTGCCTTTTGTGGAGGTCATCTGCAAGAAACTCGGGCTCTGGGGCAGGGGCTGGGGGTGGCTCTGCGGGGACTAGGGGCTCTCTGTTAGTGTCAGTCACTCATTTAGTCACCCCAACTCTTTGAGACCCATGAACTGTAGCCTGCCAGGCTCCTCTGTCCATGGAATTCTCCAGGCAAGAATACTGGAGCGGGTAGCCATTCCCTTCTCCAGAGGACTTTCCCAATCCCAGGATCAAACCCGAGTCTCCTGCGTTGCAGGCAGATTCTTTACCAGCTGAGCCCCCAGAGGGGTGGGGAGGAGCCCTGAGGGGGCTGTAGACACAGCAGTGAGAGCCCAGGGGAGCAGGGCTCCTGAGCTTCTCTTCGGGTTTGCAGGCAAGGGCGCCATGCTCGCTGCTAAGTCGCTTCAGTCGTGTCCGACTCTGTGCAACCCATAGACGGCAGCCCACCAGGCTCTCTGTCCACGGAATTCTCCAGGCAAGAACACTGGGGTGGGTTGCCATTTCCTTCTCCAGGCGGTGCATTCATGAAGGAGCAAAAGGGCCGTGTTACTGTTCAATGAGCAAGGTTGCCGAGGGGGAATTGCTGTGTCCTCAGCAGCCCTCCCTGCCTTCCCGTAGCGGGGGTCTCAGGACTCAGGCAGGGCCCTGAGGGCGCCAGCAGAGCCACCCCGCAGGCTTGGGCAGCGCTGCCGGATGGGCAGGGCCCACAGAAAGGCAAGTTCCCAGACACACACTGAGCTCGCCTGGCCCAGGGTTAGGTCCCGGGGCGGGGAAGGGCAGAGAGCCCTACAGTCATGCCGCCGTGCTTGGAGAATCCCACTTTTGCCCTGCAGCAGCTGAATACAAAGAGAAAAGGCTTCCTCCTCCTTCTTTTCCGCTGACCCTCCTCCTCCTCTCTGCAATGCTGGTTGAGATGCCAGCCATTACGGGAGGAGGGGGCAGCCCCTTGCTCTTTCCATTTTACAAAGGCAGACCAAGCGGTCAAGAGCGCATTCCATTTTGTGTTGGGACCTCAGGGAAATCATACATTTCCTCTCTTACGTCCCCCAGCCCGAGGGCAGCATCTCAGGCGGCAGAGTTAGCGAGCGGTTTCCCTTGTGGCTAGAGCCCCTGCTTCCTGTTCGCAGGGTAGCGAGTTCTTCCTGGCAGTTAGCTATGCCTCAGTGACTGGAAGGTGAGCTTACGGCCAGGGAGTACATGCTGCTTGTTGGGTAGGGTGAGCGGGCTTTCCAGGGACAGAGTCCTGGGCATGGGGAGAGGACTGGAAGTGGGGTTCCTGGTACTAGAGAGTTTGGGGTCTGCGGGTGGGTGCTTGGTGCTGGAGATAAGCTGCCAGTCTGGTGGGGGAGGCAGACAAGTTTGGAAATGTGTGGACCATAAGCCAGGTGTGGGCAGGCTCTCTATGAGTGAGGGCTGGAGGATGCATTATTCTGCAGGAGATGGGACCAGGAGGTGTTTGATGGAACAGTGTGCCAGTAAGGCATCAAGGTGATGGTTAAGGGCACAGGCCGGCGGGCCAGCTAGCTCTGTGTTGAAACCCGAGTTCTGTTCCAACCCGCGGCACACAGTAGACGCCTGAGCTCGGTAGCGCTGATGCTGGAAAAGGCAGGAGAAACATTCTAGTTAGAAGGCACGGGCACGGGCACAGCCAGACCTACATGCTGCTTTGGCGGGATCCTACGATGATTAAAGGGTCCAGTGGCCAGGGACGGGGCAGGGCGGGGCGAGGAAAGGGGACTGCGGACCGGCCCTCTCGCTGTGGAGTGGGGTCTTCCTGTGGTTGGCGAAGGATTAGTTTTGAGTAGGGGTTCTAGGAGAAGACTGATCCATGGCTTCTGAATCCTTGTTGGCTGGCTACAAAAGACCCATTTGGGATGATACATAAAAATACAGAATCCAGAGTCTCACTGCTGAAGAGTCTGATTCAATAAGTGGGATAAAACCTCATATGTATCAAATGCCTTTTACTTGCTTGGTTTTATTCTATGTGCTTTACTTTTACAAACCTCATATAATCATTACAGCAATCCTTTTGAAGTAGGCACTGTTATTATCCCCATGTTCCAGGTGGAGAAAGTGAGGGTTAAGTAACTTGTTCAAGGCGGCACAGGAACCATCGCCAGGACTAGGATTTGAGCCCAGCCTGCCTGAAGCCACACTGCTCTCCTGTCTCTGATGTAGCCAGGGGAAATCTTATTTTATCGGGCACCACCCTCCCTCCGTGGCTCTAACAGGCTGCAGACTTGGGCGTGTGTGTGTGAGTCGCTCATTCGTGTCTGACTCTGTGTGGCCCCATGGACTGTAGCCCACCAGGCTCTTCTGCCCATGGAATTTTCCAGGCAGGAATGCTGGAGTGGAGTGCCAGTTCCTACTCCAGGGGGATCTCAAGGGTCAAACTCAAGTCTCTGGCATCTCTTGCATTGACAAGCAGTACTTTACCACTAGCACTACCTGGGAAGCCCCACAGATTTGAGACCCACTGGCATTAACTGTGAGTGTCCTTGCATTCAGAGATGGGGAAGGACAGAGGTGGTTCCATCAGGGAGGGCTTCCTGGAGGAGGTGGGCTTAAGGGTGTTAGGCTGGGGTGGAGGCGGAGAATTAGGGAGGAGGGCATTTTGGGGAGACGCAGAGCTTGAACAAAAGCCAGGGGAGGACAGAGATGCAGGCCAGTAAGGAAGAAGCCCCTGGGGAGGTGAGGCTAGATGCATAGAGTGAACTTGAATTTGAAAATCCAGAGAGATTTCTGTCCACATATAGCATGAGGAGGAGCCCGTGGGTTCTAGACTCTCAAGACCCCTTCTTTTCTAAAACCTCCCAGGCTCAGTGAGAATCTGTCCATGGTACAAAGACCAGTGCAAAACAGGAACACCCATCACTTCTTCTTAACCTCTTCACTAAAGACCCGTCAGTAAAGTTATCGGGAACCCCCTTGAGTCCAGAGGCTGTGGGACAGGACGGGAGGAGCCAAGGCTTCTACAGCAACCGGAGGGGACTCGCTCTCCTCTCTGCCCTGGACCAGGAAGCACCTGGTGGCCTGTGAACCCCCAGCAAGGATGAAAATAATAACACATACTGTAATAGCCATGCCAAGGAGGCAGCCTAGCAGAGTGGTTGGGACCCAGTCTTCAGAGACTGGAAGTTCTCATTCTGGCTCGGCCACTCACTAGCCATGCGACACGCTCCAGCGACTTTCCCCCTCTGAGCCTCAGCTTCCTCTGCTGCAAAATGGGAATTCGTAACCTGCTGGGGTTAAATGATGAACAGTGCTTATCATAAACCAAAGCCCTTACTATGACTTCTTGTTGCAGACTCTCTGGGTCACCCACCGAAGGATCCTCCTTACTCATTTCCTTTCTAACAAGAGCTTAACGTTGTGGAGGAATGTGGACACAGAAGGTGGCACCACCTCCACCCCCAAGCACTGAGCCAATCCCAGCCCTCCTACACCCTTTGCAACTGGTTAAAGTCATAGGCACCTCACACAGTTCTGGCCAATGAGAGGGAGTTCTCGAGGGGCCTGTGGAAA
This sequence comes from Oryx dammah, assembly GCF_014754425.2. Lineage (NCBI taxonomy): Eukaryota > Metazoa > Chordata > Mammalia > Artiodactyla > Bovidae > Oryx > Oryx dammah. The sequence goes on from NW_024070211.1 coordinate 1,679,056, forward strand.
ACATTTATGGCAACTAATAAAAAGAAGCACATGGGAAGAAAGGATACCTTTTCTTCCCAAGTCAGAGCTGAGTCTGCAGTTGATGGCTGGGTTCACTGCAGCCATTCTGCAGCCATGAGGGGTACTAGGTTAATAGGCTGAGGAGGGCAGCAAAGGAAAATAGATAAGGCTTGAGAGAGATAGAAAGGAAAGTGGACAAGGCCTGGGCAGCTGAATTAACCAGCCCTGGAATTCCCCTGGCTCAACTTTTCTTATGTGGGATAATAGGTTTTCCATATTGTTTTAGCCAACTTGAGGTTTCTTGTTACCACCTTGTAGGCCCTCCTGGTGGCTCAGACAGTAAAGAGTCTGCCTGCAGTGTGGGAGACGTGGGTTCGATCCCTGCCTCGGGAAGATCCCCTGGAGAAGAAGAGCAACCCCCTCCAGTATTCTTGCCTGGAGAATGCCATGGGCAGAGGAGCCTGGCGGGCTACAGTCCACAGGGTTGCAAAGAGTTGGACAAGACTGAGCAACACACACACGCACTTAGCACCCTGTGTTAAAAAATTAAAGTTTATTAAGCACCTGAGTGGCCCAGAGCAAGACATTATATACATATCATCTTACACTATCCTCACAATAATACCAGTAAAGCAAAATACATGACCCCTCTTGCCTTAGTCTGCTTGCTGTTGTTGTTCAGTTGCTCAGTCTTACTCTTTGTGACCCCATGACCACGGCACGCCAGGCCTCCCTGTCCATCACCAACTCCCAGAGTTCACCCAAACCCATGTCCATTGAGTCGGGGATGCCATCCAACCATCTCATCCTCTGTCGTCCCCTTCTCCTCCCACCTTCAATCTTTCCCAGCATCAGGGTCTTCTCCAATGAGTCAGTTATTCACATCAGGTGGCCAAAGTATTGGAGCTTCAGCTTCAGCGTCAGTCCTTGCAATGAATATTCAGGACGGATTTCCTTTAGGAGGGACTAGACTGTTTGGGCTGCCGTGAAATGCCACAGACTGGGTAACTTTAATAACAGACGTTTATTTTCTCACAGTCTGGAGGCTTGAAGACCAGAGTGCCGGTGTGGTCAGTTTCTGCTGAGGGCCCTCTTCGTGGCCGGTCGGCAGCACCTTCTCACTGTGTGCTCACATGCTCCCTCCTCAGTCTATGTTGGTGGGTGGAGAAAGAGAAAGAAATCTTTTCTTTGGTCTGCTCATCCCATTGGTTTAGGACCCAATGACCTCATTTAACCTTACTTCCTTAATTACCTGCTAAAACCCTTGTCTCCAAATATAGTCACACTGGATGTTAGGGCTTTAATGTATGAATTCCGGGGGACACAGTTCAGTCCATAGTCCTACTGTGCCTGCAAGAACATTTAGACTCACGGCGGTGGGGGGCAGGGAGTCACTGGCCCGAAGTCACAGCTTGCAAGGGGACAGAGCTCAGGTTTGAACGTAAAGCTGTCTGAATTCCAAGGTGTGTGTTGTCTGTACCAGTCAAGAGCCTCTGAGGTGAGAGTGTGCATGTATGTCTCTTGACCCATGAGTCACTCCACTCTGAGATACACTGGATTTGTCTATCTAGCTTCCTTATTTTTAAAATCAGCTTCAGTTCAGTTCCGTTCAGTTCAGTCGCTCAGTCGTGTCCGACTCTTTGCGACCCCATGAATCGCAGCACACCAGACCTCCCTGTCCATCACCAACTCCCGGAGTTCACTCAGACTCATGTCCATCGAGTCGGTGACGCCATCTAGCTATCTCATCCTCTGTCGTCCCCTTCTCCTCCTGCCCCCAATCCCTCCCAGCATCAGAGTCTTTTCCAATGAGTCAACTCTTCGCATGAGGTGGCCAAAGTACTGGAGTTTCAGCTTCAGCATCATTCCTTCCAAGGAAATCCCAGGGTTGATCTCCTTCAGAATGGACTGGTTGGATCTCCTTGCAGTCCCAGGGGCTCTCAAGAGTCTTCTCCAATACCACAGTTCAAACGCATCAATTCTTCGGCGCTCAGCCTTCTTCACAGTCCAACTCTCACATCCATACATGACCACTGGAAAAACCATAAGAGGTATAATTTACCTACCAAAACATTCACCAGCTTGAACCCTCCAGTGAGAACAATTCTGACAAATGTGTGCCGTTATGTAAACACCACCACAATCATAGAATAAATCCATCACACCCCCCACCACCGGGCCTAGGCCCAGGCAATCACTGATCTACTTTCAGATACCATGATTTGGCCTTTTCCAGAATTTCATAAAAACAGGACCATAGTTTGTGTCTCCTGGGTCTGGTGTCCTTCACCCAGCATTATGCTTTTGTGATTTATCCACGTGGTTCCATGTATCAACAGCGCATTCTTTTTTATTGCTGAGTAGCATTTTATCATAAGGATCCACCAGCTCTGGGTTTATCTGAGTATAAAAATAATGCCTTCCACCCGTGGATGCTGCAGAAAGCTCAGTCCCGCTAGCCCTGGATGTCCCTCTCCACCGAGTTCCTGTGGGGAATACACTATGCAGGCCGAGATGCCTGGGGCCGTGGGGTTTGAGCTGCTCTCCACCAGCGTGGCTGAGACTCTTAAGTCTAGGACACTCCAGGGAAGGGATCCCACCCTCCCCCCATCCCCAGTCCTCGCAGCCAGCATCTGAACATCTTCACAGATGGGCAGTTCTCCTTTTATCCGGTCCCAAGCCTTCCTGCTTCATTACCATGCTTCCTGCTGCTGATGAAATGGAAGCTTTGAAGTGAGAGGGGTGTTCGGTGCTGAAGGCAGGAGGAGAAGAGTGATAAAAAGACCCAGGAGTCCCTCCCCGCGTTCCTGGTTGTACAAAAAGCAGTTTCACAACGTACAGGTGCTGCTGGGACCCGCTCATCCCGCTCGCCCAGGGTCTGCTCACGTCAGAGTGCACACCCGCCTCTCGCCTGCCAGCGCACGCATTTCTTTGCCGAAGGGCTTTCTCTGCCTGCAGGGCCTGTTTTGCCCACTCCAGCCCTGTCTGCGTCTCCCCTCGGGCACAGTGACACTGAGTCACGGTCACGCGGGTCTGTTCACACCCGCTCCACAGAGTTCTCACGGGGGCCTGAGCCCTGGTTGTGCCCCCGTGGTGAACGTCCTGATAACATGCTTGGTCTGGCTTCTCCAGGGTCCTGGCTGTGGTCCCTGGGATTGCTCCCCTCCCCACCCCAGCCCCCAAATAAATCACATTCACGCAAATCCTTAGCCTGGTTCTGCTTCTGGAGACCAAGCATTGAGCACCTGGGGCTGCGAGGCTCTGGGCTGGATTCTCTCTGCTCCGTCCTTATCACCAGGGTCCCCTGACGTAGGACCCGGACCACCACCATCACCGTCATCATTACTTTGCAGGTGACATGACTGAGACCCCGAGAGGGTGACTGACTTGACCCGCGTCAAGTGGCCAACCCGGGTCTCCACCTCCCAGCACTACCCCGCCCCTGCCCTTCAGCCTCTGTATGCGTTTGAGAGACGCTCTCTGCCGTGGGCGCCCATAGACCAGGATGCTGTCCCAGCTCTGCCGCAGATGTGCTGTGTGACTTTAGGCAAGTCACTTGCCCGTTCTGGGCTCTACTTCTTCATTAGGGTCAGGAGGGCCAGAATTGCTTGATGCAAACCAGCCCTTCTAGCCCTGACACTCAGTAAAATCTAAGGCCGAAGAAGGTGATTTTTGGACAAAAGATGCCTACCCGTTTCACCCACTGGGAGTCAGTGTGTAGAGCCAGCCCTGACAGATGGTGAAGAGGGAAAGAGAAGGAGTCGGAAGGGTTCCGGGAAGTGGGGTGCGGGGTCACATGCAGCCCTAGAGGGACAATGGGGCTGGGGGACTGGGAGGGCAGGGCAGACTTCCCAGGGCAAAGGCAGGAGGGTCAGCCTGGACTTCTCTCTCCTGGCTGGAAGCGTCCTGGGGAGAGCCTGGGGCAGGGTCCCTTGGTTTGGTCCCTTGTGTGGGGTCCTCTGAGCAGAGGCTGCTCCACATCCTGTTTCCTGGAGGGCCCACTCTCCAGGGGTCACTTCCTCCCCTAAGGCTCAGAGCAGCACAGAGGGGAGAGTGGGGTGGATCACGCCTGCTAACATGGATTCTCCAGCCCTCCCGGAGGAGAGGCGCAGGGCCCCTGGTGGAGGCCAGGGCTCGGGCCCCTGCTTCTGGTACCAGATCATGCCTCCTGGACCGGAGCACTCCAGGGTGCTGGCTCTCTGCCAACCCCCTGATCACTGCCCCGCACCCCACCCCACTCCCTGCCTTGCGGAGGAGGGAAGACTTGGTAACTGGCCTGATTTCTGAACCTGAAGAAAGAAGCTCAGAGACATTAAAGGCCTTAACTATGGGCATAGGGCGAGAGCCTGGTTAGAGATCAGGCTTCCTGCTCCCTGGGCTACGGGCTGTGTCCCGAGGGTGGGGCCAGGAAGGATTTGAGGGCAGTGTCAGATGGGAGCTGCTTTAAACAGCAGAGAGCTCTGCAACCCGGAGCTTTCTAACAGCCTAGAGGGGTGTCATGGGGTGAAGGCTGGGAAGGAGTTTCAGGAGGGTAGGGATGTTGTAGACTTATGGCTGATTCACGCTGCCTGATGGCAGCAACCAGCACAACATCGTAAAGCAATTATCCTTGAATTAAAAAAAAAAAAAAAAAAGGCGGGGAAGGCTCTTCATTTGGCCAAATAGAGGCCAGAGGGTATTGGGCTTATCCTCAGCTGACAAGTACCAGATCTGTGAACAGCCACACAGCCAGGGCTTCGGATTTTAGACACCTAGAGACCTCCTGAAAGAGGAGAGTGAAAAAGTTGGCTTAAAGCTCAACATTCAGAAAACTAAGATCATGGCATCCAGTCCTATCACTTCATGGCAAATAGATGGGGAAACAGTGGCTGACTTTATTTTGGGGGGCTCCAAAATCACTGCAGATGGTGATTGCAGCCATGAAATTAAAAGACGCTTACTCCTTGGAAGGATAGTTATGACCAACTTAGAAAGCATATTAAAAAGCTGAGAAGTTACTTTGCCAACAAAGGTCCATCTAGTCAAGGCTATGGTTTTCCCAGTAGTCATGTGTGGATGTGAGAGTTGGACTATAAAGAAAGCTGAGCACCGAAGAATTGATGCTTTTGAACTGTGGTGTTGGAGAAGACTCTTGAGAGTCCCTTGGACTGCAAGGAGATCCAGCCAGTCCATCCTAAAGGAGATCAGTGCTGGGCATTTATTGGAAGGACAGATGTTGACGCTGAAACTCCAATACTTTGGCCATCCGTTGTGAAGAGCTGACTCATTGGAAAAGACCCTGATGCCGGGAGGGACTGGGGGCAGGAGGAGAAGGGGACGACAGAGGATGAGATGGTTGGATGGCGTCACCGACTCAATGGACGTGAGTTTGAGTGAACTCCAGGAGTTGGTGATGGGCAGGGAGGCCTGGCGTGCTGCAATTCATGGGGTCACAAAGAGTTGGACACGCCTGAGCGACGGAACTGAGAGACCTCGTAGGAAAAGTAAGGGAAGGGCATGGGCTCTAGAGCCAAACAGACCCGAATCCCAGCCTGACTCTGTCCGGGGTCTGGATGGGTGACCTTGAGAGTGACTGGCTAACCTCTCCAAGCCTTACAGGCTGCATGTAGAAAATGGAGCAGCGATGCCCACTCCTCAGACCTGTTGTTGAAACTGAGGGATACTGGGTAAGTAGGGTGACTCATGGTACCTGGTGGATGCTCCCAGGGATGAGTTTCTCAAGGAGAAATCCTTCATCCCATTGAGAGGTGGAGAGCCTCTGATGTACACGGGCCCCTCTTCCTCCCCTCCCGCCACATAACCGCGCGAGCTTGGGAGGGCTTGCCTCCTGTCCTGCGTGAGATGGGAGGAGCCCCCTGAGTCCCAGGAGAGGATTTGGAACATGTGGCAGTTCCCCAGAGAAATACTTTCTGATCCTGGGCAGCCACAAATACAGGGAAAGCTTTGGCAGCTACCCCCAGCGTGCTTGGAGCAGGGCATGGCAACCCCCTCCAGTATTCTTGCCTGGGGAATCCCATGGACAGAGGAGCCTGGCGGGGCTACAGTCCGTGGGGTGGGACACGACTATTATTTTTGTGTTCCCAGCCTGCAGGGGGCTTTGGGGGCTACCCTGAGGCTCCGGTAGCCACCAGCCATGACGGAAACGCAGCTACAGCGTTAGCCACGGAGATATGAAGGCCACGCCCACAGCTCCCTGAGCTCCTGTTGGATGTGGACACGTGAAGTCCATTGGGTCCTCTAATTCTTCTAGACTCCTTTGAGGTTGGCAGGCATTTTTCTTCCTCCCTTTCAGAGATGAGGAAGCAGAGCAGCTCGATGGCTTGTTGACGTGTGTTAGCCTCACAAGGGGGTGTTTCTCACCACGACTTTCTTCACTGCACCCACTGACACTGCTTCTCTGGGAAGATGTACTGCTTGACCCAAGCAGCTGACTTGTAAGTGAACTTCCAGGACCGGCCCTTCCATGGACTAAGGAGGCCATGAACTCTGGAGGCCTGCAGGATCGAAAGCCAGCAGAAATCCAATCAGCGCACACTTTCTCAAGGGTCCAAGCCATAGGGCAGGAGGGCCAGAGCTCAGGATGTTGCTTCTGCCCGGAAAAGTGCTTGCAGAGCTCCGAGCACGTGCCCAGAGACGGTGGGCAAGAACGCTGGGTCTCGGATAGGGTTTCGCCCCAGCTGATTACTGCCTTGCCCCATCGCCTCATCTCTGCTCACAAACTCACTGATGGGGTCTGCTCTGTTAGGGGCTTCCCAGGCGGTGCTCATGGTGAAGAGCCCACCTGCCAATGCAGGAGGTGTCACAGATGTGGGTTCGATCCCTCGGGTTGGGAAGATTCCCTGGAGGAGGGCAACCCACTCCAGTGTTCTTGCCTGGAGAATCCCACGGACAGAGGAGCCTGGCGGGCTACAGTCCATGGGGCCTCAAAGAGTCAGACACAACTGAGCGACTTAGCATGCACATGCGCACTTTTTTCATCTGCTTGAATTTGCACAATGCTTGACATATGATTGAAAATCTTAGCCCTCTCTCATCGTCACTCAAGCTGAGAATTCCCTCCATTCGGAGCAATGACCCTGTGCGTGGAAGGGCGCCTGTCTTGGTCGGGGGCGGGTGGCACCTGTGCTTTTCAAAGCAGCATCTAATATGCCTGTTGTCGTCAAAGGATATCCCACAGCAAACCAAGCTTCTTGGCGGGTGGAGAAGACATTAGCAGTCTGAGTTTGAACCTCCTGGGGGTTGGACGGAGAGGTTCTGAGTTCAGTGAGTTACGTAGAGAGGCAGGGCTTGGGGCCGGGGAGCCTCCCCTCCAGGGCTGCGGGCCGGTGGGGCGTGAAGGTTCCGCACTGGGATGCCTGTCTTCTGTGTTAGCAGCTCTCATTGGTTGGTGCTTTTGTGATCATGGAGATTTCAATCAGCTGTGACAGACACAACCTTGAAGTGTGAGGTTGTTGGGAAAGAGAAGAGGGGGAGGCAGACGGGGAGAGAGGAGACACGGAGACGGGAAGGAGAGGGTCAGCAGGATGCTTCCTGGATGTCTGGTGTGCCAGCCGTCCGTCCATTTCTTGCTGACCTGCCGTAGGTCAAAGACGCTCCAGTCAGGTCAAGCCTGACTTATGCCCAAGCCATCGTATCACTCCCTTAATAACTCTTTGTGAGCAAGCTGTATTTCCTCCTCTTTATAGGCAAGGAAGTGGAACCTTAGAGGGGTGTCTTGGCCGCCAAAGGAGAACTCGGGTTTCCGCCCCACGTCTGACTTCATGGGTTCAAATCCCCGCCCCACCTCTTACTGGCATGTGGCATCAGGCAAGCTGTGTGACCTCGTGTTGCTTGACATCCTCATCTGTGAAATGGGGACGAGACTACAAACTCACTGGGGGCGGTGTGAGCATTAAGTGGGTTAATGTGTGTGAAACCCATGGAAGCGTGCCAGGCGCATATTAAATTCTGAACAAGCATTAGCGGTTATTTGGTTATTGTCATTCTGTGTGTGTAGCTCATCCAGTACCACTTGGAGTGTCCTTTTCCTCTCTCCTTCTCCCTAGTTCCCCCTTTCTGACAGCTCCCTCTCCCTTTTAAAGTTAAGCCCTGGTGTCAGCTTCTCCAGCCAGCCAGAGATGTGGGCACCTCCCCGCCTCCCAGACCTGTCTGTGGTACTCAGGCCCCTCAGAGCAGGCGGAGCAGTGTGGGTGATGGGGGCCGAGATGTGGAGTCCCCCGCTCCCGCCCTTCTCTCTGAGCATCTGAGGGCATAAGTTAGATAACCGTGACACCTGTTTTAAATTAGCCTTCAGAAGCCTCCGACAGCTGAGAAATTATTTAACAGGGAAAGAATTGAGTACATGAATAAATATTAATATTAAATCACTGCTTCTCTAGATTTAAAGGGAAGGAAGAGAGACTCGCCAAGAAATGGAGACAGCAAGTCTCTAATAGATGCTCCCGAATGTGGTTTGGAGAAGTGAGACATGGGAGTCGGGAGCAGCAGGCTGTTGGGTCCCTCTTCCTGGCTGAGCAAGGCGGGGTCTCCACCCGTTGGGGGACGGGCAGGGGGCAGGGACTGAGGGCAACTCAACAGTAGTTCTTTGAACTCCAGCCTCCCCTGGCCAAGATCCTGAAGGGGCCAAGGGGCAGCCGGAGGGCAGCCAAGCATCTCATCACCCCCTGGGGCGTGGCTGGGTGGTGGAGGTCACACTGTGATTCATGCATCTGGCCCGATTGCTTCTGGGAACCCATTCCTCCATGTGAAAATATTAAAATATCTCCTTTATGACCACACTGTATAAAAGCAAATACAAGTCAGGCTGGAATCAAGATTGTACATTCATTATTGTTACATTCCCCCCCCTGCCCCCGCCACCCACAACGATGGTAGAAGGAATCCACAAGAGAACAGCTTCTGCGTCCCGGGCACCGTGCCTGCTGGTGCAGATGGATGAATCGGTTTGCTCTGCCGGGGCTGGGGGTGCTGCTGCTTGACCTGGGGACGCCAGGACTGCTGAGGAGTGGCCATCCTGGGGTGAGGGTCCCCTGGGGAGGGCATGTGAATCTTAGGGTTGTGTGAATTTGCGAGCTGGGACCTCATCTTTCAGGCCAGATCAAATATCATATTAAGGACTAATAATAAATTAATAGCAGGAATAGTGATGACAGTAGCAAGTGGCTCACTCGTCTCCAGCGGCCCTGGCATCCTGGGTGCCCTGGATCTGCCCGTGGCGCTGCAGGCTCAGGGCCCTGGCATTTCTCTCCCTCCTCCTGGAGCCCTCTTCTCCAGCACCCCCTTGCCTCACTTCCTGTCCTCTTGGAGGGCCTCCGCTGTGAGGTCCTTCCCCCCAGTGGGGCCCTTCCTGACCTTTCTATCTAAACAGCCCCTCCCACCTTTTCACTCTTGTCTCCTTACCCTGCTGGGTTCTCTCCATGGCTTTAGCACTAATATCACCTTATGTGATGAATGTAAAGATATGATACAATATATGTGTGCTCAGTTGCTCCGTCGTGTCTGACTCCCTGAAACCCCGTGGACTGTAGCCCACCAGGCTCCTCTGCCCATGAAATTCTCCAGGCAGGAGTACTGGAGTGGAGTGCCATTTCCTTCTCCAGGGGATCTTCCCGACCCAGGGATTGAACCCGGGCCTCCTGCAGGGCAGGCAGCCGCTCTACTCTCTGAGCTACTAGGGCAGCCCCCCGATGGAATACGCACTGTATATAATATATGCTGGCTATATGTGCATGGCTGTGGTCCCCTAGACCAGGGGTCCCCAGCCTCTGGGCTCTGAGGCCTAATGATCTGAGGTGGTCCTGACGTAATAACAGAAATAAAATGTACAATGAACGTAACGCGCTCGAATGCACTTAATCATCCCAAAACCATTCCCTCCCCAACTCTCCGTGGAAAACTTGTCTTCCACGAAACCGGCTCCTGGTGCCCGCGGTTGGGGAGCACCGCCTCCACGAGGGCGAGGTCTGCGTCTACTCGCCCCTGTGTCCTTAGCGTGGAGGACAGTGCCTGGCGTCCAGCCTGTGCTCACGAAGTATCTGTTGCATGGACAAGCCGGTGAGTGGGTGGGACATTTCCGGCACACGGAAGGTACAGCCGTCGTGGTACCTGGTGCGCTGGCCTCAGTCCTCACCACTCCGCAGCAGAAGGTATCACCTCGCCAGGGATGCGAGGTCTGGAAAGACGGACACGCGTGCCCCCGAGTCATGCAGCTGGTGGGTGGACAGCGGCCCTCGATAGAGCAAGGTGCGCAAGGGCCCAGGTGTGAACCGAGGAGGGGTCTGGAAGGTGCAGGCAGGGAGGCTGTGAGGCACAGGGCTGGCTTCGTTTCCCTTTCTGGGTCAAGTCCAGTCCTCGGCTCCTGGGTGCTCTGGAGCCTTCCAGGCTGTCCTGTGGGAGGTGACCGGGAGTCAGGGGCCATGATGGACATGCCTGCCCCCCTACAACCTGCGTGGATGTCCCGCCCTCCTGGCCTCAGTCTCCTGACCTGGGATTCGGGGGCTCAGGGTTCCCCTCTGTCGAAGCTCCTCACAAGGGAAGGGGAAGTACCTTCCTCATCTCTGCCTCTTCCTCCCGATCCCTGGCCCCAGGGCTGGTGGACCTTCCATCATCAGCCAAGCATGTTCTGCACCATCCAGCACCTTCCGGCATTTCTGAAGCCCCATCCTACATATGACGGAGAGCATGCTGCTCCAGCGAACACCAAACAGAGGCCCAGCTCCTTGTCTGAGTGTGGTGGCGACGTTGATGTGACGGGGCTTTTAATTAGAGGCCTGAGTGCACTCCCCCAAAGGCTGTTTTGGCCCAGGATGTTCCGTCTGGAGCAGCCCAGACTCTGCGTGTGGTGATGACAAGGTCCTTTGGGTCGTGCTTCCTATCAGATGGGTGAGGTGGGAATCTCTCAGAAGGCAGGGGCAGCCAGTGACCCAGCCTCCATCCCCAGCTCCTGAGGTCCTGCCATGGCCTGGAAAGGGGCCCTCCACCCAGATGGGACAGAATGTCAGCTTGTTCTCTCTTGAATTTGTCCTCCAAGTATGGGCAGGGCAGCGGGGGAGGCCTTCAGAAGTCACTGACCACCCCCCACCTCACCCAGGGGCACGTCTGGGTCAGCATTGTGGTTGGGCCCCCTGGACTGGGTGCTCGGCCAGGCCACTTCCAGGCCAGTGTGAAGGCCTCTGGTAAGCACACTGCAAACCCAGCGTTGTCATGAGGCCAGACAGAGCTGGGTGATGGCTCCCATTCATTTGGCGTCGGGTGAGCTCCCTTATAAGTAAGGAAGGTGGGTTCCGAGAAGTTGAGAAACTCGCCCAAACTCTCCCAGCTAGAAAGTTCCAGAACTGGACTGAGATGCAGGCCTGTGGACATCTGCCCTACACCAGCAGCCCGTTTGATATCCTGTACGTCAGATCTGAACCCTTTCCGATGGGGACAAAGCCTTGAGGTCTGGCAGGACACTCTTCTTTCCCACAGAAACCGGAAGGCTTGCCACGATCTCCAGAAGGTATCTCTCGAGGGTAACTCGATGCTGCTTTTCCTGAAGCTGTGGCCTCGGTCCCACCTGCCTGTTGAAGGCCATCAGAGAACCCCAGCCCTTTCCCTCAGAGCAGGTCGGAGCGGGAACGAGGTAACTAGGTGACTCAGAGGACTGAAGCTCATGAGATGAAAGGCTGCGTCTGTCTTGGTTGTCACTGTTGCATGAACGGATGGATGCTCGGACGGATGAAAATGAGACTCATCCCCGAGCTCCGTTCTCTCACCCCCCCACCCGGCCAGCCGTGCCCTTGGTTACTGCCAGGGCGGGTCAAGCAGCACAAATGGGCGGGACTGGGGCCGCTTTGACAAATGGGGTGGAGGCCTTTGCAGCGGGCAGAACGGCCTGCGGGCTCCACCTCTGCGTCCTCCACCTCTGCGTCCTTGCGCTCGGCCTGTGCTCCGGGCCCCTGCGCCCTCGTCTCTTGTTCCCCTGATGAGTCACTTCAGTCCCCGTGATGGGCCCGCCATCCCTGCCCTCATCCTGCAGACACGATGCCACCCTTCCTCACCTGCTGCAAACAGGAGGCCCGAGCACTACAGGAATCCACCCCCTCCCTCCCCAGCCAGGCTGCGCTCGCCGCCTTAATATCTTTTTTCCTAATAGAATGACCTGAACCCTGGGCTGAAAGCAGCCTCAGAGACCTCTCTGGGTAATTGCCCTGAGGCATGATCTCACCTTACACTCAGGGTCGGAACCTGCTAGCTGGTCTGAGGACGCTGCTGGGGTGGGGGATGGAGAGCTGGGCCGGGAGCCACACGGCCGGGCGCTTGCGCACTCTTGCTCTCGGAGATTCCACTCCCCATTGATAATAAAAGAAAAGGGCTTCATTCCGTGAACTTTGAGGTGCCATCCCTCGCTGCAATTTGGGAATTCCCCCTTCCCCACTGAGAAAACCCTGTGAGAGCAGGCCACATCTGTGAACTGGCAAATTTCACGTCAAGTTATACCTCCACATAGCTGGCAAAAAATGAATGCGCTTGAGTGAGACATCTATCAGTCAAAAGAATATGCTATGGGCAATGAGAATCTTGTGCGTATGGTACCCATGGGTGGGAGATCAGAGATCAGCCTGGAAGACCAGAACAAGCCCGATGATGCAGGGCCTTGGGCAGCGTTCAGATCTCACAAGCTATGAGATAACTATCACTGTGTAATAACCAATCTCAAACTTGGTGGCTTAAAACAATCACTTACCCTCAAAACCGTGGCCCTGTGGCTGGCTGAAGGTAGGCTGACCTGGGTTGGGCTCGGTGAGGCAGTTCTCTTTAAGCTGGGGGTCCGGCCGGCCTTGGCTCCGGGTTGCGGGCTGAGTTCAACTCTGTCTCACACGGGTTCACTCCTGGGTCCCTGCTGAGGCAGCCGCAGCTCCAGAGGAAAGCTCTTCTCTGCATGCAGAGTGCAATGCAGAAACCCAAGGGGCAAGTGCCGCTGGACGAGCCCCTCTCAAGCTTCTGCTGTTATCTGTCACCCCACTGGCCAAAACCAGTCACGTGACCGTGACCTGGGGGGTGGGGTGGGGAGGTAGGTTCTGCCACAGGGAAAGGGAGAAAGGGTGGGTGTTTGCTGAACCGCAGTCCAAGTGATCACAGGCTACTTTGGTGGAACGGTTAAGAGTCAGGCCTACGTCAGTTCACCTTCTGTTACTCATCAACCATGTGACTTTGGGCAAGTAACTTTCCCTCTCTGTGTCTTAGATTTGTCATCTGAAAAGCAGGTACCAACAGACACAGCCTGTCCAGTTACATTAGGTCGGGCTTGCCCGGGATGCGCACCACGGGATCAGTCTGTTTCCAAGGCGCTGAGGGGTACTCCAGGTTTTTTGCCATCACCCTGGATTCCTCGCCCCCATCTTCCCCTCCTCTGGACCAAGCCACTGCCCCCCCCTTCCTGGGGCTGCTACTCTCTTCAAATATTTGGAAACATCCCTGAAGTCCCCAGCCTTTGGTCATGGTTCAGCCAGGCTACACGGATTTAGTTTCTTTAATCTTTCCTTGTAAATTAATCCTTCTGAACCTTTAATCATTTTCCTCAAATGAGATTCAAATGAGACTCGTCTCTGGGCTCCTATCGTACCCAGGTGGCAGTCTAGTGACAGGCTGACATGACGACAAGGTTCTGGTCCTCTGGGGAGGGCACGGCAGGCCGCCCTCGAGACAAGGAGATCGGGTGCCGGGAACTTGACCCTAGACCAGAAGCCAGCCCAAGTTGCTGTTGCCCTGCCCACAGGAGGAAGGGCCGTCTACCTGAGCGGTCTTGCAGGGGGAGGTGGTTGAACACACGCAAGCTCCCTCTCCCAGCCCCTTTGTGGCAACTGGTCACCCCTTTACTCCTGATGTGGATGTGCGTCCTGCCTCGTTCGCAGTGTGGGTGATCCTCCATCTTAAATTCTTAGAGATTATAGCCCCTCCCTTTGTAGAATTCCAAAGCCTGGTGTGGTCCCGGATCTCTGGCTCACCCCTGCAGAAAAAAGTGAGGCATCTCCACAGACGGGAAAATAGGTGGGGTGGACAGACCCATCTGTGGGCCTCACCCGTGACCCCGGACATGCAGAAATGCAGGGATGCTCCCACCCTCTGATAGCCTCGGGGATGCAGTTTTAGGGCTGGCTGCTCATTTCTACACACCTTCTAGGAAACGCTCTCCCCCACTGTGGGAGACCCGGGTTCGATCCCTGGGTTGGGAAGATCCCCTGGAGAAGGAAGTGGCAATCCACTCCAGGACTATTGCCTGGAAAATCCCATGGACAGAGGAGCCTGGTAGTCTACAGCCCACGGGGTCACAAACAGTCGGACACGACTGAGTGACTTCACTTCACTTCACTTCACTTCACTTCACTATCGCATAGAGCTCGCTGTAAGAGGAGCGCATCACAGTGCCTGCTAGCGCCTCTGCGAGTACCAGGCACAGGACAAGGGCTTGGCACACATTTCCTGCAGTTAGAGTTGCCGCTGCTCCTGAAAGGTGAGCCATTTCCGGCCTCTGCGCCTCAGATTCTCCGGCTGGAAGACAGGTGTGCGGCTACGTGTCTGTGTGTCTCCCGAGGGTTGTTGTGAGAATCAGGCGAAATAAAGTGGGTGAAAGCACTTTTTGCAAAACAGCGAAGCGTTACCCATTTGGAAAGATGGTTAGAGAGATAGCAGGGTAAATGTGCTGGCAATGAGGTGAGTGATGAGCTGTGACGTTTAAAGGAGAGTTTCAGGGCTCCCCGGAAGCCTCGTATCCCCGTCCCCAAACTTGCTGTATTGGAACCTCTCGAAGCTCTCTGTGCTCCACCTGGGAGACCGATTTGCTGGAAATCGGCTTGGGGAAGGCAGAGCTATCAGGGGCAGGGCATGAACGGAGTGGGGCTTGCAAGTCTTCCCTCAGCAGAGAGTTGCCAGAGGAGTGGCAAATGGACTGCAGGGCCTCAGTCTCTCTCTGGCTTTCTCTCTCTGCATCATTCCCGCCCCACCTTAGAACTCCCGGGGAACAAGACAGATGCCATCTGCCTCAAAGCCGAGTACTTGGAAGTCATCCTCCACCTCTCTGCTCACTCTCTGAGGCCTTGTAAAGACCCCTCCCCTCTATCACTTGGAGCTGCCCCCTGCCGTCCCCCTCCTTAGGTGTGGAGCCCAATATCTCTCCCCCTGAATGTCTTCAGTAGCATCCTAGCCAGACCCGTTTCTTCCTTCTTGTCTTCTCAGAATCTGTTCCCAGAGTAGCAACTACTGGGGTCTTTAAAAAATATTAACCCAGCGGACTCCCTGGCAGTCCAGTAGTTAAGATTCCACACTGTCAATGCAGGGAGCGTGGGTTTGATTGCTGGGTGGGGAACTGAGATCCCCCTTGCTGCACACTGCGTCCAAAAGATGAAAAATATCCTTCATGACTCAGATGGTAAAGAATCTTTCTGCAATACAGGAGGCCTGGGTTCGATCCCTGCGTTGAGAAGATCCCCTGGAGGAGGGCATGGCAACCCACTCCAGGATTCTTGCCTAGAGAATTCCCTGGGCAGAGGAGCTTGGCGGGCTACAGTCCATGGGGTCAAAGAGTCAGACACGACTGGGCGACTAACACTCACTACTTTCATATATATATTAATCTAATCCTTCCTCAAATCTCTTGGTAGCTTTCTTTTGCTTACAGAAAAAAGTCAACATCCCCTGAAGTAGCTACTATTATTATTCTCTTTTAAAAATTGAAGCGTAGTTGATTTATAATAGTGTGTTAGTTTCAGGTATCAGATATTTTTTATAGATTATGCACTATGATTCCATTCTACAGATGAAGACATTGAGGCTCAGTCCCGGTAAGTACCTCTGGCCCTAGGTTCCCCAGCTCAGAAGTGTCAGGACTGGGATCATGACCCCAGCAGCCTGGGCTCACCCACCCCTCCAGCCTCCTCTTGGGCTACTGGTCTTCTCTCTGTCCCTCTGATTGAGCAGGCTCCATATCATCTCAGGGCCTTTGCATATGCCCTTCCCACCACCTAGAATGCTCTTCTCTCCTCTCCCTGCCTTCCGGCCTCCACCTAAGGCCATCTGGGCAACTCCTGCCCTTCCTCCAGATCTCCACAGCCCTCCTCAGCTGAGCCTAGGGTCTGTACACTCCCAGCCTCCTCCTCTTCTTCACTGCATGGATCCTAATTGCAACCATCTTCTCTCTAATGACTCTTTGCTGAATGTCTGCCTCTCCCAAAAGAGCAACATCAAGATGGCAAGGGCTGTGTCTCAGCATGAGGTGTTATAACAAAATACCACAGACATCCATTTCTCACAGTTCTGGAGGCTTGACATCCAAGACCAAGGTGCCAACAGGTTTGATGCCCAGCAAGGCCCCTCTTCCTGGCTCTCATTCAGTCACTTTCTCACCGTACGCCCACACGGCAGTGAGAGAGAGAGGGAGAGAGAGAGGGAGAGAGCTGGTCTTTTGCTTCTTAGGAGGGCACTGACCCCATCTGGGAGGCCTCAGCCTCACGTGTGTGTGCTGAGTCGCTTCAGTCGTGTCTGACTCTTTGTGACCCCGTGGACTGTAGCGCACCAGGCTCCTCTGTCTGTGGGATTTTCCAGGCAAGAAGACTGGAGTGGGTTGCCATTCCCTTCTCCAGGGATCTTCCTGACCCAGGGATTGAACCCTGGTCTCCTGTGGCTCCTGCCTTGCAGGCGGATTCTTTAGGGCTCAGCCACCAGGGAGCCACCCACCCTCACAACCTCATCTAACCTAATGACTTTCCAAAGACCTACCTCCAAATATGATATGTTAGGGGGTTAGAGCTTCAACATATGGATTTGAGGGTTCGCAAGAATTTAATTCAGAATAGGGGATGTATATCTTGCTCTGCTCTGGATCAGTGATTCCAAGCACAGTTCTTGGCACTAAGCAGGGGCTCAGAACACTTGAGGAAGGAAGGAAGGAAGGAATGGAGGAAGGTGGGAAGGAGACAGGGAGAGAGGGAATGAGGGAAGAGTAAGGGGTTATGGTGCTCCTTGGACGTTGAATCGGGAGGTCCCACCTGGATTTGAGGGGAACCCACTCCAGTGCTCTTGCCTGGAAGGTCCCATGGACGGAGGAGCCTGGTAGGCTGCAGTCCATGGGGTCGCTAAGAGTCGGACATGACTGAGAGACCTCACTTTCACTTTTCACCTTCATGCATTGGAGAAGGAAATGGCAACCCACTCCAGTATTCTTGCCTGGAGAATCCCAGGGACGGGGGAGCCTGGTGGGCTGCCGTCTATGGGGTCGCACAGAGTCGGACACAACTGAAGCGACTTAGCAGCAGCAGCAGCTAGAAACCCAGTCATGTCTCGAAAAGTTTCTGTGACACCAGAGAGAACTGGATGAATCACCATTTAGTAAAGACTACTTTTTATTAAGAGTGACCTAAGCGTTGGCAAAGTTGTGACTGGCTACGATACTTTCAACTTTTCTCGAAACATAAAAATAAATTTAAAAGAAAGAGGAAGCAAAAGTCATGTTGAACTGCTCTGATCTCCCAAGCAAGAAATATCCCCTTGGGATTAGATCCCTGCTATGAAATATTGCCCCATGATTAGATCTCAAGCCATGAAATATACCCATGAATTTAGATCCCCACCTTGGAAATGCAGTTTGCTGATTAGATCGCCCCCATGAAATATGGTCTTTGGGTTAGCGCATGCCGGTAAAATATGGCCTTTGATTAGATCACTGCAGAGAAGGCTGAGTCGCTGGCTGGGAGTGGGGACTTTCGTGCAGTCCTCACGGGGTAGAATATAAATATGTGCAGAAGAAGTGGAAGCAGCGGAGTTAAATTCATAGTGGTGACGTTTTGGAGCCTGGACTTCCTCGGAGGTTGTCAGCGGGAGGGGTGGGGACGGGGACAGGGCCAGGCTTGGAGACCCACCTCTGAGCCGGCTGCACCCCAGGTGGCGACGGGGGTGGAGGGGACAGCTGGTGAGCAGGGCTTCCTACGTGCCGGGTGCCAGGCTCAGTCCTCAATGCCAGTCAGCTCTCTCAGTTCCCAGGAGGGAGGTGACATTATTACCGTTCCTGTTTACCGCTGGGGACGGAGGCGCAGAAAAGTGAACTCACAAGCCCAAGGACACAGAGCTGGAACCTGTCAGAGCTGGGGTTTGAGCCTGGGGCATCTCCCCCTCAAGACTGACCCTAGCCTTTGATGGGGCAAACCGCTGCCAGTCCTGGACTCACCTGTAAGTGAGGGGCCATGTGACCCCCATGGGCTAGTCCTGCTGCAGGGTTGAGAGGAGAGGACCCTGCAAGACGCAGAGATGAGCTGGGTCATCCCGGCTCGCTTCTAGGTGAAGATCAGAACCAGAGTGCGAGGTCAGAGTCCAGAGAGACATGAGGTCCAGCTGGGTTCATCCCGCAGTTTAACCAGAGCTGGGCAGTGCCAGGGCCAGGCCTAACAGCAAGGCCTTCTAACTTTGAGGCAACCATCTCCTACTAAAAGACTTCCCTGGTGGCTCAGACGGTAAAGCGTCTGCCTACAATGCAGGAGACCCAGATTCGATACCTGGGTTGGGAAGGTCGTCTGGAGAAGGAAATGGCACTAACTCTGTAAGTCTCTCTCTCTGTCTCTCTCTGAAAGGAGCAGAAAGCTAAATTTGGAGGCTGAGATCATTCAGCAAGATGGTCTAGAGTCTCCCTTCAGAGGGTGGGGAGGGCAGGCAGACCTGGGTTGACGCCCAGCTCACAGCTGGTAGCCATGTGACTGGGCACTCTCGGCCCCAGGCCTCTCACAGCCCAGCCTCTGCAGGGCATTGCCCTTGAAGACCACCAGCTAACCCCAGGCCATGCCTCCCCAAAGGCTGGCCTATCTGATGGCCCCTTGATGGATGCAAGGACCTTGTGCTCAGGCCTCAATTCAGAGCAATGCTGAAGGCTTGTTTCCGCTCCCGAGGCCCAGCGGGGTCTGGCCGAGGCGCATGGCCCGGCTGCCCTCTGCCTGCCCCTCCTGCCTCCCTCCACGGGTGCCGGCTCTGACACCCCAAGAAGTTGCCCTGCGCATTACTTTCTGTCTCCCGGTCCGGTCCCCAGAGCCCAACCTACTGCAGACCCCGGTCCTCACCTCTGCTCCTAGCTTCCTTACAGCACGGGGGTGTGAGTGCATGGACCCCTGGGCTGCTGGAGGCAGGTGTGCGGGGCTGCGTGTGTGCTTGGCCAGGTCCTGGTGCACAGGCAGTGTCCGGTTACCGCTCATCAGAATCCCGGAGGGGCACTGCCCAGCTGACGGCCTTCCCAAGGAGCAATTCTCTTGGCCTCCCTCCGTCTGTCTGCTCCGTGGCACCGGTAAGCCTGTCCTGTGGGTTGTGGTGATGTCCGTCTGTCCCGGGCAGTGAGGGGTCCCTGCAGGTCAGAGCGGTTCTCATCAAATGTGGGTTTGGGCCCATCTTTCTTCCCTGGCACGGGTGAGTGCCGAGGGAGGGAGCTGAGGGCACGTCCTTATCTCGCTGGAGCCAGCTGAGCGGCCAGCTCTTATCGGGGCTTTGTGAGCTTGTAAAACATGGCCAGCTATCATGCCATCTCCCCGGGGTGAGGGTGCTCCAGCTGGGCCTTATCATGGGGTGACCTCTGCCTGTGATGGAGGGGAGAGCAGGGTCATCCTGGGCGGATGGCAGCCAAGTCCAGTGGGAAGCTGGGGTGGGGGCATCAGAGTGGACCACAATGTCCCTTCTCTCCTCTCTTCCCTGCAGAGGGATTTCAGACTGGGATGGCCTTCAGAGGTTCCAGGCCCACAAGGAGGAAATTCTAGGGGTAGGGGAAGAAAAGGAAGGTTGCGTCTCCCTCAGGGACCCGCTTGATTCGCTCATTCCCTGTTAAGCGCTCACTGGGTGCCAGGCTCTGGTCAGTGTGCTGAGTTCAGAGCGAAGTCTCCGACTGCTGGTTCTGCCTCTCGTGGTTTCTAGCTGTGTGACCTCAGACCAGTCACCCGTCCGCCCTGAGCCTCGGGCGTCCAATGGGAAAACAGTTCCCATCCCCCAGGTTGTTCTCAGGGCCCCTGGAGACAGTGGATGTGAAAGAACTGCCTTACAAACCGCGAGGTCCTGCGCCCCATGCCCACAGGAAGCGGGGCTGGAGCAGTCAGCCTGGGGGCAGATGGCACCCCTGGAAGAACAGCAGAGAGGGCTGAGGGCAGTCCCAGAGTCAGAGCAGGACTCTGCTGGCGCCTCCTGAGGACTCTGGGGAGGACCTGGGGTAGGGTGGAGATGGGGTTCCAGGTGAGGGGAGTGGCGTCCGCAGTCGGGGGCGGCCTGAGCCAGCGGGCCTGTGGCGGCCTGTCTGGCCGGGGAGCGGGGCCCTCGGGCTCTGATTCCTCCTCCATTTGGACGCTTTTGTGCTGAGTCCCGCACTCCTCTCTGTCTCCCTGAGAGCCTCTCTTGAACTTGGCATCTGTGTGGGGCTCCATCTGCTCCCCGCCTCCCGTGTCCTGGGGCTCGGATCTGTTTGCGACCTGGGTAGCTGCTCTTAGGGCCGTAGGTAGTTCCGGCTCCCTCGGCGGGTCTTGGAGATGGAGCGGGGGCTGGTGCGGCGAGGACAGAAGGCCTGGGCTGGATCGGGCACGTGGCGCCCGCCTCTCTGAGAGGCAGCGAGCAGCTCCCCTTCCTCCCCCGGCCCCCGCGCCGCCCCCTTCTCCCTCTGCTGTGTCTCTCCCCTCCACTGGGTTTCATGGCAGAAGAGCCCAGCCATTTCCAGCACTCACTTTGAAACGAAACACTCTTGACTTGCCCTTTGGCTCGCTCACTTACAGGCTGAGAATTCTCAGCTCGGGCTCCGGGAGCTCATTCGCCACCTCCGGGAGATGAGGATAGCCCCGGCTGCCTGGCGCTTCCGCCAGTGCAGAGGAGCTGGGCGCCTGCCATGCCGCCCGCCATGCCGCCCCGCCTGGGGTGGACACACACGGCCTGAGCACAGCTCTGGGCTGGGCCTCAGGAGGTTGCGTCCTGATTCCCCAGGGCGTGTGAGTTAGCCTCTGTCTGTGCCTCAGTTTCCATGTCGGCACGATGGGAGCAAGGCCTGCCTCACAGCGTTGACGGGAGGAATCGGCGAATGTTTGCGTCTGTGCAGCGCGTGGAGCCCTTCCTGACGCAGGCAGCCCTGCTGACGCCAGCTCATCACGGTCATCGCCGTTATCGCCATCACCAGCATCCTTAGTATCCGTCCAGGTGCACTGCCTCGCGGCTGCCCTGGGACCACAGGACCACAGACGGAGGCCACCACCTGACCAGCAGCGGGGCACGCGGAGGACCAGTGAGTCCAGTGCCCAGCCAGGACCATGCCTGTCAGTCAGGGCTTGAATCAGCGTGTGTGGTGGGGGGTGGGGATGACTTAGGCTGGGGATCAGAAGAGCTGGGTTTGCGTTTCTCCCCTTGCTATGTCTGAGTAGACTCTGGCTGGTTACTTTGGTGCCAGATTCCAGTAAACCTTCAATTTTTGCCTACTTTTGCCAGAGAATCGGAATAATCTCCTTCCTAAAGCATTTGTGAAAATGAAGTGGGAAGATAAACTTGATTATTTTTTTTGAAAAATGAAATGCAGATGGATTCAATTCACTCATTTAATACTGATCTGTCTATGAAGCGTGTTCTGAGGGGGGGCACTGTCCTGGAGCCGGGCACCCCAGTCCTCACAGAACCTTCACTCTGCAACGGTTCCCAACTTTTCTGGCACCAGGGACAATTTTCATGGAAGACAATTTTTCCAGGGACCAGAGGGTAGGGGATGGTTTGGGGCTGATTCAAGCCCATGACATTCATTGTGCACTTTATTTCTATTATTATTATATCAGCGTTATCTCAGATCATCAAGCATTATTAGATCCCAGAGGCTGGGGACCCTTGCTCTAGGGGAACAAACTCCCCAAGTTCATGGGGTTGAGATAAGTGTTCATCACAGGAGGGGCAGAGGGCTGTGTCTGTGAGGAGGTGACTTTTGACGTGGCAGCTGAATGAAGTGGTGATAAGCCTGCAGACGTGGGCAGGGGGATGGCAGGCAGAGGAAAGTGAAGGTGAAGTCGCTCAGTCGTGTCCGACTCTGTGACCCCATGTTCTGTACCCACCAGGCTCCTCCATCCATGGGATTTTTCAGGCAAGAATACTGGAGTGGGTTGCTGTTTCTTCTCCAGGGGGTCATCCTGACCCAGGGATGGAGCCTGGGTCTCCCACACGGCAGGCAGGCTCTAGGTAGGGGAGCAGGGGTCTGCTTGGGTGGGGTGCGGAATGCAGAGGGAGCTGTGATCAGAGAGCAGCCACTGTGGGCCTCGTGGGCCAACCTCGGGGTCTGGAATCTGCTCCAAGGGTGGTGGGAACCATGGTGGGGTCTGGGTAGGGGAAGGGTGTGATCCGGCAAGATGTTTGTCTGTTTCACTCGTGCGGTATAGAAATGTTCATTAGCCTACAGTGGGACAAGCCGAAGGAAAAGGAGTTTTCCTGTGTGTGTGTTTGTGTAGGTTATTTGTGGGGTTATATGTGTGTAGGTTATAAGTGCTGGGCTTTAGAAGATGATCAGGACTCAGAAATGGATTGCAGAAGTGGCCTCTGAGACTTCTTTCGACCCACAGACTCTGCTTTGATGAACAAGCAGTCATGCGGCTTGTCTTCCCAGTCCCCGGACCATAGACGCATTTAAGGGAACAGGAGGAGTTTAGGGTGACGCTGGATGTGAAAGATGCTGTTCCGAACGGGGCAGCAGGGAAGCCACGGGGATTTCTGCAGAGTGAGAGGCCTGTTTCCGGTGGGGGGAGGAGAAAGCAGGCACGTGTACTGAATTAATACAAAGCAGTGAGCGCTAACGCGTTCTGAGCACCTACTATGCGCAGGCTCCGTGCTAACCACTTTACATGAGCTCCATCTTTCGGCTGTTACACTCCCCGTATTAGTTTTCCGGGGCTGCCCTAACTACCCGGGTGGCTAAAAACAACAGGAATTTATTCTCTCACAGCTTCGAAGGCGAGAAGTCTGACATCAAGGTGTCAGCGGGGCCAGGCCCCCCCCAAAGCCTCCGGAGAAGAACCTTTCTTTGTCTCGTATAACTTCTGGCAGCTGTCAGCCATCCTCGGGGCCCCTTGGCTTACAGACCCGTCACTCCAACCTCCACTGTCATCACAGCCGCTTGGCATTCCCCATGTGGGCGTCTGTCTCCAGCTCTTCTCTCCTTACGAGGACGTCTCATCTTAACTAATTGCACCGTCCTATTTCCAAATAAGATCTCATGCCCTGATGTTCCAGGTGGCCGTGAATGTGGAGGGCTTTCTTAAACCCAGTATGCCCACTCTTCTGAGGGTAGGCAGCCGGAAAGGGAGGAGCCTGAGTTCCACCCCAAGAGCGTCCTCGTGGAGGTTCACTCCCGTTCTGTGCCGCCCAACTGCCTCCCGTGGAGAGCCTGGAGCATCAGCTCTCAAAGAGGTGCAAGGCGGCCTGGGGCACTGCCTCCTTAGGTGGACGGGCGAGGCTGGACTGAGCCGTGGTGGGAGATCAGACGAGACAGAGTTGGAATGAGGGTCCATGAGCCGCGCCTTCTCCATTGTGAACCTGCTGCGAAGCCCTTTCCTCTAAGTCCTCCAAGCGCTCATCCCATTAGGACATCAGCCCTTGCTCAGAGCCGCCTCAGCCCTGGTGCTTGTCTCTCCCTGGAACCAATGCCATTCTCTCTGCACCTTCTCTTCTTTGACAGTAAGTCTTATTCTCCTCAGTGCTTAGCTTTGACTTCCTACAGGCCAGGCATCCTGCTTCACTCTTCTCTGTTTCCAGTGCCCTACACGGAATATCGTAGACGCGCTGTAAATGCATTCATCCCACAAATAGCTATCCTACGCGATTCTGCGCTGGAAACTGGAAATGTAGCCTGGAATGAGAGGCCGTCTGGTAGGGCAACAGACAGACACACAGATGGGTCATGGGGGAAGGGCAGGGGATCATGGGAGCCCAGAGGCAGAGAAGGCTGTCACCCCAGGGCGTGACGGGTGAGGGGGTGCAGTGATGGAAAGGAGGGGGAAGGTCCCTGTGCCTGGATCAAGCAGCAGGTGCAAAGCCCCGTGGGCAGGAGCGAGAGCTCAGAGGTTTGCAGAGCTGCAGGCAGCTGGGTGGGGCCCAGGCTGTGTCCAGAGAGCAGCAGGAAGGGGCAGGGTTAATGGGGGGATCCCAGTGAGGGAGCTGGGATACCCTCCCCCTCCTTGCAACGGACACATCAGGGTGGGAGGAGGCACACAAGAGTTTTAAACAAGGGACTGAGTGTGGTGGAAAGCTATTCCTGGTAGCAGGATGGAGCGAGGCTGGAGGCAGGGAGGCAGGAAGGAGGCCAGGCTGTGATCTAGTGGGCTGAATGGATTTGCTGGTGGCCAAGGGGAAAAGGCGGAACATGCTGGATGAACTGAATTCCATGCTGACCTGCAGGACTTAAGGCAACCTCAGTGCAAGCAGGAAGAGCTGTGACTTGGGGAACTTCTGAGTCCTTGCTGAGTGTGAAAGAGGGTCCTTCCTGCGGGGGGCAGGGATGTGAGGTGCAGGGGAACGGAAGGGAAGCGGTCTCTCTCTGCCACCGCTTAGTGACGGAGCTGGGCTGCCCGTTCCTGCAGGCGGTAGGTTCCCACCTGTGGTCAGAAGCCCCCAGATGACAGGGCCGGCCTGTCTGCAGAATCCACACACACCGCGCGACCAAGAGGTTACCAGCCGATACTCGCAGATGCCAGCAAGAGAGCCCAGCCCCTGCTTCACAGCCAAAGCTCAGCAGGGGGTTCCGAGAGTCCTGTAGGTGCCACCCGAAACCTCCCATGGCCGGCATGTATTTTAAAAATTTTTTAAACAAACTATTTGGCTGTGTCGGGCCTTGAGTAGAGGCACATGGATCTTTGCTGGGTCATGCGGGATCTTTTGCTGTGGCGTAGAGACGCCCTAGTTGTGGCGTGCAGGCTCCAGAGCGCACAGGCTTAGGTAGCTGCTGCGTGCAGACGTAGTTGCCCCTGGGCATGTGGGGTCTTACTTCCCCGACCAGGACTGAACCCACATCCCCTGAACTGCAAGGCAGGTTTTCAACTACTGGACCACCAGGGAAGTCGCAGGGCCAACATATGTCGACCGCTCCCTGTTTCCTCGATTCTGCGGCTCTATGCTTTCTCTTATCTGAATCGCATCACGGCCCCCTGAGGGGGCAGTCATACCCATTTGTCAGATGCAGAAACTGAGGCTCCAACAGAGGAAGTGACCTGCCCAAGGTCACACATCTAGGGAGCAGCAGAGCTGGGACTCGAATACTTGCTCTCCCGACTCCCAGGCCCACACCTGTGCCTCCAACCCCTGGAAGATGCCCTTTACTTAGACTGCTGATCTCTCCAGAAGATAACCTTCTCCTTAAGCAGCAGAAGCAGGTGGGAAAGCGCCCCACGCCCCCGTCCAAACGAGTGAAGGAAGGAAGACTGAGGGGCCGGCTTCCTCTCTGTCCCTGGCTTCCCATTACCAAGCATATATTTTTTCTAATCGGCCTCTCTGCTGATGGTTATCTGGCTTCGCGAGAGAGCGAAAGAGACTTTGTGTCAAATGCTGAAAAATGACTTTTCAGGGAGCCTCTCTGTCTCCTGAAAGAAGGTGACGTGCTCGGAGCATACAAATCACTCAGCGCTTGGGCTCCTCGAGGCGAGGAACAAGTGTGTTTAGATTGCTAAAACCACTTCTGTCCCTTCCCAAGGTCACAGGTAGGCAACCCTGCTTTGTCAGCACCTGGAGGGCGGCAGGGCCCAGAGGGGAGAGCTGAGATGGCCCTGGACAGTGGGTCTAGGGGGGTGGGGGCCCCAGGCGGGGCCCCTGGAGGCAAGGGTGTGGCACTGTAGGAGGCTGGCCTGGGATTCCAGGTCGCCGTCTGCCCAGAGCGAGCTGTGTGACTGCGAAGTTTCTCAGCCTTTCTAGACCTTCGGATCCCCCTGTATATACCCCGCAAGCTCTGTGGTTAGCTTTGCCATGCATCCGGGCGGATGTTCTAATAACTGGTACTCAGTTCAGTTCAGTCCACTTCAGTCGCTCAGTCATGTCTGACTCTCTGTGACCCCATGGACTGCAGCACTCCAGGCTTCCCTGTCCATCGCCAACTCCCGGAGCTTGCTCAGACTCATGTCCATTGCGTCGGGGATGCCATCCAGCCATCTCCTCCTCTGTCGTCCCCTTCTCCTCCTGCCCTCAGTCTTTCCCAGCATCAGGGTCTTTTTCGATCAGTCAGTTCTTCACATCAGGTGCCCAAAGGACTGGAGCTTCAGCTTCAGCCTCAGCCCTTCCAGTCCTTTCCCACAGTTTCCACACAGTCAAAGGCTTTGGCACAGTCAGTAAAGCAGAAGTAGATGTTTTTCTGGAACTCTCTTGCTTTTTCTATGACCCAACGGATGTTGGCAATTTGATCTCTGGTTTCTCTTCTTTTTCTAAATCCAGCTTGAACATCTGCAAGTTCATGGTTCATGTACTGTTGAAGCCTGGCTTGGAGAATTTTGAGCATTACTTTGCTAGCGTGTGAGATGAGTGCAATTGTGTGGTAGTTTGAGCATTCTTTGGCATTGCCGTTTTTTGGGATTGGAAGGTAAAGTGACTTTTCCAGTCCTGTGGCCACTGCTGAGTTTTCCAAATTTGCTGGCATATTGAGTGCAGCACTTTCACAGCATCATCTTTTAGGATTTGAAATAGCTCCACTGGAATTCCATCACCTCCACTAGCTTTGTTCGTAGTGATGCTTCTTAAGGCCCAATCGACTTCTCATTCCAGAATGTCTGGCTCTAGGTGAGTGATCACACCATCGTGATTATCTGGGTGGTGAAGATCTTTCTTGTACAGTTCTTCCGTGTATCCTTGCCACCTCTTCTTAATATCTTCTGCTTCTGTTAGGTCCGTCCGTACCATTTCTGTCCTTTATTGAGCCCATCTTTGCCTGAAATGTTCGCTTGGTATCTCTAATTTTCTTGAAGAGATCTCTAGTCTTTCCCATTCTATTGTTTGCCTCTATTTCTTTGCACTGATCACTGGTACTGGAGCTCAACAATTCCCAGGGGCCAAATTTACTCAGCATCCACTGGGTGTAGGGAAGAGAATGGATTCCGGGACACACCAGAGAGGGCTTGGATTCAGGCTCTGGGCCGGGTTCCAGTCCTGGTCCTACCACGTAAGCAGTGTGACCCTGGGTTTGTGTCTCTCCCTCTCTGAACCTGTTTCCTCATCTGTCAACTGGGGGAATAATCAAGACACCTCACCAGGGGGCTGCGGCAAAGCAGAGGGTTTGGAATGTCACCTGGCACGTTCTCAGTGTCGATGCTGCCACGGTGGCTGCTTCTTAGCTGTGCTGACTGTGCGGGTCTCCTGACCTCTCCAAGCCTTGCTTTCTTTGTGAAAAAGGGGATAAGGATTTAAAAATGCAAAGTACTTAAAACACTCGACACATGTTAGGATCTCTGCAGCTGTTCAGTCACCCAGTCCTGTCTGACTCTTTTCAACCCCAGGTGCTGCAGCACATGAGGCCTCCCTGTCCTTCACCATCTCCCAGAGCTCACCCAAACTCATGTCCGTCGAGTCGGTGATGCCATCCCACCATTTCATCCTCAGTCATCCTCTTCTCTTCCTGCCTTCAATCTTTCCCAGCTTCAGGGCCTTTTCCAATGAGTTGGCTCTTCACATCAGATGGCCAAAGGATCGAAGCTTCAGCGTCCGTCCTTCCAGTGAGTATTCAGCGTTGATTTCCTTTAGGATGGACTGGTTGGATCTCCTTGCCGTCCAAGGGCCTCTCAAGAGTCTTCCAGCACCATAGTTCGAATGCATCAATTCTTCGGCGCTCAGCCTTCTTTATAGTCTCACATCCATACATGACTACTGGAAAAACCATAACTTTGATTAGAAGGACCTTTGTCAACAAAGTGATGTTTCTGTTTTTTAATACTCTGTCTAGGTTTGTCATAGTATTTTTCCAAGGAGCAAGTGTCTTTTAAATTCATGGCTGCAGTCACCATCTGCAGTGATTTTGGAGCCCAAGAAAATAAAGTCTGACACTGTTTCCATTAGGGTCTTAATCACGCATAGATGTTATTCTGACTCTTTACAGAAAAATAGTTTGTTTTTACAATTATTTTTCATTGAAGTAGAGTTGATTTGCAATGCTGTGTTAGTTTCTGCTATACATCAACACAATTCAGACATATAGATATTTGTTGTTTAGTCGCTAAGTCCTGTCCAACTTTTTGCAACCCCCATGGACTGAGGCACATCAGGCTTCCCTGTTCTTCACTGTCTCCTGGGGTTTGCTCAGATTCGTGTCCATTGAGTCAATGATGCTATCTAACATATATACACCCTTTAAAAAGAATTGGGAGTTGGGACTGATATACATACACTATTCATACTGTGTATAAAATAGATAACTGATGAGAACCTAGCATAGAGCACAGGGAGCTGTACTCAGTGCTTTTGAACTGTGGTGTTGGAGAAGACTCCTGAGAGTCCCTTGGACGGCAAGGAGATCCAACCAGTCCATCCTAAAGGAGATCAGTCCTGGGTGTTCATTGGAAGGACTGATGTTGACGCTGAAACTCCAATACTTTGGCCACCTCATATGAAGAGCTGACTCACTGGAAAAGACCCTGATGCTGGCAAAGATTGAAGGTGGGAGGAGAAGGGGACGACAGAGGATGAGATGGCTGGATTGCATCGCTGACTCAATGGACATGAGTTTGAGAAAGCTGTAGGAGATGGTGATGGACAGGGAGGCCTGGCGTGCTGCACTCCATGGGGTCACAAAGAGTCGGATGTGACTGAGCAACTGAACAACAACAAAAAATAAATACATAGGTAAAGAAAAAAAATTCTTTTCCATTGTGGTTCATCGCAGGATTAAAATGTCAGTGTTTATGTGTAGGTGATACTTGGTGATCCTTCAAACACTTACCATGAGGAAATGGCGAGTAGATCTGTCTCGGTATCAACAATGGACTGAGGAGAAATTCCTATTTCCCAAGTGCCCGTGATGAAGGTCCACTCGGTGGCAGAGGCTCGAGAGAACAAGGGTCCTGTGGAGCTCAGGGCTCCGGGAGGATGCCCAGAGCAGGCCCTAGGAGACAGCACATGCCTGGGCCCAGATGCCAGCTCCAATGCCCCCAGGGCAGAGGTCCTGCCTGCCCTGTTTCCTGGAATGCCAGTGGGGTGGGCCACCCAGGCAGAGGGGGGTGGCCTCCAGAGCAACAGGCGAGAGAGCAGGAACCAGGCTCTCAGCTCTGGAGGCATCCATCACTGGTCACCCCCGTTTTTACTTTCCTGGCTAAAAAGTCACAGAGAAACCACATAGCTGAGCCTTAAAAAACACAGGCGAATTTGTGATGCTGGATGAGGTCTGCCAGGCCTGTCTTCATGCAGTAGCAAAACAAACAGCCCTCCTGAGCGAGGAAACACTCTAAAATTAGGGAGCAGGCAGGCAGAATAAGATGCCCAGGATCAGAAGAGAGAGCAGAGTATTAAAGTATGAGTCCAAGAACGGGCGCCAGGCAGGACAGGGTCTGGGCGTCACTTGACAGCTGGGTGGCCCTGGGTCCGCTGCCTCTCGCCTGGCCCCACTTAACTCCTTGGGTGCTTCGGGGACCTAATGAAATCACGGAGGAAAAGATTTGCTATTTGCCAGGAAGCAGCGTGAAGTGATGATAGGAGGGCGTCTCCCCACCCCCTCTGCCCAGATGCCCGCTGCAGCAGGAGCCTGGGACGGTGACAGGGGGTCAGGGGGACAGTGAGGGAGTGCCTCTCGATCGGTCCCCTCTTCCATCAGCCTCACCCCTCCACAGGGGGCCCTGGATTGAGGCCGGGATGCCCTGTTGAATGGACCAGGTACAGGGCCGGTGTAGCGGGAGAACTCAGAGAGGAGCACCTTGGAGAGAAGAGAAGCCTGGTCCAGGCGGAGAGTCCCGGGGGCCGAGCAGAGACGGAGGCGTCAGGCGCGAGCCGACAGCTCGGGGGCAGAGTGGCAGATGGACGATACGAGTGGAAGATGGGCGGCCCGGCGTTGAGGAGGGGGCCCAGCAGCGGCTCTCTTGGGGCGCGTGTTGCCTCAGCTGTGGGAAGGAGGGACGCCAGGCCCCGTGCGGATGCTCTGAGTCTCCAAGCTTGTAAATGAAGTAAAACCTATGTCCCGACACAGCAAACATTTTTATCCACGACTGAAGATGCACACCCATGTGAGTGCGTGTGTGCGTGCCAAGTCGCTTCCGTCGTGTCCGACTCTTTGCAACCCTATGGACCGTAGCCCGCCAGGCTCCTCTGTCCCTGGGATCCTCCAGGAAAGGGCACTGCAGTGGGTCGCCACGCCCTCCTTCAGGGATCTTCCACACCCCAGGGCTGACCCTGCATCTCTTACGTCCCCTGCATGGGCAGGCGGGTTCCTTAACCCTAGTGCCACCTGGGAAGCCCACACTGGTGTATCAAACAGATAAAAGAGAGCTTCTCTGGTTAGAGTCGGTTTGAGACCCACACCCCATTTATGAGATGCCCCCAAGTCTGCTCCTGCCACTTACCTGCCAGGTGATAGGTTCGAATTATTTGACCTATTTGAGCCTCGGTTTCATCATCTGTAAAATGAGGATAATGCTAGAACTTGGTGAAGATTAAGACAAAAGACGTGCCTGACACAGAGTAAAACCCACATATGTCCCCATTACAACGGTGCTTATTATGGGACTCCCTCATGCTCAGGCCCCCCGCTTAGATCCCTTGGAGACATCTGCCAGAGGGCTCATCACGCAGAGCGTCCTCTGAAGTTCTCACCTCCTGGACCCGGTGAGTCCCTGGGTCGCTTGCCTGGAGATGCTGCCTTTGCTTGATGGGAGCAGTGCCCCATGCCACCGTCCCCGTGGTTGTGGTGACAGACCCCAGAGGGAGCGGGCGGCAGCCCCCTGCTCCTCTCCTCTGTGCCCCAGGTCGCCTCCTCCACTCCCTCACCGCAGGCAGTCACAGCCACAGCGATACCAACTTTATTTAATCAGCTCCATTGTCTGCGCCACGCCGGGTAATCTCAGCTAGGAACACATGTTAACAGACGGGCAAAGTTTTATCAGGAGCCGGCCTCCCTCCCTGCTCGGTCAGATAAGATGCTTACGCTTCCTGGGCTCATGCTTGGACAGCGGATCCCGTGGGAACTGACCCCCAGCTAACTGCGTCATCAGCTGCGGGAGGACAGGCCGGCAGGTGAGGACAGTCCTCGGGAGCCCCCCAGACCCGGGTGAGGCCCCTCAGGGACTCTGCTGCTTCCCCTCCTGCCCAGGGGCCCCTCGCGACCCCATCACCTGTAGGGCAGGGGGAAGGCGCGCCTCGGTTCTAGATTCAAAGCCCATCTCCGCCTCTTCCTAATCGTGGGTGTGTGCAGAGTGTCACGTCCCTTTTCTGGGTCTTGGTCAGCTTGTTATAACGTAAAAGATCTATCTGCTTCCCAGACAAAGTGAGGTTAAGTGGGATTATGAGCATGAATTTTCTGGAACCTAGTAAGTAAACAGTTTTCCCCCTTTCCTTCTTACCTGCATTAATTTTCTAGAGCTGGTCTATCCAAGTGGCTTAAAACAGCGGATGTTTGTTCTCTGCAGTTCTGAAGGCGGGAAGTCCAGGATCAAAGTGTTGTCGGGGCTGTGCTCCCTCTGAAGACTCTAGGGAAGCGTCCCCCCAGCCTCTTCCAGCTTCTGG
>NW_024070211.1:1710739-1729942 GCF_014754425.2 Oryx dammah
TCCCGCCAGCCTCTTCCAGCTTCTGGCGCTCACCAGCCACCCTGAGCCTCCTTGGCTTGCCGAGGCCTCCCTCCGGCCCCTGCTTCGTCCGCACCGGACTTCCTTCCTCTGTGTCTCTGCGTCCTAGCTTCCCTCTCCTTCTAAGAACACCCGCCATGTTGTGTCTAGACCCATCCTCGTCTTAACTTGATTGCGCCTGTAGAGACCCTCTTTCTAAAGAAGGTCACAGGTCCTAGGGATGAGGACTTTAGCATGTCTTTTGGGGAGAAGCGGTTCACCCCAAGCACCACCCCTTGGCCAAGCCCTAAGTCAGGCGGTGAAAACTCTCCTTGTCCTCGGAAGCAGCCTGTGTCACTAAGCTCACCTGCTCAGAGGTGCACGTGCCTCGATCTCATACCTTATCATTGACTCCAGGAGGGGTGTGCAGTCAGTGGGTAACCCCTTCTCTCCCCTGCTGCTTCAGCCTGTTCTAAGCCGAGGACGGGTGTGTAAATAGATAACAGCGTTTACATGAGATGGACGGCCATGTCGGAGAGATGTGCCTTATGGAAGGGAAGACGCAGTGCCCTTTTCACACTGGGGAGAAGCAAAATCAGGTGCGCTCTCAAGGGACGAGTTGCTGAGCCTGGAAGGACGCAGAGGATGAGAAGGGCCTTCTGGGCAGAGGGGACAGACAGGGCAATGGGCTGGAGGAAGGGGTGCTCTTAGGTGTCCCGGGTGGGTGGGCAGCCCTGGGAGGTGGGGTTGAGCCTGAGTGTGTGCTGGGGGGATGGAGCCCTTAGGAGACGCGGCTCGAAGGGCAGCTGGAAGGGACCCCTGGAAGGACTGGCTAAGGAGCACAGATCTTCAGGCACTGGGGAGCTAGAGAAGGTTGTTTCATTCAGTTCAGTCGCTCAGTCGTGTCTGACTCTTTGTGACCCCATGGACTGCAGACCTCCAGGCTTCCCTGTCCATCACCAACCCCCGGAGCCTATTCAAACTCGTGTCCATGGAGTCAGTGATGCCATCCAACCATCTCATCCTCTGTCATCCCCTTTTCCTCCTGCCTTCAATCTTTCTCAGCATCACAGTCTTTTCAAATGAGTCAGTTCTTCGTATCCAGTACTCCAAAGTATTGGAGTTTCAGCTTCAGCATCAGTCCGTCCAGTGAATATTCAGGACTGATTTCCTTTAGGATGGACTGGTTGGATCTCCTTGCAGTCCAAGGGACTCTCAAGAGTCTTCTCCAACACCACAGTTCAAAAGCATCAATTCTTCTACATTCAACTTTCTTTATAGTCCAACTCTCACATCCATACATGACCACTGGAAAAACCATAGCCTTGACTAGACAGACCTTTGCTGACAAAGTAATGTCTCTGCTATTTAATATGCTATCTAGGTTGGTCATAGATTTTCTTCCAAGGAGCAAGAGTCTTTTAATTTCATGGCTGCAGTCACCATCTGCACTGATTTTGGAGCCCCAAAAAATAAAGTCTGTCACTGTTTCCACTGTTTCCCCACCTATCTGCCATGAAGTTATGGGACCAGATGCCATGATCTTAATTTTCTGATTGTTGAGTTTAAAGCCAACTTTTTCACTCTCCTCTTTCACTTTCATCAAGAGGGTCTTTAGTTCCTCTTTGCTTTCTGCCATAACAGTGGTGCCATCTGCATATCTGAGGTTATTGATATTTCTCCCAGCAATCTTGATTCCAGCTTGTGCTTCTTCCAGCCCAGTATTTCTCATGATGTACTCTGCATAGAAGTCAAATAAGCAGGGTGACAGTATACAGCCTTGACGTACTCCTTTTCCTATTTGGAACCAGTCTGTTGTTCCATGTCCAGTTCTAACTGTTGCTTCTTGACCTGCATGCAGATTTCTCAGGAGACAGGTCAGGTGGTCTGGTATGCCCATCTCTTTAAGAATGTTCCAAGTTTGTTGTGATCCACACAGTCAAAGGCCTTGGTGTAGTTAAAAAAAAAAGCAGAAGTAGATGTTTTTCTGGAAATTGTTGTGGAGCAGAGGAAATGGTAGAATGAGAACTGCGGCTCAGAGGGCTAATCCAGCAACAAGGACATTTTAAGGATTTTGCTGAAGGAAAGAGAAGGCATTTCCATGCAGGCACACAATTGTTGCAGGAATTTTCAAGAGCTAGAGAAGTTTGTCAATTAGAAATTTCCTGGTGAGGTCTTCAGCCTAGCTGGATGGACAGCAGCCATTTTGACTCAGCCTTGCGATCCCGATTCCCTCTTCGTGTTGACGGTGGGCCTGAGACGTGGCCCAGGATATCCAGGGTCTAGGACTCAGATGTGCTCCCTCAAGGAGATAGCCAGGCCGCTCCTACCCCTGGGACCTGGCCCCTTCTCCTCTGATCGAGGCCCGAGATTCTGCCTGTTTCCACTCGCAGCTGCTCCTCCACCCCACTCCCAAGATTTTAACTTTTAAAAGTTGAAAAGCTTTCCTGTTAGAACCTCCTAGAAATCACCAGCAAGAGGGCTCCAAAAGGCCCAGGCATCCATTTCTGTGAACTGTAAGTAAGTGGAATCGTTTATTTCTGTCCTCCAGTTTTGATTAAACCCACCTGCAAATGAGCCAGATGTTAAATCCATGAGCTTAAATCTCTGTCCCTCCGTGACCCCTCCCTCCCTCCTCTCAGCCCAAGAGTGGTCAATTTAGTCCAGGAGAGCACTGACCAGCTGGAAAATCCCATTCCGGGCCTGCCTAGCTCATTTCCCACTGCTGAGTGCCCTGCTGACAACAACTCCCCTTTTACCTCTATTTACAGTCTGGAAAGTACACGAGATTTCCATCATGTGCTTTCCTAATGTCGATTTTCCCATGATGAGACTAAGGCTGTGAACACCCACGTTTCCATGATCCTGTTATAAATCTCCAGGTACTCCCAGTAGCTGAGTGGCACCACCTCATGCCCCAGGGTGCGTGGGGCTGGCAGGGGAGGATGGCCCAAGGCCAGTGCCAGGAGCCAGAGCTCATAGGTGTTGCCTTTATTGTTCATGGAGTGACCACTTTCATTAATTTCAGGTGGCCCTTCTCCATGCCTAAATGACTTTATCATGTCTGATTGGAGCTGTCGCACCTGCTAGACTACTGTGAAGCCAAAAAGCAGATAAACACCAACCATGGCCCCCAGGGAGGTGGAGAGCGTGGCTCCCCAAGCCCTCACCTTCCAGGGAGAGGCCCCTTGGGCCTGATCCGCTGGACCTCCTGGGCTGGACCCTGGAAGAGGGACACGTTTCCTGGTGCTCTAAGGGACTCCAGAGAACTTCAGAAGGAACGGGATGTGCGTGTCCAGGGGTGTGGCAGTGGGACTCGGAAGCCCGAGAGCTTCTGGGTGGGTTGGTGGTGGGCTTTCTCTGCAGGACGTCGGATGTCAGTCACTGGAGGAGTTTTGCGGTCAATCCAGTTTAACTAGGAGGCCTCCAGCAGTGAGCTGGCCTGGGTCTCTTCCTCTGCCTCTCACCCTCAGTAAGTAGCTGCTGGGTGAGTGAGTGAATGAATAAACGTGTAGTGTTTGAATACCCTTCAGTCTGACCCAAAGGAGATGTCTTCCCTTAAAGTGAAGCCACAAAGTCTATATGAAAGGGGACAAGTCTGGGGGTCACAATCCCATCTCTCCCGAATTTAACCCTTTCTAAGCCTGGGATTGGCAAAACTAAAGGGCCCGATAGTTTTGCAGGCCGAAAGGTAAAATCAAAGATATTATCTGGATGCTTATATGGCCATTTAAAATGTAATCCTTTCAAAATATAAAAATGCTTCTTCTATAAAAATGCCTGCAGCCGTGGTTCAGCAGGCACTGCTCCTGGTTTCTTTAACTGCCGATCGTGACCAACACTTGTCCTGGCGGTGACTGGAGCCAGTCCATGCACCAGAGGTAAGGTGTCTGGCACCAATCAGCACATGGTGACGACCCAATCCTAAAAGCCACGTGGCGTGGAAGGCTTCTCAGGTGTCAGGCACTGCTCTGCGAATATGGACTCCTTGGACCCTATGGAGTCAGTGGGTTCTATCATGACCTCTGTCTTACAGAAGAGGAAGCTGAGGCTCAGAGTGGTGCTTACACTTGCCCAAGGCAGAGCTGGAATCTGAACCCAGGTAGCTGAGCTCCAGAGTATGCGCTCTTCACTGCCGTAGTCAACTTCTCTAGGAGTCCTTGTTGCTACTATTGAACTATTGAATCACCCTCCAGCCTCCTAAAGACCTCTCAAGTGAGCCAGCGCGTGAATCCCCTTCAATCAATGAATGGCACACAAGCTCCTGTTTGTCTCTGGCATGTAGAGTTTCTTTCGTTGGAAAACTGACTGCCTGCCTGAGTTACAGCTGCTTGGGGCTGTTGGTTTGACATCTCCAAGCACAGGCTCAGGGGAGAGGCTGGGAAGGGAAGGAGGCCTGGGGATGGTTGAGCCAAGGAGGAGAGGCATCCAGCATGGAACGCACGTGCATGCGAGCCAAGCCGCTCGGTCGTGTCCGACTCTTTGTGACCCTATGGACCATAGCCTGCCAGGCTCCTCCGGCCGTGGGACTCTCCATGTGTGAGTATTGGAGTGGGTTACCATGCCCTCCTCCAGGGGATCTTCCTGACTCAGGGGTGGAACCCGTGTCTCTTCCGCCTTCTGCATTAGCAAGCGGGTTCTTTCCCGCTGGCACCACCTGGGAAACCCGCCAGTATAAAGACACGCAGGCGAAGTAGTCCGTGTCTGATCGCCTTTGGAGCCCGAACTGGCTTCTCAAGTCCTGAAAGGAAAAATGATGGGATACGGGGGTGAGGTGGGGGCAAGGACAGAAACTAGAGGGAACTCTTTTAAAAACTGGAATTCCCATCTAATTCGTGGCCTGGTTTCATCTTGGAAGCAGGAGAATGGACAGAGTGACCTCTCAGGGCTGCATGCTGCCTCCCCGTTGAGCTGGGGAGTGTATGACCCACCGAGGGAACTACTTCTTAGGGGCAAATGTTCTGTTTACAGTTCGGTGTTCAAAACCCACTTTTAAATAATTTTTAAAAAATAGACTGAGGTTGGAGATAGAAGATCTGAGAGGATTTACAAAAGTTCTCATCATCTGGGCTAGTCTGAAAAAGTTTTAGCTTATCATGATGTTGGTGCTATGGAATGAATGTTCTGTCTTCCCCAAAATTCAAATGTTGCCATGTAACCTACAGGGTGATGGTGTTAGAGGGTGGCACTTTGGGGAGGTCATTAGTTCATGAGGATGGAGCCCTCGTGAATGGGAGTAACACCCTAATAAAAGAGACCCAGAAGAGCTCCCTCACCCTTTCAAGGACAAAGAGAGCAGATGTCTGTTTATGAAGCTGGATGAGGGCCCTCACTAGTCACTGAATGTGTCAGTATCTTGAACCTCCCAGGCTCCAGAACCGTGAAAAATAAATTTCTGTTGCCTATAAGCCATTCGGTCTATGATGTTCTTTTATAGCAGCCTGAACTGACCAGGACAGAAATAGAGTCATTAACATCTTTAAATCTAATCAGGTTGGAGAGTCAATTCCAGAACCCAGAGTGAATTCAGAAATGTCGCCTTAAAAATCCTCTTCCTCTAGAACCATTCTTGGTACCAAAATCTGTGTTAGTCAAGGTTCCCCAGAGAAGCAGAATGTGTGTGTGTGTGTGTGTGTGTGCTCAGTCACTCAGTTGTGTCACACTGTAGCCTGCCAGGCTCCTCTGCCCATGGAATTTTCAGGCCAGAATACTGGAGTGGGATGCCATTTCCTACTCCAGGGAACCTTCCTGATGGAGGGATCAACCCCGAGTCTCTCTTGCATTTCCTGCATCGAGGGGCAGATTTTTCACCATTAGTGCCGCCTGGGCAGCCCATGTGTATGTATGCGACTTTGTTATTATGGAGACTGAGAAGTCCCATGATCTGCCGTCTGCAAGCTGGAGACCCAGGAAAGCCCGTGGTCCAATTTAGTCCAAGTCCAAAGGCCTGAGAACCAGGAGAGCTGATGACACAAATCCCAAGCTCAGGACAGAAGATAAGGTTAGATGTCCCAGGTCGAGCAATGAGGAGGCGGGAGAAAAAGGGTCAGATCCCTCCTCCCTCTGCTGTTTCTTCTTTTCAGGCCCTTCGTGGAGTGGAGGATGCCTACACCCTTGGGGAGGGTGAGCAGCTTTACCAAGTCCACTGATTCAAATGCTCATCTCATCCGGAAACAACTTCACAGACACGACCGGAGATAATGTTCAGTCTGGACACCTCGTGACCCATTCTAGTTGACAGATAAAATTGGCCCTCACAGTTGGGCATGAGAGGATTTGCATTCCATGTCAATTGATACTAGTATCTCGGAGTCATGTTAAAGAGAGAGAGACAATTTCAAAATAGTAACAATGTCTTTCTCTGTGTGGTGGTTTACAAGAGGGGATTTCTTTTTTTCTGTACAATTTCTAGTATTATTTATTTTCTACAGTAAGCAAATGTTACTTCTGAAATCACCAAAGGAGAAGTCATTAAAGATAAAAATATTGATAAGAACAGGGCTGTGTCTTTTCTTCCAGAACCTGGTGGGAAGTTACCTTCTCAGTGGAAAAACCATCCAGTTTATAACAGAGGACATTTGTCATCCAGGTCTTTGCCCGACTCCCTCTTATCTTACTGACAAAGAGAAGGATGGAGACGCAGACTCTGAGCAAGTGAAGCCTATGGGGGCATGACTCAAGCAGCCCATGGTGAAG
Source organism: Oryx dammah (assembly GCF_014754425.2). NCBI lineage: Eukaryota > Metazoa > Chordata > Mammalia > Artiodactyla > Bovidae > Oryx > Oryx dammah. The sequence continues at coordinate 1,717,433 of NW_024070211.1, forward strand.
GGAAGCAATCAAGAAGCGGTTTGAAAATAAAATACAATTCCAGGTTTTGTAGCCAGGAGATGCTGCTCAAGCATTTTGATTCCAAGCTCCGCTGAAACCCTACAGTCCAACTGGAACCAGGGGACAAGTGAATCAAGGTGACCCATATGCAAGATTCTAATCAAAGTGTAGCCCAGAATCAGAGTTAGGGAAAACTGTAAATGCTAACTGTTAAGGATGAGTGAGAAAGATACCAAATCCCACCTGTGGGAGTTCTTTCCATCTTGCTCCATGAGACAATCTGTCTTAATGTTGAAGAATGGGCATGTTGATTTGTTGTTTTCATTAAAGTAGTAGATGACACCTACTGCAATGCCTAGCTCATCGTAAACACTGTGAAATTTTGATGATTCCCAGGTGCTGTCCTTGGGACTGGAGACACTGCAGTGAATAAAGCAGAGGAAGTCTATCCCCTCATAGAGCTGACATTCTATTCAGCAGGGTAGGAGGGTCTATATGATGGGCAATAGACAAAGGAATAAATTAAAATAGAATGTTAGGCAGAAAATTAGTGTTATAAAAAATAAAGCAATTTTAGAGATAGAAAAGATAAGTGGGAATTTTAGAGAATTTTAGATTGGGTGGTCAAGGAAGGCTTCTGTGGGGTAAGACAGTGAGTAGAGATCCAAGTGAGATGAGTCGGCAAGCTTTGTGCATAGCAGGGATGCGAGTATTCCAGGAAGAGGAAGTGGTGAGTGCAAAGGTCTTGAGGCAGGAATGAGCTTGTGATGTTTGTGGAGAACGAAAGAGGGCAGCGTGGCTGAAATGGAGTGAGTGGGAGGAAGTGGTGAAAAGTAAGGTAGTGACAGTCGGGCCAGATTTCTTTGGACAACAGCAAAGCTCTGGCCCTGACTGTCCAGAGTGATGGGAGCTACATGCCTGCTTGGAGGAGGGGAGGGACATGATTTGACTGATGCCTCAGAAGGGTCTCTGGCTATTGCAGCCTCAGATAAACACGCTATGTGCTCAGTCAGTTCAGCCGTGTCCTTCTCTTTGCCCTCTTCTGGAATGCAGCCCCCAGGCTCCTCTGTCCATGAGATTCTCCAGCAAGAATACTGGAGTGGGTTGTCATGCCCTGCTCCAGGGATCTTCCAACCCAGGGATCAAGCCAGTGTGACCTGCATTGCGGTGGATTCTCTGCTGCTAAGCCACCCAGAAAGCCCCAAACATATTACGCTAGCCTTTATTGCTACTTAACAAATTGCACAAACTCAGCAGCTTATAACAACACGTTTCTGTAGGTCAGAAGTCCCTGTGGCCCAGGCATAGTTCTCCGCACAAGTCAAAACCAAGGGGTTGGCTGATTGGGCTCTTATCTGGAAGCTCTGTGGGAGAACCCATTTCTGAGCTGGTTGGTGCCGTCGCAGAATTCAGTTCCTTGTGGGTGTAGGACTGAGGTCCATGTTTGTTTCCTGGCTGTCAGTAGGGGTCATTATCTGCTCCTAAAGGCTGCCAGCCTGTTTTCTTCACACCCAGAAGGGTATAATGAGTCTTTCCTGGACTTTGAATCCCTTTTAACCTATACACATGTGATGTATGATTTAGCTATACTTGCCAGAATGCTGGGTTTCCCAGGTGCACAGTGGCAAAGAATCCACCTGCCAATGCAGGAGATTCAGTTTCAAACCCTGGGAAGATCCTCTGGAATAGGAAATGGCAACCCTTTCCAGTATTCTTGCCTGGAAAAGTCCATGGACTGAGGAGCTGAGTGAACTACAGTCCATCGGGGTCACAAAGGGTTAACACTACTGAGCAGCTGAGCACAGACACACACCAGAAGGCTATCTGAGTATGTGCAGCCCTCTCCAACATGGAACTTGAAACTCTGGAGTTACACACTCAAGTAAACAACACCAGCCTCTACTGCACTCTTTTGAAGCGTTATTAAGCACTTCTGTGTTCCTAACAGTTGTATATCAGGGCTTCCCTGGAGGCTCAGAGGGTAAAGCATCTGCCTGCAATGCAGAAGACCTGGGTTCAACTACCGAGTCAGGAAGATCCTCTGGAGAAGGAAATGGTGACCCACTCCAGTATTCTTGCCTGGAAACTTTCACGGATGGAGAAGCCTGGTACGCTACAGTCCATGGGACCACAAAGAGTTGCACATGACTGAGTAACTTGGGTATTATGGGAGGATTAAAAAAAAAAACCTAACAGAAATTTTCATCCCACCAGGGAGCTGAGACTAATAATGAAGGAAGCAAGCTGTGGATCTGATAAAATACAAGGGTGCTCGACGGTAGAGGATGAAAAAGTGGGATGAATCCAGGAGGGAGTGGGAGTCTGTTTATGCACCTCCGGCTAAACCAATCACAGCTCTTTTCAGGTCCCTGGCCCAGTAACTAGCAGGAGTTTTCCCCCAAAGAGCACACACTTTTCCAGTGAGTGAGCGAGTGGATGAGTCAATGTTCTTCTGTGTTCCTACCTGGAAAATAGGGATAGTGGGTTTCCCACCAGGTCAGAAAGACACGTACATTTGTAGAAAGCAAAGCAGGGTCAAATTCATGTCCTTTATTTATTTTGAGAGGGTGTCATAGTTTGGCTGCAGTATGCCTGTAGGAGAACCATGCGGGAAGAGCTTGCACATCAAAGGCATGTGAGTGGTCAAGATTCTTAAGAGCTGCCCCCAGTGCACTTGGGAGGAAGGGCAAGAGTACAGAGGGTTGGGTGGGCATGCTGAAGGCAAACTCACCTTCATAACTCAGCAGAGGGCCTCTCTGCCTGGGAGCTGGCCAAAGGCAGGGATCAGTTCCCTAGGGAAGAAAGGGGTTGACCAGTTGTCCCTTGGGTCTAGGCCTAATATTTTAATGACAACTATAGGTTTTATTTATAATATCCCCAAACTAGAAACCACCTAAATGTCCCTCAATGGTCAAATGGATAAATGGATTGTGGCATTTCATACAACAGAATATTACCCAGGAAACATTTTTTAAAAGCATAAACTCAGGATAAATGCAACACGTAGATGAATGTCAAAAGCATTGTGCTGAGAAAAAGTAGCCAGACATGAAAGGGCACCTCTTGCATGATTCTATTTATATAGGAGGGTCGGGAGGAAGCAAAGCTAATCTAGGAGGGAGAAGCCAGAGCAGAGGTTATCCTTGGGCTGGCGAGGGGGAAGGACTGGAGGGAGCATGAGAGATCGCGATGGGGTTCTGGGAATGGTTTATATTTTCATTTAGGTGGTGGTTCGTCTGGGTGTGTAAGTGAGATTTTACTATATCTTATTACAGCATTTTACTGTAAATTATACCTATAAAAAGAAATAGTCTTTCTAACAGTGGTAGCATCAATCATGTATTCAGAGGCACGTTAGCTCTGTACCTCTATTATCTCCAGCCCTGGGAGGTCCACATCAGATTCCTACTTAATAGATAAGAAGACTGATGCGCCATATTCCAAGGGCATAGAGTTAGGAAGTGGCAGAGCAAGATTCTGGTCTGTTTTTATGGACTGCCTCAAGTCCTTTCCTATTGGAAAGGCTGGCTGGTTGGGCAGGACTTACCTAATACTTGCCCACGATAGATTCAGCATTCTTTCGTAAGTTGAGCTAAAACTATCCAGTTGTTGGAGAGTTCCCTGTCTTCTTCTTGATTTCTTGTCCTGATGACAAATTGGCCCATTGTCCATGCAACTCTTGCTTAGCGACCCCATGCCTTTCCGTCCCCTCTAGGAAGCAGGAGACTTGAACCCTGGAGGTTGGGAATCAAATGTCTCCAGCTCACCCCACCCTAAACCCCTGGTTCCTCACCTAAGCCCTCCACTCAGTGACATGTCTACAGTCTGCACCGTGGCGTCCAGAAGGAAGAAGTGAGATGGTGAACCAATATGGCCCCATTTGGGCCTTCCGGTGACAAGCAGGCACTGTAGCCGAACAGATGTAATAGGTTGATGCTTATCTTGCAAGATGTATGCATTTAGTAAAGTATTACTATGAAGACCAGATTACTTCTCCTGCCAAGCAGGCAGAGCCAGATTAGTGAGGACGGAGGCGCTGAATGCTCCCCTGGGAGGAGGGAGCCCTGCGATTGTCTCCTCTGTGAGCCTGGATTCTCGCTTCGCAGAATAAATCCTTTTTGCCAAGGGTGACCGTGAAAGGACTTTCTCCTAGGAGTCTCCTATCACAAAATCAAAATAGGTCCCGAGGGGCAAGAGAGACACTCTGAAGGAGAGAGCTGGTCCATTTCAGGGGGGAAAAAGTTTGGGTGGAGGTCAGGTGTTAGACAGCTGGTGCTGAGGTCACGCCGAGGGAGAACTTCCCAGCAGCCTACACTCCCAGCTTGAGGTGGCCGGTCCTGATGTCTGGAGATGCTCTCTGTCTCCTGTGCTGGGAAGTCCTGAGTACACAGAATTTTGCTTTTCGTCCTTCATTGCAGGGTTTCTCAGCCTCGGCACTGTTGACATCTGGGGGTGAACCATTCTTGGTTGGGGGGGCATGTCCTGGATGTTTGGCAGCATCCCTGGCCTGTACCAAATAGATGCCCGTAGCAACCCCCGCCTCCACTAGTGGTGACAACCAAAACTACCTCTCTAGACACTGCCACGTGTCTCCCTGGTGGGGGGGACTCCCCCTCGCCCCTGGATGAGACCACTCTGCTTTATTGGATTGTTTCTAACCGCAGCTGTAAATGAGATATGAGCTCTCGCTGGACCAGGAAAGCTGCTGCTCTGATAGCTGAGCTGCTCGGCCTGAATGCTCTGAACTCAGGGGCTTTGATTCTGCAAAATGAGTCCATTCCCTAATTCAACAGAGAGAAAACTGTCACATGTGTTTATTTAAAACTGTTGCAGATCCAGAGAGAAAAGCCACACTTCATTCAGACCATGTCTTGAAATAATAGGTTGAAGGAAACAGAATTGTTGCTAAGCAAATTCCCTTTGCAAATTTCCAGACCCTTTGGTGCCAAAGCAAGGAAATCTAGTCTAACCCAGGTTGCCTTTCAGAAGAGAAAAATAAAAGACCAAAAAATTAAGGATTCCTTTATTGTGCCTTTAGCTTCTGAGCTCAGCAATTAATTCTTATGTGCTAAAGGACTTCTGTGTTTATGAGGCATTATTATTTAATGTAGGCCTATTTTAAATTGTAATTTTTTTCATTAAGTTGCCTCATTTTACTGATTAAGACCAGTTTATAACCTAGCTTAGACAGTGTTCCTTGAGTAATAACTATTTTTCTTCAAAAATATTCCTTAATAACCTCTCATCCATATTTTAAATTTTATTTTAAGTCAGAGGAGCTTCCCCGTTGCTCACAAATCTGGCCTCGTGATGCTGAGTGATGTCAGAGGATGAAGGGCCCTCTGTGTGCTTTGCTTCAGAAACCTCCGTAAAGGAAGCAAAATAGCATCGACCAGGGGGCGGTGACTTCTCAGCCACTATGCTCCTGAGGCTAATCCGGCCAGTCCGAAACAAAGGGGGCGGGGGTCATTGGCCCAAAAGCTTTCTAGCAAACTCTTTACAGCAGCCTTGCTGATGCACGAGGATGGGGGGGCATGCAAAAGCGGGGTGGCTCAGGCAGGGGATGCTGCCCCGGTCTCCAGGTCAGTGCTGCCCTGGAGGGCCAGCTGCTGCTCTTGGCCCTTTGCCTGGACCATCTCTCTGTGTCTGCCTTTCCCCTACCCCTCCCACTCCTAAGAAGTGTGGATAATCATTCCCCCCACCCCCCAACCCCCCGCCCCGGCAGCGTGGAGACTGAGTCGCAGGGCGGTGAGACAGCTCGCTCAGAGCGGGCCTGGGGCAGAGGCAGCAGCTGCCCCAGATTCGTCTGGTTCCCGAGGCGGCTGGTAAAACCTCTTGGCACCGGTGTCTGCGTGCTTAGTCAGTCAGTCGTGTCCGACTCTGCGTGGACTGTAGCCCGCCAGGCTCTTCTGTCCACGGGATTGTTCAGACAAGAATACTGGAGTCGGTTGCCATTTCCTCCTCCAGGGGATCTTCCCAATCCAGGGATCAAACCCGCGTCTCCTGTGTCTCCTGTATCACAGGCAGATTCTTTACCCTCAGAGCCCTCAGGGAAGCCCCCGGCACTGGCGGTCCCTGGCAATATCCACAGCTTCCCTTCGTGCTCTTCAGATCACTTTGCCCTCTCCTGTCCCCTCTCAGCATCACCATTGCCCTGAGAAATAAGCACCATAAACCCCCTTTCAGGCCCGGCCGGAGGAGGAGAGGATATTTCCCTCTGTGTCAGTGGGAGAATGAGAACTAAACCTGGGCTTTTGGGTTCAGGGTCTGCAGCTGTTTCCTTTCATTTTAGCCCCTCCTCTGGGTTCCCCATGGTTGGCCACAGAGTCAGCCCTGACCTGGTGGGCCTGGCCCAGAGAGGCCACCACAGAGATGGGTATGGCTGGGCGGGCATCTCACGGGCATCCTGCAGCCCATCATCCTCTCATCCATCCTTCCTCTCAACCTTTCTTTGGATGCTGGACAGACCCAGGGATAAAGAAACGATGATTGCCCTCACTCACCCCTGAGGACACTGAGAAAGTGCTAGAGGGTAAACAGCATGCCACCAGATGAAAGGCCTTCGGAGAAAAGACAGTGGGAGGCCCGAGTCCTGTTCTTTCACTGCTTGCTGATTGTCCCTGCGACCTCTGCCAAGGCCCTTCCCTTCTCTGTGCCTCAGTTTATCATCTATACAGCAAAAAGCTTTCGATTCAAGATTATAAAAACTTCTTCCCTGTGCTACTATGTGATGAAGAACTAAGGTTTGGGTATCCAACTCAGTGTAGCTGAACCCACTGATTAATTCGGTTACTTGTTCGTTTATCTGTCTGTTCACTTCTTTTTTTTTTTTTTTTTTCCATGAAGAACCTACTGAGTACATACTTTGTGCAACATAGTAGTGGGATGTGTTAGCAGAATAACTACTGGAACAAAGCACTTTAGAATCTCAGCGACTGTTTGTTTTAATAATTTCTGTGTTTATCACGTTGTCATTATTGTTCAGTTGCCCGGTTGTGTCTGACTCTTTGCAGCCCCATGGACTGCAGCGTGCCAGGCCTGCCTGTCCTTCACCACGTCCTGAAGTTTGCCCAAGTCCATGTCCATTGCATCAGTGATGCCATCTGGCCATCTCATTCTCTGATGCCCTCTTCTCCTTCTGCCTGCAATCTTTCCCAGCATCAAGGACTTTTCCAATGAGTCAGCTGTTTGCATCAGATGACCAAAATACTGGAGATTCAGCTTCAGCTTCAGTCCTTCCAATGAGTATTCAGGGTTAATTTCCCTTACGATTGACTGGTTTGCTCTCCTTGATGTCCAAGGGACTCTCAGCAGACTTCTCCAGCACCACAGTTCAAAGGCATCAATTCTTTGGCGGTCTGCCTTCTTTACAGTCCAGCTCTCACAGCCGTACGTGACCACTGGGAGGACCATATCCTTGACTCTAGGGACCTTTGTCGGCAGAGCAACGTCTCTGCTTTTCAACAAACTCTCTTTGTCATAGGTTTGTTTTTATTACATACAATATATTTATTATAAAGTTATTTTTATAGTTAGTGGGCTTTTCTCATAGCTCAGCTGTTAAAGAATCCACCTGCAATGCAGGAGACCCTGGTTTGATTCCTGGGTCAGGAAGATCCTCTGGAGAAGGCATAGGCTGCCCACTCCAGTATTCTTGGGCTTCCCTGATGGCTCAGCTGGTAAAGAATCTGCCTGCAATGTGGGAGACCCGGGTTCAATCCCTGGGTTGGGAAGACCCCCTGGAGAAGGGAATGGCAACCCACTCCAGTATTCTAGTCCTTTATAATTAACACAATAGCATTTTATTTCTCACTCATATCACTGTCTGTTGGGGGCTGTAGAAGGACACCCCGTACCATCTGGTCATTCAGATGGCCAGGTTTTTCCCGTCTTCCGGTTTCATCCTCCTCTGTATCCATCAGGCAGCTGATACAGAGAAAGGATGTGGAGGATGGCACAGGAGAGTTCTAGGGGCCCGTCCCGGAAGCCATAGTCCTCTGCCAGGTTTTAGTCACATGACCCTACCAAACTGCAGGGGGGGCTGGGAAATGTAGTCTGGCTGAGTCTCTGGGAGGAAAAGGAAACGTGATTTGGGGAGCACATAAGACAGAGCAGGCAGGCACTGCGTGCAAGCGAGGCAAGGACGACTTCAGGGTGAACCTGGGTGATGGAGCCTGGGGCGAGCTGGTCCAGATGGAGGCTTGATTGGCAGGCCCAGCATCAGCTTCCTGCAGCAGCCCATGCACTCGGCCCTGCCCTCAGCCCAGGGCACGCTGCCTAATGGACCATTTCCCCGGTCACACCCCCTTGCCTTGCCTGTGTCTCCGAGGCAAGAGCAATGAATGAGCAAGCTCTGCCCTTCTCTGGCCTCAGTGTCTCCTATCCACAAACTGGGAAGAAAAATGACTCACCCTGGCTCTCCAGACCCTCCAGAGAATCCATCAGAGAGGCATCAGGTGTCTTCAAAGCGCCACAGAGCAGCTTTCCCAAGCCTTCTTATTAATAGTAGAACCACACCATTATCAATAATGAAACACAAATTAATAATAAATAAACAAACTAATGATAAATAATACATATGTCATGAATAATACATTAATACTACAAGGCTTTTGAGCATCTATTGCCTCTGACAGAGGGGAATTTGATTAGCTGGCTGGAGATCACAGAGGGGGAGTATTTCAGAAGAGTCTGGGAGGTTTGGGAAGCTGTTGGACACCGAAAGTGGCAGGCACATCTCCCTGCAAAGGTGTAAAATGTTTAAGGTCCCTGGTGGCCCAGAACCAGCTGAGTTTCTACTGAGGAGGCGAGAACCAGGAGCCTGAGGGTGGGGCCTCCAGGCCAGATGTCTTTCCAGGGCTCAAATGTAGACTGCAAATCCATAATCAAGTGAGACAAAAGAAATCTTGCTGCCTCAACAGAACTGATGTTTGGCCAAGGTGAGGCTAACTGAAGATGTCTATAGACTTTCTTTCCTCATCCATGGATCCATCCATCCACCCATCCATCCATTCATCCAGTGAGTATGTCTTCAGTGCCAGCGAGAAGTTACTGAGTCATGGTTTTGGAGCTCATCCTCCAGGAGCTCATAGTTAGTTCACAATGGTGGCAGACAGACTGGCAAAAAAGAAAAAAAAAGGTGACCCTATGTAACATGTTAGGGTTATTTTTGATGCTATGAGAAGGGCACTTACCCATGATTTGGGGGTTCAGGGTACAAGGTAGGTGAAGTTAGGGTGTATGTTGGGCAGCCTCTAGGGAAAATGGTATCTAAACTAAGATCTGAAGAGTTTATTGAAGTGATGGGGGTAAAGTGACAGCAGGTATTCCAGGCAAAACGACGGTGGGTGCCAGGACCCAGTAGCTGGACAAAGCATATTTCAGAAGCTCTAAGTAGTTCAGAATGACTGAGACTCAGCTTGAAAAAAGGCAGAGGGGCAAGAGAGGAGCTGGAGGGAAGCAGGCTCTGAGTGTGGGGGAGGGGCTTTGGACTAAATTCTAAAGGCAACGAGCAGACGAAGAAGGATTCGGGTCATAAGTGTGGCCTCAGCTCGCTGGGCAGCAGCCCTGTCTGCAGGGCTCCGGGCTCCGCCGTTCACCAAGGCCTGTGCCGTGCACCGCACACGTGTTAGGTCACCCATTACTTCCTGCCGGCAGCACCCGGGCCGAAACACTGATCACACACCAAATATCCTCCAGGGATGCATGCCAGGCCCCTGACCTTAAGAAACTGCTGGCCTGATGGCAGAGACATACACAAAGAACTCTGTGTGATACTACAGTGCGATATTGACCGGCTGTGTCTGAGCTGTTCACAGGGGGCTGTGTTTTTAGATGAGGGCTCCCCCCATGTTCTTAGATGAGGGAGTGTCAGACTCCTGGAAATTAAGGATGGGGTGACTGTGACATCGAACCTGGAAGGATGTGTACAAATTTCCCTGGGTGCACTGAGAGCAAAAGGGCAACCTGGGAAGAGGAAATGGCACGGGCTAAAAGAAGAACCTGAGAACGTCTGGGAGGGCTGGGACGTGGATTGCGCAAACACAGTGAGAGACTGATTGAGTTGGAGAGGCTGAGAGAGGCCAGATCATTAGGGGCCCGGTTGGCCATGACAGAAGCTGAACTTGATCCTGAATTGGAAGGCAATGGGGTGGGGAAATTGCATGACATTAACCAGAGAGGTGGCGTCACCACATATGCATTTGAGAAATACCGTGGAGACTGCAGTGTGGTGGAGGCATCGGAGGGACGGGGCTGGAGACCGGGGACCAGCAAGGGGGCTGTGCAGGGCCCTGGGGGGACGTTTGAGGGCCCACACCAAGGCAGGATTGGCGGAGGGCAGACACACTTCTGAGAGCCATTGGAGAGGAAGAAATGATCCATCTCGGAGACAAATGAGCTATTAACCTCTGCTCTTCGTTCAGAAGCTTTCTTTCCTTAAAAGGCCCCCTCCACCCTCTGTCCCACCTTTGTTTCTGCTGCCAAGGAGGTGAGGGCTGACAGCACCTGTTAGCCCAGCAGGGGAGGGTGTATTTCACACACCCCCCAGCACCTGCCTGAAAGATATGGCTGCAGTAATTGGTCTGTTGTAATAATATTTATTATGGCAGTAATTACATGACGCAGCATCCAGGGAGGCTGTCACTGGTGCCACGCTCTGGTGTTTGTCTTCATGAGATGGGGTGACCTCTCTTCTTCATGGGTGGTGGTGCATGGAGCTCCTGTTACCACGTGGAGATAAACCCCAGCCCTGCAGAAAGGGGAGGGTGGCGTGAGGAATCCTGTGGCCCTGACTTCCACGGTCCTCTCTGAAGGTGGGGCGGTGGCCACCACCTGACTGTCTGCCTGCCCCAGGTCAAGTCTCGATGTGGTCCAAGCTGGTTCTCAAGGGAAGAAGGGTCCTCAGAGTTCTCTGCACCACGTCTACGCTCCCAGACACAGAAGAGGGTGGAACACTGTCTCTGTCCTCATGGGACGTCTAGTCTGATGGCAGAAAGTGCCCCTGCCCTCTGATAGAAAGATGGTGTTCCCTTGCTTTTGACCCTTCTCTAGTTACTTTGAATCAACAAGTGTTGACTTGGGTGACACAAGGTAGGCACTTCTGGGCCAAAGGAACTGTCCAGAGCTGGGTTCAGAGGACAGTGTGTCAGGAATGGGAAGGGGCAAATTCACCCATCCAGCCTCAGGTCACTCACAGTCCCAGAAAAGGGTTCAGATCCATCATCCGGCCTTCCTGGAACCTTCCGCTGGCTTTGAACTTGAAAATGGCCTCGACGGTCAGTCCTCTGCCTGCTCCGATGTGGAAGTGCTGCGTCCTGCAGTGGTGTGTGACCCCACCGCACTGCAAGAAAGATTTCTTGAGTGCTTCTGGACACCTCATCCCTCTACCCACTCCTGTTCTCAGCTTCTCCACTTGAAAGAAAGGGACAGGGCCTCACCTCATCCCTCTACCCACTCCTGTTCTCAGCTTCTCCACTTGAAAGAAAGGGACAGGGCCTCCCATGGGATGGAGGAAGAGTGGTGGATCCAGATCAAAGGACCTTCTTGCCAAGCCTGGTTCTGTGTGATCACGAGAAAGTCATTCTGTATCTCTGAGCCTCAGTCTCCTTAACTCCAAACTGGGGGTATTAGTCCCCAGGGTTGTGATGGTAATCAATGAGCTAATAATTATAGATATCCTTTGAAAGCAGCCAGATACCACATGTTCATTTGCTTAGGTTTTTTCATTCATTTAATGCATATTTATTAAGCTTCTATTAATGCTTATACTATTAAGTGCCAGGAACTGTTCTAATTTCTAAGGGATAAAGTAGTGATTAAAAACCACAAACCCAAGGATTTCTGGTTATGGTGAAATGGAGTGAAGCCCAGCATCTTTTTATTTTCCATTAATTCAGCTATGAGACCTAGACAGAACGTGTGGACATCTATTTGAAAAATCTGAAACATAGATAGTAGCAGGCAGTTTGGGGAAGAACACCAGAATTCAAAGTACTGCTGAATAATTAATATAAATAAGACCTAGAGTCTCACAAACTAATACTTAAAATGTTCAAGATACAAAGTAAAAATCACACGACATAATGACATACAAAGAACTGCAAAAATCTCAACTTACAGGAGAAAAGATGACTAATAGACTCCAATGATGAGATTAACACCTATGCTGGAATTATCTAACAAGGGCTTTAAGGTAACAAAAATACTTGAACAAACAATCACAAATCATCTTGAAACAAATGACACAAAGTTTCCGTAAAGAAATAAAATATATAAAGAAGAGCCAAATAGAAATTTTAGAAATGAAAAATACAATAACTGAAATTTAAAGACTCACTGGATAGACCCAGTAACAGGATAGGACGGACAGGAAAAAGTCAGCAGACTTGAAATAGATCAGTAGGAATGATCCAATCTGAGCAACAGGAGAAAGAAAAAGGATTGAGACATGTGCACACACACACACACACACACGAAGCCTCTGCTCGGAGACACACGTGCGCACACACA